>NW_028277175.1:2056250-2383125 GCF_051122295.1 Plectrocnemia conspersa
GTGGACGGAAATCACGATCTGTTGCACTAAAAAATCCAATTCAATTTGAGATCGAGGCAGAGGGTTCCGTTTCATAGTGATTAAAAATTGATCTCATCTATTCCGTTCTAAAGAGTTAGAGTTTTTATTATAAATTCCTAATTAGGATTTATAGAAGTTTCTATTGATATATTAGTTAGTTGGATATTTGAAGTTCGGCTAGCTCTTTCTCTTCGTCAACTTCATCGTCTTCATCTTCATTGTCAGAGCCATGAACTGAAGCAGCTGGAGTTGTTGCACCTATAAAGAAATTAAGAAGATTTAAAATGATATAAATTATAAAAGTAGACCTAATACAACAAAAAATAATAATATTATTACAAATCTTCAACACATTGGTTGTCAAATATTTTGAGGTTACTATTTAAATAAATACGCATTACAAATTAAAAATGCATTAATTCAGCAAAAAATGTAATCTGCCTATTACGCAAATACTCTATAGTTTATTAAACATGTTTCCGATTATTTTTCAGCAACTTTCGCCATATATTGGATTTCGGCAACCAAATAGTTAAATTAACTCTATCACATGTTTTTATAATTCCTATGTTTATTCCGATACAAATCTTATCAAGTATAAAAATTAAATTAACGTGATACATAGAATAAAAACTAAACTAACATTTCTTATTTAAAGAAATTATTTTATTATCATTATAGATATCGTTAGAAAATGGCAATAAATTAAATGTTTAGAATTTAAATCAACTTTGGGTCAGAATAAAAATAAAATCTAGGTCAGAATTTTATTAACAGCCTGGTCATAATTATATTATTCAGGGTCAGAATAAATATCAAATGGTTAGAATAAAAATAAAGGACGATCATGTGAATTAAAAAATATATAACATTTATAAATATAAATGAACAATAAATTAGTAGAAATTTTGTAGAAATATTTTATAAAATATCTAGCTCGCACTTGAACTGTTATGTAGGTTAGGTGCGAGCGAGCGTTAATCAGAACAGTGAACACCCCATGAATAACTTTCAACGAATCTATTTAATTGTATGTAGGACGTATTAAAGAAATATGTTATTTTTATAAAAAAAACAGCCGTATTGTATAAAGACTATATTATCACTTGATATAATTATTTTAACTTTCTTTCTTTTCTTTTTATATTAACTTTCTCGATATTAAGTAGTCTTTAACATGAAATTATAAATGACGCATAAATGCGTCAATGACCTGTAACGTGTTAACAAGATTTTATTGAATGAACGTATGAATTCCATCGTCTAATCTTTATGACAAAATATTTTAGTCACAGTGTAACATTGAATATAGTTATATTCATTGTTACATAACTAATAATTAATTATAAATTTAAGTATGATTTAAAGCTTAATTAAACCAGCGGTTTCCAAACTAGGGGGCGCCAAAACTTTTTTATAAAAAAATAATTTTCATACCATACTATCTAGAAATCAATAAAAGTTCAGATTTTTTTAAATAAATGTTTTATTATTTAAAACGTGTTTATATTATTATATCTATTAAAAAAAATTTTTAGGGAGGCGCAGAATTTTTTTTTAGGGATGCGTAGTAGCATAAAGTTTGGAAACCGCTGGCTCAAACTGAACCACACATTATAGTCTGTTATGATTTATCATAAAAATGCAATTAAAAATATTTTTTGAGTAAATATAAATTTTACAGAATATTTTAAAAAATTAAATTTTTGCTATCTGAAAAATGAGACGGTCTCAAAAAAGAACTATTGCGACAGATGAAGTTTGCATGACTTATCTTATCTTTGTGACAAAAATGAGGATTATTTTAGAGCCATTTGATACGTTCAAGTGGTGTTAAGCCGATTTTCTTACATAATCTAATATAATAATCATGTGTTTTGAATCGAAACATTCTGATAATACAACAGATTCTATCTGTCGTCAGAACGATCTGTGATATAAATCCAAACTAGTGCATCAGTGCAGCAAACCCACAGCCCAAATTCTCTGAAAATACGTTACAATTTAGACGACGACGATGGAACCCTCATCTCTGTCTTTCATACCGTCTGCGTCGCTTCAGCCTGTGGCTCGTCACATCGGTCGACGTTTTCTGACAGCTTCGCGATGAGCTCGTCGATCTGTTCATAAATAGTTTCGCTTAGTGTTTCCAAGACATTCTCATTGGGCGTCTTGTAATTGTCATCGCAGTCTCCCGAACTGATATCGTGCTCCACTGAGCTGCACATCACTAAGCAATCGTTTCTGCTGCGAACAACGTCGTCAACGTGCCTATTTGAAAAGTCTATTTCGATTCCTCCGTCTTCTCCTGTATCGACAATGTTATTTATAACGCACTTATCGTTAATGATCTCTTCAGTATCGAACAGATCGATCGCTATGCTCTTTAATTCGGCAGGTTCCGTGAACGATTTCTTAATGTGAAGCCTAAACTTTGGCTTTTCTTCAATTTGTTCTTCGACCTCAGGCTCTTTCACTTCAGATTCGGTCTCAACGCATACTTTAGAATCACTTTCATTCGCAACTTCTTCTACAACCGCTTCACCTTCATTATTAGGTGATACACAATCTTCGTAAGCTTCGTCTTTGTTATCATTCTCTATTACTGTTTGTCATAAAAAAATTTAATTAGACGAGATCTTACTTATAAATATTAGTGTTGTACCTGAGGACACGTTTTAAAAAAAAACTGTCCCAAGATACAACACTATCCTCTGCATCCTAAATTAATAATACTCTTCAGAACACCCTTATCATAAGGAAATTATGCAATAGACATACGTGAATGTGATGGACTCGGTGGTTCGGATATCGGTCTCGGATAGCTGAAACGCCCACCTCCGCCGTTTTCAGATTCAAGTTCGTCCACGTAATCAGGATAAACGGCTTTCAAAGCTTTAACACGAGCTTGCCTATAAAACTGCAAAATAAAAATCAAGTTAGATTATGTCATACACAGCATAGTTCTTCATAAACTTACGATTCCAAGATTTCTCCAGTCCATCAAATCCGATAGTCTCTCGGTTCTGTTTCTTTGAATTATCCTTTGACGACGATTCATTCTATAATTAATAATAGCAATAAATGTATAAAAAGTAATATTTTAATTTTTTGACTGAAAATTTCCTAGCTGCAAAAATCCGATTAAAGAGATATTTAAAATGAACTATAGATAAAATCTGCAATTTTAAATTATTAGAAAATGCCAACGAAGACTTTAATAATTTTATAAATAAAATTAAAACAGATACAAGTAAAAGTAGATATAAAAACAAGACAAAAAGTTAAGATAATCAAAATATGGGCAATAACAAATATCAATAAAAAATCAATAAATTATATACGTGTATATTATATATTACCTTGTAAAATCGAACATATATTGTGCTAGTTGCTGTACCGATCCTTCCAAGGAAATATAACGACGATCTACAACGTAAATACCGTACGACATTGGATCAGCGATATGTTCTTGCATGAAGCATCCAAAACCTATTTAGATGAATAAAACATTGAAGCTCTCCAAACATATTTTTTTACATACATCTTATTTCAATGCTCACCTGATAAATTGGTAGTGACGCTAGGAATACCCATTACGGTGCACTCAGCCGGAGTATAACCCCACGGTTCGTAATACGACGGAAACACACCCAAATGGCAACCGCGTACAAACTCTTCGTATTCCAAACTCAAGAGTGGATTGGTGGAGGATAAGAATTCGGGGTGGAAAATGACTTTGACGTTGTCGTTGATAGTGTTAAAGAGCTTACATCTTCTGATTCCGTTCAAGACAGGATCGTTCCAATCGTCAATCTGAGTACATCATCAAATTAAAGAACTCGTTCAATAAACTAATAAAATCGTAGTACTTACAATGTTGTGAGTTGTGATTGGAGGTAAGCCATCTCTTTGCATTGCGTAAATGCATCGTTTTAATCTAACAATCTCTTCTTTTCGGAGCAGCGTTGCAGGTTCAGGAATGTGTCCCCTAAATTATCACAAACAATGAGATACATTTTTCAGGTTGTATTGAGATATGATAAGAAGTGATAATTTACCTCATGCAAGTATCATACATCCTCTTTCCGACTTGTTGCTGAATATCTTGGATAGTGTTGCTTAAACTTTTCGTAACGGCGTGTCCACGCAAGCTTTCAACATTGAAGTTGTTGGTCTTTGTCGGGAAAATTAGAAAAGCGACGACTGTGACGTCTGAATTTGCCGATTTCAAGTAATGATTGAGTCTTGCTAAAGCCTCGATGAAGATATCCGCGCCCTTGTTTCCGTATTCATATCGTCCAGCGATGAAGAAGTACAGCGTTTTGTCCAGATCGAAATTAAAATGACTGTAATGAAATGTTAATTAGTTTTAAAATTACATTACCTTTTTATTTTAATATCCACAATATTCTTATAAATATTGTTCCGTATCATATTAAATATTTTTGTAATTAAATTCCTAATTTGTTAAAAATTCCTTTTTTTTTGACTCATTATTTTTTTACTGTAATTACATTATGTTTTTTATATATAAATATATACAATAAAACGATCAGCAATTCTTCTAATTCTAATAATAATTACTTATTTTTAAGAAAAGTATAAAAGTCAGTTACCCATAGAAGTGACCCCTGATGAAATCGTGAATCTTTTCCTTTGAAATTGCATGTAAATTCTGGAATTCGTGTAAAGCTGAAAACTTTTTGACGTTTAAGCCATTGGGCGTGATGATGTCAGGTTTTCTTTTTAGAAGATGTTCAGCTTCATAACCTAAAAATTTAAATACAATTTAAAGTGGTATTTTATGGAATTGAGTGCAGCACTATGTGTGGCGATCCTGAACTTGCTGTTCTCGTATTTTTAAAAGAAAATTATTTAAAATCGAGAAACAGGTAATCAATAATTTTATTAAAATTTAATATCTATCTCATATATCTCACCAGTAATTTCAGAAACAGTCGTAAATATATGCGCCATGTGTGTAGCGGCACGTTCCATGCAATACCGATGATAGATCTGCCTCTTTCCAGCCTCCTCGTCAACTTTGAACTGTGAACCAATTGCGATTAAATTACTGAAGCATTCAAGAATTCAAACCAGATGCATTGTATATATTACAGCTTTATCCAGATTATTGTAGAAATCCGTGTTTCCAGCGCACAAGTACCGGCCCAATAGAGTAGCGTGAGTCGTGAATACTGTAGCAACGTCCACATGCTTTGACCTGAAATTAATACGCTTTAATCAAATCTGATCGTTAGACTTGAAATATAAATCATGAATCACCTCAAAGCGATTAATCCCACTCCGGTTTGCCATTCGTGAAAGTGAGCCACGATTCGCGGAGGACTATCCGTCATTCTTTCAGCTGCCTTCCTAAACTCTTCGACGAACTGCGCCACCATGTAGCCGAGAATGACGGCGTCGTTAGCTTCTATGTCTAAATGAGGAATGCCCAAATTGCACGTGTCCCACAAGTGTTGCTTGAATTCGTCAAGCCTCCAAGCGCCTGATCCGATATCGAATAGGACTATCTGAGGATTTCCATCGACCAGCCATTGTCCGCAGTGTATTTTGTAACCCTGTGCTCTCATCGCGTTTACGGCTTCGTTGAGAGGACTGTTTGGGGGAAATTCTGATTCTTCAACTTCTGTCCTTGCACAATACTCCTTGTAAGGACCTTTTAAAGCATACTTATGCAATCAATTTGAGATCTTAAGTATCGGATATTTATAGATATGTCGTGCTATATACCTAATAAGCAATATTGATCTCCCATTTCTTCTGTAGACATGTATGCCTTGGATCGGATGACAGTGTATATACCCCCAACTGGAAAAATGCATTAGCGATTTTTAATACAGTTGCCATCTAAAACGGTCGATGACACATATTTATACTTTGTCAATATAACAACACTGACACTCGCCATATGTTTGTAAATTAATTTAAAAATGGAAGATTTCAATAGGGTGTCTATAGTTTCAGCTATGATTCATATTATATATTTTACAATAAACCAATTACAAAAATAGAAGCTATCATCATTAGTTTTAGTTAACTGGTATCTATTAGAACTAAGTACATTTATCTTATACATTTTGGTATTAGTGTTAAGACATTGATTGATATTAAATTGATCAAGAGTCGTTAGTGAGAATCGCTTTTCTATTTATAATACATTTGGAGAAATTAACTCATAATATTAATCATAAAAAAAGGCCAGTTTGACTTGTGATATACTGTTTTAACCGTTGAAGAAAAAAATAAGTTCCTTCTGTAAAATAGAACACCGTAGGAAACCTCCGGATTAAATCTCATGAATTTGGGTTTAACCTCAAAACAACTGTTTCAAATCTGCCTTAGCGGCTAACGGCTATTCATATTAAAAAAACTGACCACCCTTCTGTAATTAGTCGTCCCACCAAAAAAGTACAATATTCTGGAGTTTATTAATTTTTTATATAAATATTTCATATTCTTTTTTATAAGATGCTAAATTTTAAAGTGTGGTTTCAACACCCCCACTCCTTCCTTGAGGAGAGTAAAATATTCAAAAATATAATTAAAAACGCAAAGATAAAATTTGTATTTTTTTGTTCACTTTATATATAAAATAAATATGTTCATTTAGTGAAAATACTTCATATTTGAATTTAAATAAAAAAAATATTTTCTTACAAGCTTTAATTATTTTTCTTAACAACCCTCTCCTTGGCAAAATTTTGGTTACGCCATTGATATGGAATAAAGTTTTACATTTTTTTTTTGATAAAATCATAATATAATTTGGCAAAAGCCTTTTCAAAATCATCAACCTGTAAAACCGACACCATACATCCGTGAACATTTTTTTTTTCGATGAAAGTTTGAAATGCAACTGATGCGTCTACAGGTTCTTAAATACTTTTAGAATATAGCATGGAATTAAATTTTGCCTTCATTTCCCTAAAATCAAGTGGAATGCAAGTTAGCGATTGTAAGACATCTTGGTGTGGCGGTAGTTTAAATTTAAATTTTAACTATTTAATTTTTTATGAAGTCGTTAAATTTTGAAAATAAACGATTCATATAAGCTAAGCAAGATTTCCATCATAATAGTAACACAATCTGTGTGGAAATTCTAAGGTAAATCTCTTTGTCCGTAACCACACGTGGTTTCACATTTTAAATAGAAGTAACAGAATACGCCAGCTTCTGAAAGGAGTCTCGTATTCAACCGCACACACAAAGTATTAATTACATTATAAAGGCAATTCTTTCATTTCAGCTGTTGCATAATACGGACAGTGATCTTGAAATGCGAAATGTCTAGGTTGTCGTCTCATAGCTAATGGCTCGTCTCCAAGACGTCCGAGTGCCAATATGCATGCTATTGAATGGCAGTAAGAGTGATTCGTTGACCTTTGACAATTACCTTTGTTTGCCGCTTCCCACGCCACTTCGAACGTCCATCTGTTCTCTATGTTGGCCGCTTGTCCCCTGTCTAAGAAGGCGCGCAGCTCGTGCATCGAATCCACCCTGTAGAACCTCCGGCTGGTTCTGTCCCTCGACATGATTGAGCTGAAAAATATATTACATTAACAATAGGAAGAAGAGATATATAGCCTTATAGTAAAAGTAGACACAGACTCACTTCTTCTGAAAAAACATCAGCAATCCTAACTGAAACTATTTAGTTACAGTTTAATTTGCCAATTATACATGTATCTTATAAAATGCTTTTGTTATTAATATCCAAACAACGAATGCCAAATAATGTACCAAAATAATTCCTAATACCAAATTGCGTCTCTATGATTATTTCTTTATATGCATTGTAGAATAAATTATTAGTTCAAAGCTCATTATACTTACAATACGTACTTTTTACTTAAATTTTAAGTAATATTTTGGAATGATTCCAGTGTAAAAAAGAACATTCACGAAACTTACTTTTATTATTTGCGTAAAACATAAGATGTAAAATTAAGGTGGCCAGATTTTGAAAATATCAAAGGATATTAAAAAAAAATTATCTCGGAAATATTTTGAGGGGGACGTCTGGTCATACGACATATTAATAAGACATATCAGACCAATATGGTTATTATTTCTAAAATAGTGGCCAATAAAGCAACTCTTTAAAGTAAATTACAGCTTTTGTGTCTATGTACAACAGCTGTAATTTTTTTTATATTTTATTGTAGTAAATTTGAAACTATACGTATAAGGCAGCTTCTGTAAATTATGTCACAGATTTTTCGTGAATTTTTACCCTCCTCCCCCTTATATGTCACAAGATTTCATCGAGCCAGACTTCTGTTTTGTTCACACTGTAACAATTCCGCTGACCCCCCAAACCTGTGACATAATTTATGGAAGCCGTTTGATATATAAAAAATATTAGTTGTTAAATTAGTCATCGTACATGAAATAAATGTATTTCAAGTATTTATTAAAATAAAAATAAATCAATTAAGTTAAACAAGGGGAGAGAGGTAATTGATCTTTTTGTGTTAAATAAATAAAATAATGAAAATAGCATTTCTTAATTTTTATATAAAAATAATGCAATAATATTTGTTACGAATGGAACGTATTGATTGACAGCTGTTTGCTAATTTATTAATGTACTATAGTAAATAATATTTATTACAGAAGATGGTATTAGAATGAAATCGTCTTTATCTCTGAATTTATGCAATACTTTTAATTAATAACAACGTTTATTACGCAATTATAATAAAAAAATCGTAAAAAGAATTTAATGAATATTATTATAAACATTTTTTATATAAGTAATAAATGTGTTGAACACGGTCAATTTTTAAAGGCTTATGTTTTCGATAGCATTTTTTTCTTAATCCACGATGGTATAGATATGAAAATTTTACTATATATTAACCTTTGTTGAGGTCAATTTTATTAAAGTCTGAAATTTTTCAGTTAATTTTCATTCACGGGCCAAGAATGCGCGCTGAAAATAATATTACATCCATTAAAGAAATTCGCGAAGCAAATCTATTTTTAAAATTGCACATAAAAGCGATTTTTTTGGCCAGTGCAAAATAAAAAAATGGCCGGTCAAGGACACAGTTCCGGTTCTGATTGGCATAAGTTCAACTTTCGATATTTTTAAGATATGCAAATACAAACACTTTCGTCGGTGTCATTTATATTTTTTATCGATCGTAGATAAACATAATCCTCGCTAAAATTACATAATCAACAAAATAAACCACAGAAGAAAAGTATTCGAAACGGTTCACGGAAAGATCACTTAGATAGTAGTAAAATAATTAAAAATCCTCTTATCGTTCTGTTGGGCAGAGTTTTTAATGCGTAAATTCGCTTATACGCTTATTCGCTTGTTCGCATACCGGTCTATCCACTTTTACGCCCGCTGATAAACGAGCTCTTTTTAAAATGTTAAACATGACTGAAAGTTTCATCGCGATGAATTAAAGTCGCGATGAAACAGCTTTAAAGTTTTATTGGTCGAGCTTAATTGAATTAGATTCAAATACCGGGTCGAAATGTCAAAAAAATTATGGACGAATTTTTTGGTGTTTAGATCTTTGAAAAGAATGAAAATTTGAATAGAATGCGGAAATTTGCTGAAAATGGCGATTGACACAAGGTTTTTTCAGCTCACCTGTTTGTGGGCGGATGAGCGAATTGACGAACTACCGGCGACACGAGCCACAGCTGTCGACTGTCGTGTCAGTGCGTTCGCCGCTTCGCCCCTTCGCCCCCGCCTATGTATCTCGGGGTCACCTTGATAGGTGGTTCGATAGGAATCTACTATTGCGACATACCGACCCGCCCAAATTCAAAATAATTCTGACCATGAACGCTCACTATTTTTCATATAAATCAATCAATTTGGCAAAAATAATTGTTTTTCAACTTTTTACAATCATTACAGCTAATTTTCATCAAATATTGATGTAGTTAAAAAATTATTGATTGAATTCCATTAAATATGATGGTAAATAAAGAGTAGTCGTATTTTTATTATCAAAATATTATTGTGAGGCAAGAATAATATATATAAAAAAAATTATTTCGATGTCTCTTTTCAACAATTTCTTTATTGCGCTGTTTATGTTTAAAACAGTTTTGGAATAAAAATTATTATGGCAAAAATTGCGTTGCATCAACTGGAAGAGAAGCAGGCTCGCTAATAAATTACTGATAACAAGCTCCTTATTTCTTTTGATGTGCTAGCTCGCATTTTTTTATCTTTTTATATATGTTATAAGACCCTATTAAAAACATTTGTACCATTCATAAATCCTTCGTTTGGATATAGTGGCATTGATAAAAGATTTGCACCATGCCACTGCATTTCATTCCATTTTCAACACAAAAATTTTTTTTTTCATTTTTTTTGTTCTGGTGTTTATAAAATAAAGAAATCGCCGAGCGTGACAAAATGCGTTGTTAGCACTTGGCTAACAAATACAAATAATGCGTCCAACATGGCTGACAATTTACATGCGTACTAGGTGAACAAATTAAATAACTTAATCGAAAGCGAGTTTTATATGGAAGATCAATATGCAAAAGCCAAATTATGGCGTCGAGCCTGAGGCACTGCTGCACGTTCACATCCAGCCCCGGCGAAAACTAAACTATCATTGCCAGCCCATGGTTCGAATTTCCGGTATCTTTATCATCTGGCGCAGGGGGTTTCTCAGAACCAATATATTTCTTATCTTATTTAAAAAAATGATTTGGCGTTACAAACAGATAAAGGCGTGTTTATAAAACAGTCTCGTATGGCGGATTAGTAATTTTTCTCCATCTTAGCTAAGTGGATAATTTCAGGAATCCTATTTTTGTGCTAAAATGTACTATTTTTTTATATGTATAATTATGAGGCACACTTAGCCACACAGTAAGAACTTTTAATTTTCAGGATAAAACTGCCATTTCACTTTGAAATAGTTGTTTTACGTTTGGTAGCGCAGCAGTATAATTTTATAAGACAAAATAACTCTTGTATCCGATAAATACGCTATATTTTCATATCACCTATATAAAAGAGCATTAATGCATAATATCATACATTTATAAACTAATGAATACAATTACTAGTGACTTCCAAATAGACAATAGAATTAAAAATCGTTCAACGAGTTTCGTTGATATTTTAAAGATGAATCTATTTATATTAGATTAGGTAATATATATTAGAGGAACATTTCAAGGTGTGTTTTAACCATAATATATTAAAAAAAATTTATTTAAAGCTATGTCTAATTGATCGATTTTTTATTAGATTATTACAACACAAAAATAGTAATTTTTGAAATTTGTATTAAAACAAACTGTTATTTAAAAAAAAAAATTATCGTAGAGAGTTGCAAGTTTCAACTTGTATATTTCCACATAATTGTTTAAAATAATAAGTAAAGTATTATTTGATGCTTGACCTTTCATAAGATTTATTTTTACGGGCATTGATCTACTGAAGGCGTTGTGGCATAGGGCTTCTGGAAGTCTAGCGTCTGTGACACTCTGGAGGCACTGGAATCTGGGAGGTGTAGGTTTCCCCTGTGATGTAGAATCTTCAATGTGACGAATCAAGAATCAACAGCTCCTATCTAATTTTTCCAACCATAATAAATGAGCATTTTCTTTTAGTTTAAATTTTTCAAGTGTAGCGGTTCTTAGAATATAATACGCGGTCAAGGATTTATAAATTTAAAACAAAGATAATACCACAAAGTCAAAGTCTCTGTAACAAATCATTTTCCGAAGGAAGATTTACCGTAGATAAAAAATTCGTTTAATAGAACAAAGTATTTATTTAAATGCACATATCTTATAAAATAATTCCCTGTAAAAAGCACCTATTCAGATTCATTTTAGAGGTTTTAAAATTAATTAATATGCTATAAAATTATCTAGACTAGAATACAGGCTTGCTGTCAGCTTTTTAGCGGTACACGCTCATAAATTCGCACTTTACGCTCAAAAACATGTTTTTTTTTAAATTTATATCACTTCAACAATAGTAGATTTCAGGCGTTTCACTGTCAGTCATCTTTTTTTATACATTTTAGAATATATTTTTTTCCTAATATCACTACTTCTCATATATTTACAAAAAAAATAAAATTAATAATTAAAAAATATGTTTATTATTTTTTTTTATACAAAACATGCATTTTTTAAACAAAACAACATTAAAACATACAATAAATAGTAGGAACACAAGTACTAATTTTAGATAAGTAACTCTTCAAAATTTTATAGCTAAGGCAATCTGGGTTGAATTTAAAAATTTATATAATTTTATTTATTTAACAGTATTTGAAGATTTACTTCTTCACAAATTGCCTAAACCACAGTAATACAATTTAAAAATCCGCAACCAATATAGACGATAATAGCTTTGTCTATGCTGCGAAGATAGATAGTCATCGAATAAACACAATTAGTTTAAAAAGTTTATGATCAAATTGACCATAAAAGGAAATCATAAAGCCGTAACTTGTTACCGCCATCACAAACATAACATTTCATAACAACGATATAATATGATAAAGATATAAAAATGTATACAATATTCACTAATAAGAAATAGATTATCACAAATATTGATAATTTGATTATAAAACACCATAGTGACTATTGAATGATTGTAAATATAGATGTATTATATAAAAATGTTAACATAATTGTATCAATATTATTTTATGTGAAAAAAATATATAAAATCTCACAATGGGCAGTAAATTTGTGGCTTATTAATATTATCTATTTTCATGTATGGTACATTTTTAATATACAATTTGTTATGACGTTCATGTAGCGTTCGAAAGCACTCTTCAAATCTTGCTCCCTATACAATAAATGGTTTATTAAAATTTTTTTTAAAAAAGTAGTGCAATAAAGGAAAAATAAATTACAAGACAAACCTCAAGATATCCATTTGTAGGGCACAGCTTTCATAAGCTGACAGCAATTGTTCTAAATCTGTCGTTGACCAACCGCCAGCCTTAAAAGGTTCTATACATCTAAGCAAAATAGATTATATATAATATGTAAACTGTTTTATATTTTAAATAATAAATACATACTTTTCTACTATATCTACGAAGAAAGAACGCAACTCTCTTGGTCTATGAAGATTACACGCTACTCCTATGAGACCTCTAGTATATGATCTAAAAGAAAATATTAATACATTGATTAAAATAAAATTAATATCATCATTAAAAACTTTAGTATCATATGCCTTGAAAAAAATATACAATGGCAATGCTTTAATGAAGTTCGTCCACTATTATATTTATACTAATGCATATATAATGTTTTGACGTCTAATTTTCTTTCAAAAATTATGTTAATTTGGAATAAAGCTTTGGGGTACAGTTGTATCCCTGTTAGAAAAGAGTGAGTATTTTATACCTTTCACCTGTAGATAAATACATGTGTCGTTATACACATAGGAGCTAATATGGCATTGCTTAATGAGATTAACAGTGATTATATATAAATATTTGTTTACCTAAAATTGAGTTCTAATTCTTGATATGATTTTTCTAGAAGCGTTGGTTTTAAAGTCAAACATATTAAACTGAAACATTAAAACATTTTATTAGAAAATTATCATATATTTAAATAGTCGATTAAGGATATAAATAATGCATTACTGTTTGTGTTCTTTTTCTTTCTCTAGTAAAATTCTCAAGTCCCTCAAATCAAGAAAGAACTCGCGGTCTAATTCGTTATCTGATTCCGGACCGGCATTGGAGTATGTCCAACATGTTCTTATTGCCTAATAATAATGAAATATATTAATAAAAAATAAATTGACTTATCTAATTTCGAATCAATTAAAAAAACTCACTTGAGCACAATGATAAAAATCGTTGAACGTTAAGTACGCTAATTTCTTCTTCGAAGTTTCGAATCTCATACATGTTATAAATACAATAGCGGCATATTTTCTATAACAATATTATATTTATATGAACAACAAATAACATCTATATTATATATAATTTTTAAAATAAAAATATACTTGGCAAGTTGATCAGATAAGAGATAATGAGTTTTAATATTTGTTTCTAAACTTCCAGTCAAGTCTTCAACGGTCTTAAAAACTCTTTTCAAATTAAGGCATTGTCTTCGGCAAGAACGTGCTAAAACGCCAACTTTTTCTCCGGCTTCTTCAGCTTCTCTCCTTTGCCTCCAGCTCTTTTTACCGAGCAACTCTCTAACGACGGGCTCGTCGAACTCGTAATAACTTTAAAATCAAAATAATTAAAAAAAGTGTTCAGTATGTTTATATTAATATTATTATTATAATACCGTTCAATGAGTAACTGTCTCGTCGGTGGATCCAATTGGAACGATAGTTGTTCCGATAGTTTGGTCGGAACGCTCAATAAGCGCTCCAGCAATGAAAAAGTCCTGCAGTTAAATAAAATATTATAAAACGCACATAAGATGAATTATATATTATGAGGATAAAAACCTGTAGTGATCTAGAACATCGCTCGCCACTAAATCCAACGGTGCTCCGGTTTGCTTCACTACTCCTCGCTTCTCCAACGTTCCGACGGCTTCGCTGGCTGAAAATTGATTCAAGCAAATGTCAAAAATATCAAGGTTATATATAGTGTGGTGAACTGTCAAAAAGACTAACACGAGCAACCCTCAATCCATAATTGGTAAATCTCAGGATCAACCAACGTATAATTGCTGATGAAAACGTCTACATCGGCGTACATCACAATAAAAATAGATTTTTGAACGAAGCTAGCGAGTGTATATTTGTCAATAGACTGACATAACCTCAACACTCGGCGTTTGACGTTTAGTGTACTTGCTAACATAACAACATAATTTGTGACCATGATTTTTACAAACGTCATAAAATTATTTCAATACATTAATAAATTTTAATAATACTAAATTTATGTAAAAAATATATATTTAAATCATTTTAAGCAATATCATAATAAATTAAATTATTATATTTTTATCACATAACATTTGAGTCACCTAATTATAAATGGCATCTGCAATTTTGATTATAATTAAGTTGTATGTAGAAAAATAATAAAAAAAATATTGCCTATTATTGCATATTTGTTTTGCAAATGAAACTCATAAAAGTTTGGTGTTTCTTAAATATCTTTATAATCTTGACTTAAAACTCAGATTTTCATTAAAATAGCATAGTAGTACACCAGTGTGCGCTTAGGTTAATGAGGATTAAACTTGTTCTTCTTTAGTCAAATTAAAATGAGGTTGATAAAAAATTTTTACGCTTTTCTTCTAGATAAATACTCAAATTTAAAGATATTTTCGGATTTTTTTTAATCGAACATTTGATGTATTTCATTGAAAAATAATATAAGTTATATAATCACCTCTGGATCTTTTGCAGCAGCCGATCCTTTTTATGTAATTTTCGATGACTTTTTTGTACATTTCGGGCGGTATCTCGGCTATAAGTTGGCGGATGTTGGTGTGAAATAATGCGACCTGGGAACTTTTCACGCCAAACATCCAGTGTTGCATCCGTGCGCAAGTATCTTCCGCACCAATATCTTTGACTTAGTGCCAAAAGTAATCGGTTATCATGTGCCTACAGCGCTCACCTTGATAAAAAGCTTGAGATCCGACATTTGAGCAGACCCTGACAATGATCTCAAATTGCATTACGTCGGGCGGCGGAAGGCCTTTTTATGAAATATTTTGCATTTCTACTAGATTTTCGCTAACTGATATATTATGTTCTGCATGTGTGCATTTATGTATACATTCTAATTTATTTTTAATAAATACAAAAAAAATAGTTAATATGAAAAACAATATAAGTTAGGTCTAAAATAAGTAGTTGAACTGAGATGCAAAATGAAACATTGCTTAAATTGTGTAGCAAAACGAGACATTTTAAAGTTTTAATGTTATTTAAGTGATTAATATAAATATTTATATTAAATTTATATTATACAATAGATCTGGCGACAGAAGTAATGAAAATATTTCTGTGAGATAAATCTAGTACTAAAGTTATATTAACGTTTTTCGTCATTCTTAAAAATTTAATTAAGATTAGATAATTACTTTTTTAATTGAATAACATTTTTTTAATAGTTGTAGTAATTTTGTCTATAAGTATGATGCAAATATGAAAAATTGTGCTTTGTACATACATATGTATAGGTGCTAATCAACTTAACACATACAGATAAGATAATATCAGTTTTATACAAAATAAATATTACAGCAAAACAGCCATTAGGATATTAGTTAAAGATAAACGAATCACTTCTGTTCAAAAAGGATCAAGGTAAAACAAAGCGTTGAACTTACGCGACTTATATTTGGGTCAATACAATGCGGGAGGAAATTGGGGAGATACGGGATTAGTAAATAATAGATAAAATCAGATATTTATTCGCACTGATAAAATACACCATCAAACTTATGCTATAATTGTGTTCGTATAGCATTAATTATTATCACTATAAAATAGAGGAAGCTTACCTTAAATTCTTGTGAACTGAAATATGTTTTTATCTGATATTGTTTTGTTAGAATTTTCAAGTTGTATTCATCCTGGGTTGCATAAATCCAGCAAAAATGGGATTTATATTTTCACTACATACTACATGCATGGTGATGGTATTTTTTGTGTATATGCCGTTCACAATAGATTTTAGAAATGTTATATTCATCGATGAACATTGCGCAAAATGTCACTAAAACATTTTTTCTTTTGCATTGCATATGACAAAAATACTGTTTTAACTTACCTTGTTCAAGTTAATTGCAACGCGATGATTATGCATTTACCTATCTAATGTTGCGATACAAATTAAGTTGCGGCATAATTGATACTATATTAGATTAGGTTAGGTTTTTCAGTACAGATCTGTTTAAGCTTTTCAGCTTTCATTATTCATCTTACATATTACTTTAAAATCCGTTTATGTCTATTTATCATCGTTATTTACGTCTGAAAGGTAACTAAAAATAACGTGAACTTAAAAAAACAGGCAAATTATGTAACAATTATATTTTTCATAATTTTAATAAAAATACACTAAAACACCATGTATAATTGCAAATTTTCTTGATATACACATATACCGCAATTAATTATTATACGTTTGTATGATTTAAAAACAAGTATTTTATTTGTTATTAATAATAATACTGATGATGAATAAGTAGTTTACTTATGTAATTCAACTTAAGTCAAGGTCATAACTCATGCGCAGTAATCCCAAGTGTAAAAAGGACATACATTGAAATATTTCCGTATAACTAAGTGGACATTAACATACATGACTTGTAAAATATATTTATTTAATAATAAATAATCATATACAGATTTTAATTTTAATATTTCGCAATCATTTTTTTATAACTATTTATAAACGTAGTTTAGAAATATTTGCAAATTTATAACAAAAAATAAATGTTTATGGTGGAATATTGATTACAAAAAAATATATTACTTTGCTATTTAATGTTTTTATATATAATATTTTTAATATAAAATACTGTAGTTAATTGCAAAATTATAGCATAGCTATTTTGTTCTATGGCGTTTAAACTTTTTTTGGCGAATCTATTGCAAAGATAGTTTAATATAAAATGCATAAATAACAATTTTTTAAGTACAATTATATTTAATGTAGGTGTATCATATTGGGATGGGCAGACTGATTATTTAAACTTAAATCTTAATACAATTATTTATTTTATGTGATACTAGTTCGGTGAATCAACCGCTCTACTTGTTCGATGGCGACCGACTGAGAAAAGCCCAATAAAATATAAGTTTTTGCTGTTTGTTCGCTTTTTAATATGGCAGTGTTCGCAAACACACATAATATGCTAATCTAGATAGATTAGCATATTAATAGTAGATAAATATTTTTTATACCTAATTTATAAATATTATAGATTCTTTTTAAGTTATTTTTGTTCTTACATTTAAGTATGTCAAAGCCTAATGTCATATTTATGACAATAACGATTTAACATGTTATATATAAAAACATGGAATTCAAATGTTCCGTCTGTGTTTTATCTAGTATCACTTCCAAAAAATATTTGAAAGAGATTTTTAAGACAGCGTTCTAGCTTATCAACGATAAGCGATTCCCTCTTCCCTAATACTTGTTAATTTGAAAAATATTTATGTATCATTTAATAGGTTGCATCAATCTGGCAACAATGGAATCTGGTTTCATTACCTCTAGAAGCGATACATACAATATTTCTTTTAACCATGCCACTAAAATGCTGTTTCTTGGCACGTGAATTAGACAAAACAAGTTCGCACGATTTTAATAAGGAAACTGCCATGCAACGTAACTATAAAATAAATTTTACTTACGTAAATGATTCATAGATATATTATGTATACTATATAATAAAAAACGCCTAAGCAACTCATATTCGACGACTCTCCCCACTTATATCGGTTAGGCCTATTTATTGCGTCCTCTTCATGGCGGTTTTCAGTCCATCACATCTCAGCGTGCGATCGACCAGATCGTCACTCGCGAAAATTTATTTACATAATTATATACTAATATATCTAAATTGTGAATATATTTATCGGATCGAAGTACTATCTTCGAATCCCTCGCGACCTAGTGACCTAAATAAATATGGTGTGGCCCCGGGACCCCGAATCTGAGTATCCTAGGATATGGCACAGGTTTCAGGGAAGACGACCGCAACCAGATGGAACTCTTCCGTGGTTTAGGGTTCAGGATTTGGAGCCTGAGAGGATCGAAGAAGCTATTGAGTTCATGTGTAGCGATTTTCTTTACAACGAGCCCATGTGTAAAGCCACAGGTGATTTTTAAGTATTCTTTATGATGAAAATCTGAATGAAAACTCTAGTTAACTAATATTAAATGATAATATAGTAAAACTAAATCAGATAATAAAACATCGTTTAAAAAAAATAAAACTTTTATTTAGAGAAACTAATTTTATTAAATATATTATATTATTATAGTCTTTATGGTATATGTTATAGTACTAATAGTAATATATAAAATCAAAACAATCTTTCATTATAAAGTATTTTTAATCAAATATATATTTTTAGGTATTTTTTTCATAAAACATTTTTTTAATGGTATTAAATATTAACCATAAAAATGTATGCTATTTTATATTTTTTATTTTTCCTTTATGCTATATTTTTAATATAAAAATGTTTTAAGTTCCAATATGCTATAATAATATTTAATTGACATAAATATTAAAATGTTAAATGAAAGATTTTAATTTGATAAATTTTCCTGCTGTTAAAAAATATTCAGAGAAATTGTTCAGTAATAATACAAATTTAGCCATATATTTTTTTCTTTATATAAAAATGTCTTTAAATTATATATGTTTAATGATAAAATACGTTGAACAAATCTAACTTTTTATACTTCCTAATTTGAAAAATTTAAATATGTTTGAATAACGTTTATTTAAAAAAAAATATTTTTGGAAATAATGATATTTTTATATTAAAATATTTTTAAATTTTATTTGTATAATAATAAAATATGTTAGGAAATCCCTAACCTGACCTCCCCCCCCCCCAATGACTGCGACTCGAGAGATTCATATCTCAACACTGTGGTATCTGTATTTGAACATTTTTTTTGAACTTCGTCTAACATGAATCGGTTGCATCTGTGGCGACCGTTTGCCAATACAAATAAGATAATGATGTTTCTTGGAACCACTTTAAAGAAATCGTAATTGAGATACATAGAAAACGTTAGTTTATCGAAAGAAATTTGGCGATTCACACGTTTTAAATATTTTGTTCATAATTACATGACATACTTGTCAAAGGTAAGTGAATATAGATGACTTCCGCTAGATTACTTATGTCATGCTGTTGATCAACACAAAAATCTGATTAATAGCAAAAATTTAAAAATTGACCGTGGATATATTTAAATAAAGTTTTATATGTTTTGAAATAAAAGCAATCTGTCAAATTGCGTTTTATAGACAATTTAGAGCAACTTATAATTTTACTAGCGTCTATCAATTAAATTATATTTTCACTTCTAAAAATATATGTCTACTGGTAAAAATGTATTTGGACTTCACTAGTAAAAATATAATTTCACTGAAAAATACATATTCACTGTAACATTTATACTTTCTAAATAAATGTATTTATACATATGGAAAAGTTGAAATCATGTGATTTTACTTGCACCTGCCAGATTAATTATATATTCACCGGTGAAAATGTATTTCTATATGATTTCACTAAAAGGACGTATTTTAAAAAATATTCTTAGAATAAATTATTCTAGATTATTATTACGGATTTTTTTTATGCCAATACATATCAATTTTATTAAACTAGGACTTATGGGTAGATTTTTTAAGAATAGGCTTTTTTAACTACCGTGGTTTTAATTATATTGTCATGAAACTTATCTATATTTAAGCTTTTTAGCTAATCAAAGCCTCCATATTGTTTCAAAATGGCGTCTATTGAAAAAATAAAAAATTCATACTCCGTTAAAAAATAATAATTATAAAAAATAAAATAATTTTGCACATTTTTATATACAGAAATCTACCTAATTCTTACGGTATTTTTTTAATTGCACCTAATAAATAATACAATTGTTTTAATTAAAATAATTAAAACGAAGTTCTTAATTTACTAACACATTTTATTAATGCTTAAATAAGTTTTATGAAACGATCTGAAAAATTCTTATAGCTTATAAAAAAATCTATTTTGCAGAATATTTTCTCATTTTATTTTATTATGAATTTAATTATAAAACATATTTACATATAAATATATTATATAATTTAATCAACATATATTTAAAATATGCATATCTCTATTTATTCATGAATTAAATTACGAGAAGCTATTCTTGAAATTTTCATTATGCCATCACGTATTTGTACGTATTTCACCTTTCAGACGACATCAGAGAATTCCACTTAATGAAATTCCTAGGAATTTTCCCACATTTCCACGAAAATGATTAAATAACCCGACTACTTCACACATGCTTTATAAACTGCTGATAATGATCTGCTACCGACAAATATAAAACATCAGCTGCTGACCTTGCTACTGAGTTCGAGTTATATTTATATTATTATACGTTGAATAGCAAACATGTTACTGTAATTGTAGAGTTCAAAGATAACATGTGAAGTATTTTGGCAAAAATATTGCTAAATAAGTCCTTGACACGTACATATGTACATACATGCATACGTGATATACTCAACGTTCAATTAACATACAATTGAGTATGAGGAAGCACTACGTAGATTGTCGTATAAAATATATGCAATAAAAAACTTTTCCAATTGGATTATAATAGATAAAAGCCACGTTTGTTTTATGAAAACATTAAACATTCACAATCGATAATAGTTAATAAATCCACACAATATGCAGAAAAATACATCTTGAGCTGGCTACATCTAATCTGTGATTAATTGCTCTGATGATTACAAACAATAATAGTTATATAATTGTATTGGATATTTTTTTAATCTGTAATTAAAACGGTTTATTTTTCTCTTCCATAATTGGGCGGCCAAATGTGCATTTCCTTTAATGCAGTGTATGTATTTGCAAAATATTATAATTTAGTGATTGAATCTGAATCATTACAATAAAAAATTACTACATCAATGATTAGTTACCGATTCTAGTAGATAAGTTTATCTTGAATCTATTATACTTGACGATACAATCAAATAATGCAGGTTTAACACATAACAGACAGAAAAGCACTCAATCATTAATGATTACAATCAAAACCCTTTCATTCGATTTTTATGTTTATTGTACATTCATTTATATAAGAACTTT
This sequence comes from Plectrocnemia conspersa, assembly GCF_051122295.1. Taxonomy (NCBI): domain Eukaryota; kingdom Metazoa; phylum Arthropoda; class Insecta; order Trichoptera; family Polycentropodidae; genus Plectrocnemia; species Plectrocnemia conspersa. The sequence goes on from NW_028277175.1 coordinate 2,078,134, forward strand.
GATTTATTTGCTAAACCTAATGTTTTATTTGCGTACGTTTAGAAGTAGCAAAAGACCCTGTGGCCATCGAAGAAATTAAAATAATCTGGAAGAAAATTTTCGACGACAGAATGGCTTTGGTGTGCTATATGGAAGATCCTGCAAATCCTGGCCAAGTTTTCCACGAATTTGTCGGAATCAACGCTACTTCTGTGGTCACCAAAGACGATAAACACGAAGAACCAGTGGTTCGTATCTTTATAAATACATATTGATCCTTCAGGTGTTAATTATTCGCAGTTGTGACCAAGGGAATGGATATTTTGGTGGACGGGTGGTGACGGGTAGCAATTACACATAGATTGAGCCGCTGTAGTAGAATTTTAATCAAATGTTTGTTATTGAAATATATGCGAGTTAACGGTAAACGAGGCACCACCAGCCGTTGTCTTCCCGTCGAGGACCGTCAAAAAAATGTGCTGCCCTCCACCGCCGCCACGTCAGTTACTGCCGAGTGCCGCCAAGTTTTGGGCATAGTGAATGAATGAATAAATAGATAAATAGGTACCCATAATATAAACGTAATTCTAATCTAATGACTAATTAAAAAATTACAGCATTTTTATGCAATGTTTTGAATTTTGATTGGGGAAATGGTAGCTGTTGAAAAGTGCGTTGTGTCTGGTATTGCAACATTAGAAATTAGTAGGCTTTACTATTTGTTTGGAGAACGGCTTTTTGATGGCTCTTTTAGTATGTTCGACGTAGCGTGTGCTTATCGAAGTAGTTTCGTAGGGGTGGTGTCGACAATCCGTCGCGATTGCGTCTCTTATTCTTGATTGTTGCGGTCAGAATGAAAATGATTTCTTTATACATATATCATATTTTCTATGAGCTGAAGTGAGATTTTTATGTCTATTTATCACGATATTAATTCGTGAGAATAGGAAAAAATAATCTGAGATGATCGATCAAAGTTATAATTATATTACAATCATTAATTCTGGTCTCTCAGATTAAATAAAAATGAAAAACAAGCACAGGACTTTAGAGTATTAGTTTACTTTTACTATGCATCGTGCTGGTGATTAGGTTGAATGAAAATATTTTATTTTAACAATATTCTGTAAGAATAGTTCAACGGATTCTGTGTATTCATTGCCAACTTTTGTGATGCTAAGAATATTATTAAAGGAGCAATACATTTTGATATTAAATTGTATATTACATTCCTACAGTTTAAGAGCGAACCGTTATCACAAGTTTTGGGTGCATATCACTTCTGCTCAGAAATGGTGGACATTTTCAAAACCTACAATATAGATGCATATTTATCAGCGACAGGATTATCTGTCAGTAAAAAATACACAGGACAGAATATAGGAGCTCAGATATTAAAAGCCAGGTTTGTGTTTTCAACTACTTGTCATGCAGCACCCAAAAACGTAGTTTTTAATATTATTTAATATGTTATTACATTTTAGAGTACCACTATGCAAGGCTAATGGTGTAAAACTGACCGTCACTGTGTTCACAGCTATAGGTTCTCAAGTTTTGGCTGAGAAGGTCGGCTTTAAAGAAATCGCTTCTGTCTCATATGATGATCTGCAACAAAAGCATGGTTTTAAGCTGGGAAACGTGGACACAAAAATAATGAAGCTTATGACTCTACCTACAGATTAACGTGTTTTATTAAATTAATATATGTCTGAATGTTATATTATTGCTATTGAATATTAATATTTATTTGTGATGAATAATATAGTTATTCAAATTAGAATCTATATTTATTTTGTGATTGTAAAAACATCTCTATATGTATTTAAAAAATATTTTGCAACTTATCAAGGCTAACAAGCTATTGCCTTTGTAGAAAATTGTCAAAACAGCAATGATATTGTGCAACAAGGAATTGCATATCATTAAAGTTATTAATTTTCTAAAAATCATAAATTCTCAAATCTGTTTATGAATTATTAATCAATTAATAAATTAAGTTACATTATTTCTAAGCACGTAACTATTTGTTCGAAAAAAAATTTAATTGATTATTTAGGTACTTGAAATAAATCACTACAAAAAATAACAATACGCAGTGACAACGCTAGGTTGTCTAGCTTTCATATTATTTTTTTATAGCATTATTAGTGAGAATCGAATGAAGCATATATAAATCGAATTTTGATCAATAGATACGTATTGCTTTTGACGTGCATTTTTGACTTATGAGAAGTGATAACTGTTTTTGCGCCCTCCTATTGACTAAAATTTGGTATGAATATACTTTAACCAATGATCTCATATCAGAAGTCTTTAGTATTTTTTATTTGCCTCTTGATGGTGTAGTGTTGTCAAAATCGTACTACAATGACTACTTATACAGACATAGCATTTCTGGTATTGACTCTAGGAAAGTGTATTAAAAAAAGAGAAGTCCAGAGAATGGTTCAAATCAATTACATACTACACGAAAAAAAAGATGCTAGTAATAACAAAGTTAAACAATTTTAAATCATTCATTGAATTTGCAACTGCCGTATTTACGTCATTAATAAATAAAATAAAGAGCAGAGGGCCCAGGTTGGACCTTTGAGAAAACCCCGAAGTATTATTTTATTATATTTTTTGTGTATTGAAATAATACTATGTATTTTTTCTATCTTCATGACGCATTGGGGTAACCTGTTAGGTCACGATGATCTAAATTTTATTTAAATAAATAAAAACTAATTTAATAAAATATTTATTTTATTGTAAATTTTAAATGTAGAAATAACTTAATTATTTTTATAAAAGAGGCGGGGGGAAAGATTAGGCGTTTGAATAATAAAAAATAATTATGAAAATATTGTATTAGTAATTTATATATTTTTTAATTGGCATTTAGAGACTTAAAATCATAAATTATTTGTTTTTTTTTTATTAAAAATAGTTAGTCAATATTTTGGTAATGGCAACACTATTGCGTCAACTGTCATAATATTGGCGGTTTTAATAATACTTTCCAAGATTACTTTTCAAGTGTTATTTCGGTGTATCTTTCGCTACAAATTGTTATGATATTTGACAATTTTTAATTACACGTACTTTAATTAGTTAAAAAGATTGAAGACCTGTTACTGCGCGTTAAAATGTTATAAAAATGTCTGACTCAAGGGATATTTTTGATTTGCACGAAGAACATCTAGAAGAAAGTGCAAGTGAAACTGATGCTATATTGAAATATACTGAAGCGACAAGTCTAATTAAAAACGCAGAAGAAAACATTAATGTGAGAAATTCATATTTATATGGAAACGTACAGAATAATCAAGATTTGGATATAGAAGTGGCTGATGTATTGAGTCAGATCGTTCAGGATGTGACTGTTTTTGAAAGTAGTACTTTTTCTACAAATCAATATTGTAGAAAAAGTAAGAATGATGTAACTCAAAGTGAGTTTTTATCTTTGAACGAAATTCAAAGTAATGAAATTATTATAAACAACGCTAATAAGCCTAATTTTGAGTCTCAATGGGATTGTAATACTCAACTTGCTGCGTTAGCTGATAATGCTGATGCTTTAGACTCGATGATTAATTCTAGTAATATTCAATTAAACGAATCTCTGTTTGAGAAAAGATGCGTGGACTTAGAAATAAATGATAATTTTAAAGGTTTCACTACTGCGTCCAATAAAAACATAGAAATAAGCAAAGAGGCGTTGTCTAAAGTTGAAAATATATTCAAAGGAATAGAAAGCGATGGTAATAACGATGTCTGTGATTTATTCGATGATGATATATTTAACGACAATTCACAAAAAAGTAACAGAGAGCTCATAGACGAATTTGAAAACGAAAAATGGAGTCAATCAAACGGATTAGTTAAAATAAACTCCGATAAGTTTATGAATACAGAGATGCATATAATGAATGAAGACGTTGAGCTTAAAAATATGGATATGGCAGAATCGATTGTTCCAGAGATATATTCACAACCTTCTAGTCCCATTATATCGCAAGCCAGTAACATTAAAAAGAAGAAGAGAGTCGCTATTATTTATAAGAATACGAATTTAAACGAACCGGTATTGAAGAAAGTTAAAGGTAATGAAACTGATTTGATAGAAGTACCAAACATAAAATTATTTGATAATACTGATTCAAAGGATTTGATAGATGAAAATATTAAGAAAGCTAATGACCCATTAGACGATGATTTATCTCAATTTTATAACTTTCTTTCGATTGATGATGAGAAATTGATTGAAACAGAAGTTTCTAATACTGTTAAGGACATGTTGAATAAAATAGATGAAACACCGGCTACAAAAATATTTGAAGGCTTTACAACTGCTAGTAAAAAAAATATTGAAGTATCCGAAGAAGCGTTGAACAAAGCCAAAGCTATCTTTGATATCGACGTAGAAAACGAGAGATCATTTAGCGGTTTTAAGACTGCTAGCAATAAAGATATTGAAGTATCGCAAGAAGCGTTGAATATGGCCAAACAAATATTTGAAAATGAATATCTATCTGATTTTAAAACAGCTAGTAATAACGAAATTGAAGTATTGGAAAAAGATTTTGATAACGATAAATTTATGTTTGATAAAAATGAAAATGATGTAGGGTTTACAACAGCTAGTAATAAGAAGATAGAAATATCTGAGGAAGATTTGAGTAAAGCTAAACTTTTGTTTGACTTAAATTGTGATATGGACGTTCATCGTGAAGAATCAATCAGCGCTAATTTTACAGCACCTTCGTTTTCTGCTTTTAAAACTGCTAGCAATAAAAAGATAGAAATATCTGAAGAAAATATAAATAAAGGCAAACTTATGTTTGATTTAAATAATATGAATATGAGTAAAGATCCTACATTTAGTGGTTTTAAAACTGCTAGTAATAAAAATATAGAAGTATCGGAAGAAGATCTAAATAATGCTAAACTTATGTTTGATTTAAATGATATAGATATGAGTAACGAATCTTCATTTAATGAATTTAAAACTGAAACAAATAAAAATATAGACATATCCGAAGAAGCGTCGAATAAAACACAACTACATCTATTTGAAAATGAACCTTCATTTTCCGGTTGTATAACCGCTAGTAATAAGAAGATAGAATTATCTGAAGAAGATCTAAGTAAAGGCAAACTTATTGATTTAAACAATGATATGGACGTTAACTATAAAGTATCTGAAGCAGGAAATGAATCATTGTTTATTGGTTTTAAAACAGCTAATAATAAAGAGATAAAAGTATCTGAAAAAGATCTTAGTAAAGCCAAACTTATGTTTGATTTAAATGATACGGACGTCAATAATGATCCATCATTTATTAATTTTAAAATTGCTAGTAACAAGAGGATAAAAGTATCTGATGAAGAATTGAGTAAAGCTAAACTTAAGTTAGATCTAAAGGAAGAACTAATTTCTAATTTTAAAACTGTTATATCTGAAGAAGATTTGAATGAAGCTAAAGATGTTTTAGATGTGGATATAGGAACAGAATCACTCTTTTCCGGCTTTAATATGGCTAGTAATAATAAAATAGAAGTATCTTTGAATGAAAATTTAAATGACACTGCTATTGAAAATATCAGATTCAAAACTGCTAGCAATAAAAATATTAATCTATCTGAAGAAGCATTGAATAAAGCTAAGCTTCTTTTTGATATTGATTTTACAAACGAACCTTCATTTTCTGGTTTTAAAACAGTTAATAATGAACAGATTGAAGCTTTGAATAGCAATGATAATGGATCATCTAGTAGTAATAAAGAGATTGATTTATCTGAAAAAGATTTTGATTGCAGTAGCTGGAAAACAGTTACTTTTGATGAAATTGATGAACCTGAAGAAGACGATCAAGTGATTCAAGAACCTCTTAGTCTTTATGAGATTGAATCGATCATTGGCGCAAGTGTAACAGATGTACCTACACTTTCACACTTATCTTATGAAGCAATCAAAGAGTGTTCCAATAAGAAAACGGATCCAGTTAATGAAGAAATCTCAGAGAGCATCAAAGCATTCTTAGTTGACGAGAGCTCATCAATTTTCAACGAAAAGGACTATAAATCTCCGACGAAAAAAGCTGAAGTACATAACTTTGAATCAGGATCTAGTCCTATTCTTCAATTCAATAGCATAAATAAAAAGAGAAAATTAAAAAATCAACAAGTATCTGCAGTTAAAAGGATCAGACTTTCAAACGAATCAGAATTTAAATTCAATGAAAATTTTAACACTGGAATTGAAAGGATGACGCTAAAACAACTTTATGAGTCTAGCAGATCCAATTGTGATAGCGAAGATCGTTTGATTGATGAAGATATTAAAAATATAATTCCTCAAAATGCTATCGATTTCATATTCAAAGGAGATCGAGTCGATTTCTTAATTTTAAATCAATCTGATTGTGTTAAAGCAATTGATATGGTCAATGTTTTTATGAATCACAAAGATATAGATGAGAAGATAGTACCGGACGGTTGGGTGCTTAATCATATTAAGTGGATAATTTGGAAATTGGCTTCGTATGAAAGAACCTTGGCACCGAATCCTTTATTGATCATATCAAACGTTATGAATCAATTGAAGTATAGATACAATAGGGAATTGCATAATATTCAGAGACCGATCTTACGCAAGATTTTAGAGAAAGATGATGTACCGAGTAAGAGAATGGTGCTATGTGTTTCTAGTATCGTTCCAGTGGAGTCTAATTTGGAAACCGATGTTGAAAATGAACGGTAATTTCAGGATTGGTTAAAAAAGTTGTGTAGTTTTTAATGATTTTTTGTTTTAGCTTGCCGAGTAAATTACAAAAAGCTAAATATGAAATAGAGCTGACGGATGGTTGGTATAGCGTTATGACAGTGTTGGATTCTTTATTATCAACGGCGATAGAGAAAGGAAAGATTGTGATTGGCACAAAGTTGATAATACACGGAGCTGAGTTGTTGAATTGTCATCAAGGAGTATCTCCGTTGGAGGTTTGTATCAAAGCTTAGATTGCTTTTCTTTGGGTGTTGTGCAGCATTAATGCCACTGCAGATTTCTTTGTTTATTACATTACCTAACCTAAGATCTTGTATATAAAATTCTTACTCATTAACTTCGTTTCAATGGTGGTACTTTTGAGTTTAGTATCCCGGGTAGTTTTTTATGAGCGAAACCATTGTTGTCACATCCTGATTAAGATAAATAATACAAGTAACAGTACGGGGCGAAACAATGTTTGGCGCGTTTAATAGTTTTTGTTATGTTAATTAACGCTAATGGTTTTCGAAAGTTTACCTGGCCATTGTAAGTGTCACTCTGTTCCGAATATGATGATTTATTCCAAATTTAATGACGATTGTCGATTAGATAGGATTTTTTATGACGTAAAATTTCAAGGGTTTTTTCGGCCGATTCAGCGTAGCTCTGCTTGGTGCAGATTCAGCTGAACTCCCATTTATTCCAAGTGGAACTTTTGATGAAAGTACCGAGTGCAAGTGATATAGTATGGCGGCATTCTGGCTTATATACTATTGAGAAAAGGAAAAAGTCAAACGTCTTCTATTTCTTGATCACTTGATCAGTACAGATGATTTGGAGTGAAACTAGAATCTTTGTTTTTATTAGGTCCATTAGAGCAGATAGATTTCGTTCGAAACTGTATGAATCTGGCAACTGTGGTTAGGTTCTAAAATTTTACATTTCAGCAAAAGTGCACGTTACCTGCTCGGTAACGATATTGGGGTCTGACCGTTTATTTTTTTTGGTACAGTAACAGTTCTATTTATGTGCACATTCTTTTGCGTCGGCACTCTAGTCTCTCAAACTTTATTGACTCATCGCTCACTTTTCAACATTTTTTTTAATAAATAGCAAGTTTAAAAATAAAACAATTTATAAATAAAATTATTTAATAAAATAAACAAAAATTGCACATTTTTTTCACAAATATTATTAACTAATATTAAATAAAGAAAATATTTTTTTTATATTTAAATAATTATGTTTAGCTATTTCTACAGTGACTAATAAATTTAAAAATGCTATGAATATAAAATATTTGCTATTTATAAAATAATCAATACTACTCATGAAAAATATATTGCTGTTTATAAAAATAGTATTCGAAATAAAAAAAAAATAAAAATGCAACAATAAAAATAATTAATATTATTTAGACGTTAACACTTTGCTATTTATATAAAAAGAAGTATAAAAACACACTTCTTATCAGAGAGTTCCAATTAAACCGAACTAATCATATTCATAAAATAATAGGGGTAAAATAATTAAATTATCTTGGCCAAATTTTTTTTTTATATCAAAATATGCATATGCAACATAATTGAAATATTAACCATCTGGCTTCTTTGCGGATTCAAGGTTCAAAAAAGTACTAATTCCGGTAAAAAAAAGTAGTCCCGTTTTCTGTTTGAGAAGGCTGAATACAACTCCAATTCTTAGATGACAATGTCATCTAAGAGAAACTCTTAAAAAATATATCCCAGAAAGGGAAAAATTTGTAATTTTAGACCATTTTAAAAATAAACATTTAGATGTATTTTTCAGTGCTATAGAAAAGTAAGTGTATATTCTAAATAATGTGCTAAAACTTTTGGATTTCACTAAAAAGTTATGTCGCTCTTGTGTCATATTTTATTTATGATTTTTCCACTAAAACGTACACCTTTATTTTGCATATATTAACTGAATACAAATTAAAGATCAGTAGTGATAACGCATATCCTTGTCTTACTCTTTAGTATCATCGGTTTTTATTAACCTTTTAATTGCCAAGCCTTTTTGAATTACTACCTAAATATTGATGTATTACATAATTAAAAAATATGTATTCGGAAAAAGTGTTATCTGCCATTGAAACAAATATCTCTAAATGTATCCGACTCTCTTTAATGATGACTTCGGATAAATAGTAAAAGCCGATATATCAGAAACCGGCAATCAAAGAGTTAATGTACTTTTATTGTATCGTAATAGACTCCCTATTTTTTAAGATTCTGACATCACATTATAATATTTCAGGATCTAAGTATAGTACGTCTTAAAATTTGGGCTAATAGTTGCCGACGTTGCTCACCTTGGCTGAAGCTTGGTTTATATAAGAACAGTGGGCCGTTACCTTTAAAATTAGAGTCCTGCAAAGCCGGCGGTGGACCATTACCAAAGCTTAGGATCATACCTCTGACTATCTATCCAATATTTTACTTGAACAAAAGCTCCGATGGCTCAATAGGTAAGTTACTTTAACGTTTATCAAACATAGAGAAAGCTTAAATTTAACTCAATACAATTTTAGAAATGAGATCAGAAAAACTGCAACAAATCCACGCAATGAAAGTGGAAACTGAGTTTCAAGCAAAGATTGAGTCACTGTACGCCGAAGTGGAACGAGAATTTAGTCAAGACAACCGAGTCAAGCTGAAAAGTTGTGGAAATTTGAGGAAACCTAATATTGACGATGCCCCCGAAGACTTGGCAGATATGTTAGAATCGGCTGCTGATCCTAATGAGTTTTTAGTAAATATTTTATGATTTATCTTATATTAAAATATCATTTAATTGTCTATATTTATTTTAGGGTTCTCTAAGTGAATCTCAACTCAGAGCTATTGAGAAATATTCAGTTCAGAAGAAGATTGAAATAGGCCAAAATATTGAGAAGAGAGTCAAGAGTTTGATGGAAGAACGAGGATGGGCTAAAGAAAAACCTGTTAAAGTTTTAAAGGCTCGGATTGTAACGTCTTATAACGGCGAACTTTCATTTGCAATACTTACAATTTGGAGGATCGACGATTATGTCGTTGAGGCGATCAAAGAAGGAGCTTGTTTGGATGTCACTAATTTAACTCCAACTGGAATGATGTAAGTGTAGAATTAATTATTTATATATTAAAGTATATTTTGTAATATTAATATATTTCAGGAAAGGAGAGTATCATATTTCGGGAGGAAAACGATCGACGTTCATAGAAGTTCCTAAAAATAAATATCTAAAACAGTTTCCTGATTTAGATCTGTACAAAAGAAGCAGTGTACGATTTGAGCGATTTTATGAACCGGACTTTATACCAAAATTTTATGAAGTGGATGTTGTTGGAGTAGTTGTTGGCATTGAACCTAAAAACTCTGATGATAGTTCAATAAAATATCAAACCGTATATTTGGTTAATGAAAGTAAGGTATTTTTAGCGATCATCTTTTGGGGAGGTTTGAAGAAAATGGGATTCGATAAAGTCATAGTTGAAGGATCGTTCCTTGTTTGTCAAAATCTTCAATACAGATACAAATCATTACCGAGACACATATTTCACTTGCACTCAACAGAATATTCTACATACACTAGTCATCCAAGAAAAACATATTTGAGAAGCGCTTTGAACGATTTAGAAGAAAAGTTAAAAAATACTAATTTCAATAATTATTTATCTGAATGTTCACAATCTTTAAAAACAATCTTGAACTCTCCCAAAAGATATGTATCTAAAAGTGTTTTTAGTTCTAAAAAGGATATTGAATTTGATCATAGTTTATCAGGCTTAGATTTCGACTCGACATTTATCGAGACTTCGGATATTTATAAACCGGACGATTCAAAGCTTCCATCGAATTTTATTTCTTCAAAAATTAATATATCTTCCATATTGAGTGAGAGTAATACAAATTTTAGTTCACCGGTTCAGAAAAGAATAGATAAACTAAGAGCATATGGAGAACCTTCACCGATATCACCATTTGTGATTAAAAATTCTAAACTTGTCAATAAACCATTCATAATACCGATTATGAATAAATCCACAGATAGTGTGAATAGTGTTATCGGTAATGAAAATAAACAAGATGATAAAAATGAAAGTGAAAAGTTTGATGAAGATTTTTAATATGGTCTACCGATGAGTCTATGATACATATTTTTTATACTTATTTGCTAAGAAAATAAGTTATTATATTATTTGTTTATTTTTTTCTAATTAATATTGTGAAAATGTATGTACGTTACACTTTTAAAAATTTAATAAATGTTTTATAATATTTATGTGGTGTTTGAGTTATTTTTGCCGTACTGTGCTTTTAATACAAACGCTGCTTTTTAAATAAATTCTATACAAATTGGATACTCACAGAAATCCCCTATTTAATTATGGGTTAAGTACAGATATATTAAACACGCACAATAAATTATGTGATTACGATAACTGATTTTGTTTAATTTATACTTCTGATGTAGCAGTATCTAATTAGCATTTACTATCTTTATCTAGCATTAAAATATTTGTTGTTGTTTCTCAGCAGTTGGGTAAAAAATAAGGCTACACTATCGGCGATTAGATAGCGTTAATATATTTTCCATATTAATTATTCTTCATGGTAAATGTAATCAAAACAAGTAGTGAATTAAATGTCAATAAAGTATGTTAAAAGCTTCACGTTTTCGGGTTTTGAGGCCAAAGTGGTGTGACTGCAGCCAAAATAGACGCTAGAAAAGCTGGTAACAGTTTATTTTTATTACGTACAATTTACCACAGTAGAGCATAGTGTCGAGTTTTATCCGTAAACCGAGTAATCTGTAATGTCTGTCTCAGTTCGCCTTGAATGCCGTCTGTCTGTCTCGAATCGTCTCTATGATCAATGTGATAAAGTGTCGCATCTTTTATGTTCACGATTCGAGACATCTCCGGCGGATTATATTTATGGATGTTGGTGTGCCAATTGCATCGCTTGATGATCAAGTCAACGAAATATGGGTATTGGTCAATTTTATATTAGCCACCCCCGCATTTTCACACGTATAATGGAGCAATTTGGCGCATGCACAAATGTATTAACACTTGACCGACCGACGGGTCATTTAATCATTGCGTGGTGTGTGAAAAAACAAAAAAATATCAAACGTTTTGACTTGTATTGGTACATATGTTTAAATTATTATTATTAATCTGTGGGTCGCATAAGATCAAAATTAAAATTTGTTTTATTCTAGTTAAAAAATATTTACAAAGAAACTAAGTATTTTGAAACTCAGTCAATATAAAATTAAATAAAAAGTTGGTTTTGAGGATTATTTGATGAAATGCATTGATTTTGTTTGGTACTTTTTTATTGTAATTGTATGAATCAATATTTTTAGAATAAATTTAACTCTTGATAACTGGAAGGTACTAAAAAATTAACTTATTAATTATATTATTTAAAACAAATTTTGGTACTTGTTTATTATTGCGGCACCACGCGCAAATTTAACAGTTGCAAAACGTTCATTTGCTGTTCAAACCCAAATTAATATAATAACAGTAAAATTAGGTTTGGGTTTGAACAGCAAATGAACGTTTCGCAATTGTTGAATTTCATCATGGCGCCGTGATAATAAAATTTACACTAAAATTTTATTTAAATAAAATAATTAATAAGTTAGTTTTTCGGTACTTTCCTGTTATCGGTAGTCAAATTTATTCTAAAAGAATTTATTAATTTATTTACATTTAAATTTTTTATATACAATTATAAATTACATTTTATAAGTAAATTCGTTGCAGAGAGTTATTTATAGGGTGTTCATTGTTCTGACCAATGCTTACTCGCTGCCGTTCGTTCTCACTTTACCTGTTTAAATTTTAAACGTATTATACATATCAGAACAGTGAACACCCCACAAACATAACAAAACAGATTCTTGCGGAAAAACAGAGGCAGTTTAAGCACGTGCATTTTTAATTAAAATATAATTGTATATAAATATGTATGTTATATGTGTGTTATATCATTTATAAGATTACATAAATAAAGGTTATTTTCAAATATCATCCACTAGCTCTACGAAATGATTTTGAGTGTTCTATAATTCTGAATGATTTCTGATCGTGTGCACGCGTTTGCATGCTCACCAAGAAATTTTATATTTTTTAGCAACATTGTTTGAAAAGTTTTGCATGGAAATAGTATGTCTTTATTTTGGTTTTTGCTGCTTCATCCTGTGTATTCCTGTGAAGCATTTTAAAGATCTGCGTAGTTAGATTAACAATAAAATTGACTCCGATGAATAGGTTTCAGTCCGCATCAAAATTGCTAGAAGTCAATTTTTAAAATTTAAAGCTGGTCTCACAAAGAAGCACTTATATCTCAGACCAGAATTAAATTTGTAAAGTACTATGTTCTGTATTAAACGTCTTATAGCCATATTTTGTATTTTTCAAATAAAAACTAAAATTACAGATCAATTAAGCAAATATTATTCGACGCCTAAAAAATGCTACTCAAGAAAAATATTTTCACCAGATGTTGCTGAAAGACAGTTTTAGCGAAACGTCGTGGGCATTAAAAAAACAGCGCATAGGAAAATCATTAAATATAATTTATTTAAACCTGCGCTTAAATAACAAATTATATGACATATACGTATATATAATGTCATTATTAAGATTTTTATATTCGTTGAGAGTTTGAGAATACCTGTTTCAAAGGCTCATATTTTTCGAGTCAGAATTTTTATATGGTCGTAGTCAGTATTTATATTAAAAGGTCAGAATACATCGGTCAGAATATAAGCCGCCAGAATAAATATTAGATGGTCAGAATTCATATTAATTGGTAGGAATTTATATTAAATAGTAAGAATTATTTTGACAGATGATCATAATTATTTTTTAGTCAGTATTTATTACAATTCATTGGTCAGTATTTTAACCTCAAGATCAGTTTTATAATTCCTTAGTTACTATATAGATATGAGCTTCTTAATGTTGCGAGCTATGCCTTTTTTATTTGTAATTAAAGATAGAAATAATATCAAACATATAATAGCCATTATAAAAAATATTGCAGAAACTATGTTGTTTTTAATTATTAAAATACACGCAAATGACCACTGTACCCCGGCGCCACGCGAAATATTACATAATAACTGTGTAAAATGAGTCCCCATTACGCTTGAGGGTGGGTAAAATTAATTGTTTTTGAGGAGCTGACGAGCTAAAATAATGGAATGCGGTTACGTCTCTCCCGTCCTATTTATTAACCCTGATTTAGCGCAACGGCGAAACACACCCCGTTGGACCTGAAAGAGATTTATGATATTAAAAAAAATATGGAATAAATTAAAATTATTATCGCTATGATTGATCAGCCGCTAAAAAATAATGTTTCACGGTGTAACCGCACGTATGTATGTAATGGTTACTATTTGCGGTGTTAAGACCGCGCGCGCGTGCCGCAGAATGCGAAACATTGTTGCCAACATACGAGTACCGCTCGCTAAAAGGGGCGTTTACATTAATTAAAAAAAAGTTTTTTTCTCCGTTTTGCCATGTTCTTGTTCCTCCCCCTTAGCCAAGGTGGAGAAGGAGGGAGAGTGTCGGAAAAGCCGAAACGTCGGCACTGGGCATGTCAGGTGCCAATCAAGGACAGGGGGCGGCCGCGGGGGGCCCTCGGGCTCTCGCTCAAAACTGACCGGTGGGGAAAAAGTTTACATAACAAACCAAAAACGCGATACAATTTATTTATGTGCGCTCGTTCCGCTCGCTAAAGGGTAGCGCTCGTGTCGACCCGTTAAGCGGAAGACAGCTAGGTTGGATGGCAATATTAATTGAAAACCTATGTATATAAAATATTAAAAGCAGTTTTATTTAAATCCGGGTTTATTAATAAAGTCGAATATGATTTGTACTCTGATATTTGCAAACCTCCCAAAACTCCTAGATATGTCTGAGAAGCAATGATTCGTATTTCGCATTTTTACTCTCGTGTTTGCTTAAGCAACACCAGTCATTTCAGTTTTTTCCAGAGGGGAGCAAAAGTTGGCCATTCAGTGGTCGTGTTTTTAATATTCCATTTCATTAAGATTCATAGTACTTATTTCATTATATGACAAGTATTTTTCTAGCCAAATTCAAAGGAGCGTCTCTGCTTAGAATCTACGGTAAAAGCAATCAAATCGTGCCGTCGCAGTGAAAACGCTCAATTATCTGGCTTTCATATTAAAACTTCATGTAACAATAATACGACTAACAATAAGTGAGAATCAAATAGTGCATATCTAAACCAAATTTTGACCAATATGAGAGCGCAAAAAACAATTATCTCTTCTCAGATGTCATAAATTCACGTCAAAAGCAATAAAATCAATGGGTAAGCTCGTTACTGAGCGTTGCGCTTTTTGCGAGTATTTAAATACTTGCTCCATTTTTTAAACAATATTCGAATAGTTGAAAACTACGAGTAATTAAGAACCCTAATTTGAGACTGTTTTTTTTTGTAATTTTAGGGGATAACCTGATAATTTCTAGTTTAGAATCAGGGACGTCATTTCAGGTATTTTTTAAAATATTTATATTTCATTTAGATGTATAATATTTTATTAAATACATATTTCTGCCCGAATTCAAGAGGGGGGGAGGAATTTGAGAGGTCAATAAGTTGCTAAATTTTGTAAATAAGTTATTAAAACACGCGCTTATAAACCTTAATAGAATTAAATTAGAAACCGTCACAATTAAAAAAACTCACAAATAAAGTTAAGATATTAATAATCGCAAGGTATAATTCTTCAGGATATGAGTTACACCGTTGCGATATCTATGCTGTGTTTGGACTTGGAAGTTTTGTGATTTTACCAGAGATCAGGGACGCCGTTTTACAACTATTTACACGACACGGATACGATTTTAAACTTCCCAAAATCACCAACCGAATAACGCGCTAGTTAATGGTAATTGTATATAAAAAAAGAATAGGAGCAATAACATAGAATGGAAATTAAACGTAACACATATTGAAATTTTGCTTTAAATGATATTGACATTGCGGCACTCAGACTAATATTTAATATAAAGAGCGCACTAACTACAAAAATATAGAACCCTAATACACAAAAAAATAATTTTAACATATGCTTGCTTGGTGTAGAGTAACACCAAATTTATATCATGTCGCATTAATTCAATCTATGCTATTTTGACAGCAGTATTTTATTACATCTGTCAACGACTTGAAATAAATATTCGATTTTAATAACGTATTTTATTATTAATTCAACGCCCGCTGTTGGATTTCCTTTAAAAAGCCACCCCTTTCGCCCGTCATCGTAAGTTGGCTACATTGCCAGCATTAAAAATCATTAGGGTGCGCTGCCGCTCTCCCCCCCTTTCATCGGTCGCATCCACAAAGCGTCCCATTATTTATGGTGTTACCTAATTTGTCCCGTAGACAAGTTGCACCATTAATTTACCGTTTTAAAGTGTCAAACCCAAGCAGGCCTCCGTAGCGCTTCGATCGCCACAATGCGCCCCTCTTCAGCCGCTAATTGTTCCACCTTTGTGCGCCGCAGCGATTTTCGCTTCCAACGACAATGGGGCCGCGGCAAAAAATACATCACAACAATAAATAAATTGTAAAAGTTAAATATAAAAAAATAACATATTGCAAAAAGTAATGCAATATTTGCAATTAGGGGGTATAAATGTATTAAACGAATTATTGATACATATCATATTTTTAGTAAAGATTCTTTTAAAAAATATTACAATTAATATTTATACTTGTTCTCATTACAAAGTCATGTAATTTGTGTCAGCGGTATTTATTTTTGATGTAAGATATAGTATTTTGTTAATAAGTAATACTTTTGCATGTTGCAATAAATGTGTATTTTTCAGTAAAATTAAATTTTCACTAGTGAAAATATAATTTTACTAACTAGACCAGTAAAAATGTATCAAACGATTGATTTATAACTTCCCTGTACAATATCTGTGAAACTATATTGTTAAACGAACTTTCGGAACATTTTGGCCTTAACAGTTAATGTGTCGCTCTACTCAATTTGACAGTTACATTAATTTTACATAAACGAAGTCCAACTGCACCTAATAAAAGTTTAAAAGCTATTGTTAGTTTTATACCTTTTATTAGATCAAGATGGTTTTAGTTAATTATTTTGTGTTATGTTTGGGGTTGACATTTTGGTCTTAACACGCGATGTGTCGCCCTACAACTATTTTTTTAAACGAAATTCAACAGGGTGGTGGTGTTCTATAATATAACTAGTTTTATAATTTTCTTTTTAAAATACAGTCAGTAAAACTGTATTGTCTAGAAAAATAAAAAAAAACATCTTTAGCAAAAATATGCAATGTTCTGATAATCAGTTGACTTTAATAACTTGGATTTGATTACTTTTTAATATTTTAATCGCAGTTAAGAGCAGCATAAAATTATACTATCGCATATAAGTAAAATTATATTTTTCCAATTAGAAATTAAGTATGATATGATTTCACTGAAATACTAGTAAAAATATATTTTGACTGGTTATAAATACATGTACAGTCCGTCCAAGATATGAACGCTCATCGTCACAGTATTGGTGAGAAAATATAATAGGATGACCATGTGAAATTACAAGTGCAATTAATTTTTACTTTTTTAATTTAATTTGTTTATGCACATGGTAAAACTGGGGGTGTGACGTATGTATGGCCAATGTGTTATTTTGCCATTCGTGCATATTTAAAGCACTATTATGATTAATTTAAAATATTAATACAATATAGAGGCATTAAAGAGTCGCGATCGCGTCCCTAATTAATATATGTTGTGGATGGGACGTCAGCGATTGAGAACACTTCTCTTGCGCGAGCTATACAGCTTCATAACGAACTTTCCAAAAACAAAGATGTTTTCGGAGATAGCTATGATGAGTGTTTACATAAAAACATGTATATGGTATTAATCTATTTTAGGTATGCATCATAACTGTTATTTTTAAATGTTTAATTGTATAGTGGCCATCATAGCACAATGGGACAAATCTGGCAAATCATTATGGTCAAATTTGTAATAAAAAATAAAAATATATAAACAGCACTTGCCAATTGAAGTGTGACGCATCCGTCTATTGTCACGTACGGTATGCACTTATCGATAGTCCTTTGTTATACAAGATAATTTAAATTCTATCGGCCAAGGACCTCTCAACCTGCCGGAGTATATTTCATTTTTTTTTTAATTTCTCACGCTCAGTGCGTCATTTTCAGAAAATTTTAGATTTGCCATTGTACGCTTGGGATTTTTAGGGTGGTTTGAAAAATAATAATACGTGTATAAAGATATTAAAAGGTTTTATAATAACTCTGGCTAATTAAACACAAGTCTAATTATTAGGTTTCTAGGAATATAAATTTGAAACATACATTGTTTATTTGTATAAAATAAAGTGATATAGATTTTATTGCATTAAAATTGTAATAAAAGTCCGCATATAAAAAAAGAGCAGAACATCAAATTACCCTTTGTGCACCGATACTAAAATCGATCCGACGACAATAAATTACGCACGATAAAAAGCGAAATCGCACAAAAAATAAATCCGCACGTTATTGCCAAAAAATCGGCAATAACTCGTCGAGTGTGTCACACGTTTGGCTTAGCTATTAACATGACAATTGTTGCATTTGTACGGGGATAAAAAATATATTTATTTATTGTTATTATCAATAATGTATAATATCGAAAGCGTTTACGCTCGGGGGTACAGTTAATGACTTTCGAATAAGCGTTCGCTCGACTTGGCCCAAAGTGTTGGCACATCTGTAATCGTTTGACTTACGAGCGTGGCGGGGTTCGAGTCAATAAGGGTTGTTTGGGATAAGGGTGTGAAGACGTCTTACTCGTGGGAGAAACGGTAAAGAGGAGGATTAATCTCCAGAAACATTGCGAGATGTTTATGTTGGATAAAAAGTTAATCAAGTTGTGGTTTCTATAATAATAAAGGGTGATTTACAAATCTCATTAATTGGTAATGCTGTAACAATTTTGCATTATTTTATGCGATAAATATAAAACATGATTGTGAAACATTTCCAAGTAATCCGATTAAATTAGAGCAATCTTTATAGTAATTAAAAATATATAATCAAGTTGTGAATATTAAAATATAAACGTTTGATACAAAAATATAAGCACTCATTAAAAAAAAATACTAGGATTATTTTTTAGGTACAATCATATGCCTGACTAAAAATGCGTCTATATGCATAAATCGATACAAAAGCTGGGCTGTTTTAAATTTAGAAAGAGTGACGATTTCTGGTGAGCAATTTGTTATTTTATAAGTTAGATTGGATGCACTATGTTTGTTGTCAAGGTGGCGAAAGATACAGCGAAAAATGTTTTTGGAGAGCCAAATGATCTGGGAGTGCTTAGGATATTCCGGAATGGAAGGTATTAATTTCATCAGCGAAACAGTGTTATGGAATTTATTTTTGTCCTTTTTATAGAAAATAATATTTTTGCACTAATAAATTTGATAAATGCAGTAAATATATTAAAAAATATTTAAATAAAATATTTCAGAATTTAAGGAAAAACGGGGATAATTTTTTTCTGGACTGGAACTGGAATAGGTTTTAATCGAATTTTTGGGTTATAATTAGGAGAAAAAAATGCAAAATTCAACAAGCAAACAAAAATGTATAGAAGTGTGCTATGCGTCATAGCACGAAAATGTGCTATACTTTTCCACGTCTTGGAAAATTGCTGAAATCATAATGATCCTGAAAGCACATATACACTTGTTAATTAATTTATAACATATGTTTAATTCCTTACATTTAATAAATATTTTTTTACTGTTAATTAACAATATTTAAAATGCCAATATGGGTATTAATATTTTTTAGTTATTATCAATAATTGATAGATCGTAAATAGATAATTCATAAAAAATTCAGCTTTGAAAAAATTTTTAAAATTCAATCAATCATAATTTTTTTTAGTATTTTGTATAAACTTTAAAAACCGACAATGAATTATTGTAGAATTTTTTTATACAAAACTGATGATACAAAATTTAAGTCTTGTAAATTTTCATGTATCATATATACACGATTATAAATGAAGCAGTTTATATAAAATACTTAAAATTATAAGGCTCAATTTACATCGCAGATTTGTCTTTCAAAAATATATATTTTATATAAAAATGACGATAAATAATATATTATATTTTTTTTAGTCAAGTTAAATTTTTTAATCATATACAATAAAGCCCCAATTTAGCACTAATATATCAAATGCCAAGCAAAACTAGTTTCTATATATATATATATATATATATATATATATATATATATATATATATAAACACATTAGACGTTTATAAAGTCACTCATACGTGATGATCTAACATTTATCACTCGGCATCCAAAGCAGCGAAACGAGTCGATGTTGTTGGTATGGTTTTTTAAACCTCCCGTTTGCTTGTTCAATTTTTTTAAAATCATTTTCATTTCTGCCATTGTAGCGTTTTACATGTTGTCTTTCGCGTTTCTGTTTTGATACTCCATTGTCATACTGCGTCATTGTATTGCAATCCCTTGCTCGCTTTTGTATGCAAAAAATAGGGTCGAAATAAAAACTATTGGAGCGTTTAAACATCGCTGATTTGTAGGCGAACTATTTCGTATTTTTTTGCTTCGTTTTAAAATGATTTTTATTTATTGCCCCTATTATGTTTTACATGTCGCGTACACGATTGTGTGTTCAAAACATTAAAACGCGCAGGAATAAAATGGACGGTGGAAAAATAATATTATGATATTATTCACTCTACTTTATTATGATATCAATTAAATTTTAATAATATGGAGCATACATTATACTTTCAAAATCTTAATTCTTATTACTTTTACTCTACTGATCACTAAAAAAAATGATAAAAAATTAATTTAATACCAGAGGGAAAATATAATGGAATAGTTATGCTTTAACTCTTTCAACACAAAGCCCGTCATATGGTGGACAACCGAGTATCACATATTTTTACCAAAACTAGAGAGCTAGATTTAAAATTAGTAAGACAAATTAATATATATTTGTAAAATATCGCGTGCTTGTATGAGTATAAATTTATATATATGTATTATCGCTTTTGCTTACACTCGGCAATTTTTTTGTGTCATATTATTACAAATATTAGTTTGTATATTGATTTATTTCGATTATATAAACCCTTGTATACGTATCATTTAACAGTGAAATTGTGTTTTTAACCTAAAATAATGATTTAAAAATATTTGTGCTGGAAATCTAATCCGATGAAATATCAACCGCAAAAATGAAATGCCCGTCAAACAAGCGTCACGGTAAAATATTAGTTTAAAAATGAAAAACTGCGATTATTGCTAATTTTTAATAAATTATAATATTTTATATTAAAACTGATTAAACTCTTTGCACGCCAGCGACTTTTTAGAGAGTCACCTGTTATTTCTCTTTGAGAGTCTAAATATAAACTACTTGGTTTACTGATAAATGAAACTAGTACAATAATCTTTAATGATTGGTTAATTTGTTTTAAAAAAAAAAAAATTTGGAAAAATAAATAATCAAAACCACTTAATCATCGGTGAGTCGCTGGTGTTTAAGTAGTTAAAAAAACCTTACAATATTGTAGAAATATGTCAAACAAGCAACTTATTTTTGATTCCATGAAAAAATACATTTATTGTAGAAAAGAATAGTTTACTTGTGGAGCAGTTTTATTTATATTATCATATAATCTAAAGATAATATTTATTATATTGGTCTCTAAATAAAGAGTTTTATGTAAGTATTCAAAATTATAATACTAATAAATACAAAGAAAATTTAAAAATCAGTTTCGCTGTTAAAGTATTAATTTATAAGACATCACTTTAAAGTTAATCAGTGACTAGCATCTGAAAGATTAGGGTTCAAATCCCATATGGGCACTATTGTTTTTCATGGTGTCTGAATGATTAAATTAATGACTATTAAATAATTATTCAATCATTTATCACAGATTTTCCTGATCTTACGTATGAATTTAGAGATACATAATTAAAATAAAATGATTATAAGCTGTAATAATATTTTAGTCGTATAAAGATAAGCTGCCGCTGATAAATATTAGGCATCCGCCGAGTATATATAAACAATTTTTGAGAGTTATGGAAGGCTTGGATGGTATAAGAGTGTAAATAGAGTTGTAATATTAGTGTATAATTATTAAAATAGCCGTCACCTTTTCAGTTGGGGGTCTCATTGCTTACTTATTTTATGTCTTTTTTTATTAAATCTGTACATATACTTTTAAATGTAATTTTAAACATAAGTAAGAAAGATATTTTTGAAAATATGCATGCCTTTTTTTCTTTTCTTATAATCGTTGCGTATAAAAATTTGTTAAAAGGGTCATGAAATTGATTGAAAAGCTTTTCATTAGCATAACAAACAGTAAGCATAGTTTTGGAAGGTTTGGAAACTATAAGAGTGTAAATTGTATCCGAAATTATTGATTGTGAAATGTAACAGATTTATTCAGTCGGATGTATAATTGCTTACTTATTAGTTATTAATTGTGTTTGCTTTGTTGTAATTAATTTTTTCTCGAGTTTTTTGAAGTTTTAGAGAAAAATGGCACATCAAAAAAATTGTGGTGTCGTTTTTTAGAACTAAATCTGTACATATATTTTAGAATGTTTTATAACTGCTGTGTTTTTAATACCACTGCATAAGAAAGAGGGGCTCCGTGCCAGATGTTCGATCGAATATGCATTATTTTTAGTCCTGAATCAATTGCATTAAAACGGTTGGACCATAGTTTAAAAAATAAATGTCGCCCAGCAGATATTAGCACTGTATTGTATTTTAGAATTAACTACTTTGCCAAATGTACAGATTTCAAAACTATTTGTCAAAAATTTCTCGAAAAAATTCCAAATCAAAATTTTTCATAAGACAGCTTATTGTATAAATTCAAATTTGTACGAATATTTTTGAATGTTGTACAATCGCTGCATAAGAAAGGGTAGGCCCGTGCCAAGTATATACATGTTTTCTTAAAAGTTTTGGACGAAATTCGGAAGTAGTTGAATGACAAAAAATAGTTTAACTAATCTTATTAACATTATCTTTGCTTTGGTAGACTAAGAACTACATTTAAAACCAGATAAGAAGAGACCGCTCTGCGTGGAAATCGGTTTAAATTGAATAAGTTACGAATGTTGTAGATGTATATAAGTTAGAAAATAGCATGTTAACAAAGGGTTTTAAAAGTATTTAATAAAAAAGTATAGACTTTAATAGATTTAATAACAGAAATAGCAATAGTTTATAGTAACATTCCGCAGAAATAAAAAAATAGTGTATTTTCTGAATAGAATAAAGAAGCACAAAATAATAATAAAATACAGTTTTTGATTAAGTTATAAACTAACTAATTAGTAACATAAAAATTGAATGTAATCTAAAACATTTTAGATGATAAAAAGTGACACAAGAGAATTTCATAAAAAATATCTAAAAAAAATATTTTCGGTTGAATGAAAATACTCGATCGATTTTTATTTATGAAACTTTGATAGTGATTTATTGTATTTGATTGAAATTTCATAGTAAATGACGGATAAATATTTAAACTTTCTGCCAAAGACATATTTTATGATTTATTGCCATTTTTACGATTACAATGGATAATGCTTGTTGAAAAATAAATGGGGTGAAAATTGCACCGTTGATTTTTTTTGTACGGTTTTTAACCCTAGCGTTTCTACTAATTATTAATAATTCAATTATTTTAAATATTGTATTTTTAATAAATTATTAATAAATATGGTAGGGTGATGTTATGATTGTCTAACAAAAGGAACATACACTGCCATGGATCCATTTAAGCAGCAATTGAATACACGAATTTGGCGTATGCTAATCAATGTTTGTCTTCAGTTACAAAACGGTCGGTTAAATTCAAAACGTAAACATCACACACGAAACCCCCAATGTATGTCTATTTACATACGTAAATAATTCTGCGAAGGGGTTAGTTAAACACTCACAGGGCGTTTACAAAACCGCTATATCTAATAAGAACATAAACCTATTAATCAACAGACAATAATAATATACATAGAAGAAGTAGATTTTAATTAAAAGCATACTGCAAATTATCTATCCCTAAAGTGCTGCTTTAGTTTTTAATATGCGATGTAGGTTATTGCGATCTGTAGAAAAGAAAGGGGATCAACATCAGAAACACCCTGTGCTCTTATTACTCATGCATATGTCACAAAGTCAACATTTATCCTGCACCGTGATGCCGATGTCAGTCAAGTAAACAATGAAATCACGCGTCACATAGTTTGTGAAACTATGCAAATCGCGTAACCCTAATCTAGGACATGTGTTTCTTTCATTGTGACGCCATGTAAATAAATAAATTCATGCGGATTTTATACTTTGCAATTGAGAGTTTCACGTCGTTCATGAATATTTTCCCTCAAATTTTAAATATGCAGTAGTTAAATAGTTTAACAGCTTTTAATGAAAGTTGGCAACTTTGGCGTTAGTTTATGTAATAGTAAAAGCTGCAATACTTTAACAGACTTTCAGCTTAAAATAGTTTGCTAATGATTATTTTAAGATATTTGCATAATAATATGTAAAATAATTTGATATTACATAGTAGTTTATAATACAAAGTACTAGTTTTTTATAAACACTTGCTAGATTTAACACAAGTGATGTACATAGTAACATAAAAAGCCATAAATTTGCATATCTGTGGCATAAGCTGTTTTTATAAGGTCACGTTTGTTAGATATATGATAGTAAATTTTATATTTTAAATATCCATTTTACCACTACTGTGATTACATTTTTATGATTTATTATGGTAGAATATCCATAGTACATTGCAAACTTATTTAAAGCACTTGGTAAAAAAAATGTTGGTATTGAACTTATGTATATAATTTATTTATAAATATGTTTTTAGCGTGTCTAATTTTTATTGTATTAACCAATTTTATCGCTGTTTTATTAGCGAATATAAATTAGGCTGTATAAAATTTGTAGAAAAAAATTGTAATAAATCTATAATTTTTAACTTAAAACTTAATATTAGTAATAATTAATAATAATAATAATAATAATTTAATATTAGTAATAAAAAATTGTAATAAATCTATAATTTTTTAACTTAAAAATTAATATTAGTAATAATTAAGTATATATGATAGCCTATTATAAGTATGCTATCAATAATGATTATTGGTTATTTTGTTGAACCAATGTAAGACAAGCTTAATAGCAATTTTCACAGCAAAACATATACTTTTTATTATAAAAAAGCCATAGTTTTAATGCAAGACTAATTGAGTATTTTGCCAAAGAAAAAGTAGAGCTATTTTTATTTAAAACATGTTTTTTATATATTTATAATTGTAACTTATAGTCCAATACATTTTAATATAAAAATTTTGTATTTTGTTATTCTAGTTTTAAAAAAAAAATACTTTTTCAATTTTTTATTCATAATTAAAAAATCAAGATCCAAACATTAGTTTAAAAGTATTTTATAGAACATTTTATTATAAAAGGGCAAGAAAAGGTGATTTATAAATATTTAAAAAATCAAATATAAGGCGATTTCTATTTTTGTATAAATATATTTATGATTTAGAGCATAAAACTTTATTTTTAAATATAAAAAAGCAAATAAAAGTGATATAGAGCATAGTTTCGTGTCCTTTTTACATCCACGGACCACAAAAAAAAGCAAAAAATGTTTTGCGGACCATCAACATTGGAATAAAATAATAAATATTTATATAATTGATTTTGTATTCAAAATAATTAATTTTGCAACACAGTATGCTAATATAACCATATTTAAGTATATTAAAACAGTCAGTAACAAGAAATATAATTTAAAAATCCATTAAATACAGCATAAAATTCGATTGTTTATCGAAATAATAAAAATAGGACTACCTGAGATTAGACGATTTCTAAATAGCCCTATGCAAATACAAGCGAATACAAAACAGATGTGAAATTAATTTTATTACAAAATCAATTGTAAAATCAGTGAAATTAATTTTATTCAAAAAGTCTTCGCGGACCACCGGTTAAGACACTTTGATATAGAGTATTTAGTTTAAGCAAAAGTGAATATTTTTGCCAAGTTGGCAATCAAGGCAAAAAAAAATCACTTTCGCTTTAACAAAATACTTAAAAATCTATTTTATTTGCCTTTTTATATAAACACGCTGTAAATACTATATTTTTAATTAATGCTTAAAGATCTTATTTTTGACTAACATTAGAAAAATAAAAAAAGCAAATTTCTAATATCAAAATATAAAAAAAAACCTTCATTTTTGCTTTAAAGGTAAATATTAATATTTTTAATTAAATTATAGTACGAAAAAATCTTTTACATATTTTTATATTAATTATTAATAATTTGAACTCTAAGATTTGGTTATAAATTAAGAATATATTATATTTAAAATAGGTAATAAAATAGTATTTTGATAGGGAAAAAGTGAAATAGTTTTTGTGACGATTTTCATCCCAAAAAAATATATTTATAATATTGAGCCAAAACATTAGCTGTAATAAATAAAAAATATACTGCACATTATATTATTTTTTAATAAATTATAAATAAATATACTTTAATAAAT
Source organism: Plectrocnemia conspersa (assembly GCF_051122295.1). Taxonomy (NCBI): domain Eukaryota; kingdom Metazoa; phylum Arthropoda; class Insecta; order Trichoptera; family Polycentropodidae; genus Plectrocnemia; species Plectrocnemia conspersa. The sequence goes on from NW_028277175.1 coordinate 2,104,609, forward strand.
TTTGAGTATATTATCAATGTAAATGTAAGTCAACTTTAGAACGATTTTTCGACCAAAAAAGCGCATTTAAAAAAAAAGCTTAGATTTAATTTGTTTACACAATATATGATTTAATCTTTAAATCTAATAAAAATAATAAATTTAAATATAGTATGATAAAATGCAATTTACAATAATTTGTCAATGATAAAATAAAGCAATTTTTATAGTGATTTTTATACAAACAAAATACTTATATAAAAAGTTTTGTAATAAACTAAAAACATATTATGCATTCTAATATTTTGTAATAAATTTAAAATTAAAATTGATGTAGAACATTTTTAAGCTAATGAAATTAAAATCAATGTTGATTATTTTTTTTAAAGTAAACCAAAATTTTGTCGCAAATTTTCATTAAAAAAATACATTTTTAATTTAAAAATAGTCTAATGACACTTAAAACCGCAGATAAAACTATATTATATATATGCAATTAAAAATATTTTTAAAATACATTATCAAAGCAAAAGTAAAAAATGTGACGATTTTCACAACAATTTTTTTTACAATAATATCTATTTTTTATTCGAAAATTCATAAATTTGATATAGAACGCTTAATGAAGTTTTAGTTTAGATAAAAATATTCTACGTACATATAATAATTTATGTAAATAAAGTATAGAAATTGTAATAATTTTTTTTTTCAAAATTATAGTCAATGGTATAAAAAAATATTCTAAGAAAATCATCAGCTTGTATGCGTTATATTATATTTGGAAAAAAATAACGTTTTTCACTATATTTATAAGTTTTCAGAGTTCTTATTTTAATAGTTTAAATAATATTTTTTTTATAACACCGAAAGTGGTGCAATGCATTTAGCTCCCGAAATTTCTTCTGCTTATTATATAAATAGCCAATAAATTTATTTTTTCAGATTCTGAATAATTAAAATAAAATGTATTATGCCTGTATATTAATATTGGCAATAAATAAATCACAAATTGTCGGTCACGGTCGGTTAAATGAGCGAAATGAAAGTCGCGGGGCAGTCATATTAGCCGACAATATGGCGCACGACTCACTTTTAATATCCGCTTATTGCATTGAATTAATTAATATTTATTCAGTTTGGGGGCATCTGCGCGACACCCCTCCCTCCTCTCAATATTAAAAAAAATAATATCAAATCATATAATATATATTTCGAGGCGACAAGACGGAGAAACAGGGAATGGGCCACCCCATTTTGAGGCAGAAATCAATCCCCACCCACACACCCACACCGCCCCTTTCAAACAATACGAAAGCGTTTATGGTTGTGCCATTGTGTTTTTTGATTATTGGTAACGATTCGCTATGTCAGAAATATGGCACATTTTTTTTATCGCTAACACTTGGTAGGGGTGTACCTTATTCCTTTGGCATTTCATGCGATTTTATTGCAAGACATTGTAGTATTTACTTTACTGTGTTTATTCGCTTATAACATGTGTGTAAAAACGGTGCTTCCGTTCCCATATAGGTTTACTGTATGCTAATAATAAGAAATGTATTCGTGACTTTTGTATTATACGTATCCATATTTGTAGCAAATATAATCAAAGGATTTGTATATAAAATTCAATTGATAGAACTTTAGATAAGCAATCATAAAAGAGCCGCTCTAACCACTTCTTTGCTGAATTTTAGCTGTGCAGGGCTGGATTTTATATTATAAATTTAAATATATATTTTCTGTATTATTAAAAAAATATATGTATATACATACATTACATTTTTATTAAATTACAGTAATAAAAAGTACTATAATATACCACACAATCAAGCTTAAAAGAAAAAATGAAACAATTGTTTTTAGTATACAAATATTCATTACTTAAAGTTAAAAAAACTATTAAAATAGATATCTACTAGTGAATTTTAATACAACTGCTCTTATTCTTTGCTTTCACATACAAAAAGACGTTTTAAGTATAAACAATCATACTCTTAATATTATAACAAAACATCAGCTTTTGTATAATTTGAAATAAACTGCATAATATATTATTTTATAATAAATTATTATGATGTCATTAAAAGATTTTTTAATATTTAGTCAACGTATAAATGAGAAAAAAATTATAGTAAATTTCATATAAAAAAATCACTTTTGTATTTAAAAAATCATAATTATAAAATAGAGCGTAATACCGGGATTTTGATTAGTTAAAAATGTATTATTTATCACAAAAACATTTAATTAATAAAAGTAAATTATATTTTTTAGCGATTTTTACAGCAAAAATCTTACTTTTTGTATGTGAGTGAGCAAAATTAAATTTTAATTTAGTTTATAATGTGGAATTTATCACATATTTTTTAAAATTAAAAATATAGTTTTGAGTATTTTTGTAGTGAGTTTTACATATTTTTTTAACTTTTTTCATTTTAAAAAATCCTAATTATATTATTAAGTTACTTTTTTTGGTTTTGATAATTTAACTCTAAAATTTGTTAAATTTTTAGTAAAAGAAAAATAAAAAAATATTATAGCGATTTTTTTAACATTAAAATATTTAGTTTTTTTCTTTATTAAAATTCATAATTAAAATATAAAATATTCAGATAGCTCTAAGCTGAAAAAATACTGTGCATTACAATATTTTATAATTCATTAAAATTAAACAATTATTTTGAGTATTTTAATAAAGCAAAATTTATTCTTTTCTTAAAGGGACTTTCCCTATTTCTTTCTTATATTTCAAAAAATTATTTTTATAAAATATAACACACAAAACTGTTCTAATAAAACTTAAAATAAACTGCGTATAAATTAAAAAAAGTTTGCCTAAAAAATGAGTTGAGTTGTGTTTATGTTAGCGATATTTTTATATAATAAAACAAAATAAAAATAAAAATTTAATGAATTTGTTAATAGAAAAGAATAACACAATCATAGTTTTAAAAATTGCACTATTTTCTAATTGTCTTATCAAAATTTAATAATAAATAAAAATATAAAAATAAAATAAAATAAGAAACTAAAAATAAAACTTAAATGGGTTATTTATTATATTGCTTATTTTAATATAGAAAACTAGAAAAAATTCTTGTGATCCTATATTTACAATAAATATATTTACTTGACAAATTTTAATTAAATTAAATGTCGGTCCCTCACTGCCGTGAGGTACCGCAGCTATTATAATGATGTACCAAGTATAAAAACAACAAAATCCAACAATTTTTTCCCATTACACAGCTTGATCTAAGCTACAATAGTATATTATGAAGGAAAAAATTAAATAACCAATAAAATCTGCCTTGAAAAAAATGGTCTTTTATTCAATTAATTGCTTAATATATGTTGTGTTATTCTTTAAAAAAAAAAATATTAGCAAATTGTCCACACTGCACTGCTTGATATATAATATTCTATTATAAGACAAAGAGGTAAATAATCGGATATAGCTAACAATTAATGTGTTTGGTTATATTGTAGTAATAGTTCAATGACTCGCTTTATTTTAACAGTCACAATTTTCTCTTTTCCTTTTACATTTTAATCTAATTTGAACTTTAATGCCTTTTAATAATATAAATAAAAAATTAAATCAATGTTAATAATATCTACACACAGTATAGATTACGAATCATATGCACACAAGATCAATTTGTATAAAAAAAACCCCCTCGTCTTTCACCACAAATGCGAATCATTTTTCCCTCCCAGTCCGCCCCCTGTTTAATCTTCCGTCAAAGTTTGCGCGTGTGTTGCTATTTCGCCCCCGTTTTCATACGTACAGAGCTATTTTTTTCGCTATTTTTCCACATGGCAACCTTTGTGTGTACGTCTGCGAAGAGCGAACGAGAAAGAGAGAGAGAGAGAGAGGTTTGTGTAGTGTAGCTACGGTAAGGAAATAACGAGCTGCCAGTCGCAGCCATCGCCTCCGATACGCCGGCACCAATGGGAATCAAAGCGACCGGAAACTGAAAACAATTTATTACCCATACAACAACTTTATAATGTAAATGCCGACGAATCGCGGAAATAATTCCGAAAAACGGGGCCGGCCGAGGGCCATTAGCAGGAATGTAGGACCTCCTGCTGGCGAGCTTCGGTTGTATTGTTATAGTGTTCTTATTCGACTCGCCAATTAAAATAATATAAAATTATTCTTCTCTAGTATACTAACAGACGGTAGCAAAATAAAAATTGATGCCAAAACAGTCCATGAATTTATTGTAAATATAAATAATAAATGCCGGGACCACCCATAATCGTTGCGTCGAAATAACTTATGTTAGACTTGTCGAAAATGTAATAAAATAATTATTAACGGGAGAAGTAATGTTCATGTAAAAAAATATACACTAAAACTTTAAATATTTAGGTTGTACCCTAAAAAAAATGAAAAAATCTAGAACAGTTTATCTGAACGACAACATTCTAAAGTGTTGACAGATTTACACTATCGTGAATAAATTCCAACTGTTTCAGTGTGTCAAAAAGTCTAATTAGATATGTATTAGACAAAAGAAAGATGCAATAATAGTTCTAGCTCAAATCTTCTGTATTGATCAAAGAATTGAAGACTAGAAGGGACGTTGGACTCCTCCCTTTTTCCGATGATATATAATATAAGTCAGCGTTTTTTGTTACATGTTTTAAAACAACAAAAAATATTTTTTTACAAAATATATATAGTACTGTACATTTACATATATGTTCATAAATGCAGAAATTATTCAATATTCGCACATACAAGAAAAAACTGTTTTTATCGATATTCTTTATTTAACCAATTAGTGCAAAAAATCAATAAAAAAAAGCCAGAAGCGTAAGCGCAAGTCCCACAAAAAATTGTATTTCAACTACGTTGACAAACTAAAAAACGTGGGTTAAGATAAACTTTTAAGCAAAATGTGAGTCGGAAATGAAAATAGTTTGCGCACCACAAGTCCATATGTAATTTTGAACTGTGGGATTTTGTCACCGCTGACACGAAGCGTAGAACGACGAAGACGAAAACCTTGTTGCTAGTCCGAAAAATAAACCCAAATTGGATCATTAAGATACTCCATGGCAACTGACAAGTATCATAGCTCACACACTGATAGTGACCACTTCAGTAACTCAAAAAATATTTTGATAACACAAAACTGCAAGAAGCTCAAGACAAACTTTATCAAATACTTTTTTGAAATCGGTATATATTACATCGGCCAGAATCGAGGAACTCTGTTCCGTCGACGCGGAGCATAGAACGACGCGGACGAAAACCGTATTGTTTAGCGACAGCGACGGCGATCAATCTAAAGTTATCGATACACGATTTATTATTTATTTATTAGCTTTAAATGGATCGGAGTGATTTTTGTACATTTCTACGAATTATAAAACGATTTAAGTACCGAATTGAATATCAAAGGGGAGCAAGAATATTAACATGATCTTTTAATATAAATTCGATCCTGTGAAGATATATGCTTTGAACTTTCCAAAAATACATTAATTAACAGCACGTTTTAACATGCTTCTGCAAATATCGTTTTAATTGTTTAGATATATAAAAAATAAAATAATAATTTATTCCTAAAACACTAACAAATATATGCGATTTATTACTGTACTGCATTTAATGATATTTTTGCCAAGCCTGTTTATGATCCCTAGCTCCCCTAATTTATTAATATTGCCAAATAATTCAGCGTGAAAGAGTTAAGCGGCAAATGTGATTCTGATGACAAAAAAATATAAAACGGCGTGAACAATCTTATTGTGCGCGGTGCATCTGAATGAAAATTTTGTCTGAAAATTACTATCTATAAAATTAAATAGGGGGCGATTTTTGATTTGATTTATCGCCCATGTAATTTCATGTTATGTGTTATAAATATTATATTATACTATTTTAATATAATATTTTATTATCATATAAATATATATCAATTGTTCAGGATTTTATTATCGGACTAAAATTTATATTATTCAGACAAATCGCTAAAAATAGATCATATTCAATCTATTTTTGTATTATTTTGTCAGCTACGATGTCTGAATTGCCTCAATCGCAGCGACGTCACATCTGTCGCCGTCATATATGAAAAAAGTTACAGATCCACTGACCCAATCTACGCGCGGCGATAAAGAGCCACTGGGTGCTTATCAAATCGCGTGATATATGTATGTATGTCCGTGATAAAGGGGTGTGCACGCCGAAGCGAAACGCATTAACCGCCTCTTTATTCATTATTCGCTTTGGGCACGTGACGCTGCCGGAGCAAATTGTGTTGTGACAAAAAGACCTTTTGTATTTGTAGATTTTCAAAATAAAAAAATGGGGGTGGGTTAAACCTAAATTAACGCTGATAGTAATTATTTTTAAAATACTTATGATATGACAGCGTGTATTTAAAATATTTTTGGAAAACAATTTCATAAAAATACACCTCATTTTTTTAACAGCTTAACGACCGAGGACTCACCCACGAGTCCTGAGAGTACCTTCTGTAGCGGCCGAGGACTCGCCCATGCGTCCTGCGTTATGCGTCTTCTTTTATTAAAAATACACTATGATACAATACAGTTTACCCCTATATTATAATGTGAGATGGTAGTATACTATATCTACCTAATATAAAATATAAAATAGATTATATTTTACTTTAATTTTTCGTAAAAAGAGTCGTTTTATCCCACTGCGTCGCAATGCAATGAGTCGTCGCCTATTTTAGTTTGTTATATTCTAATATTTTTGGGCTAGTGTGTTGTTTGGTAACGGTTCTCCAAGCCGCTCCCACTTACAGTGACCATATTTTTTGCATTGTGAAATATTATAAAATCGTAAACTATTTTTTTTAATAATAATTTCTTAAAGAAAATATTATCATAATATTTTTGTGAATTGCTAAACACCTTGTAGTGTATGCGAATATTGTGGGCTGATCTAACTTGTGTTTCATGTAAATAACCAATACAAAATTAAGTAGAAAATATCTTTCCTAAGATTAGAGCCAATCTATCTATCGCAAGTGCAGGTAGTAAATTGTCAACAATGAACCTTTTAGAAATGGGTGTTGGCCTTCGCTCAAAGCATACAATATAATTAGAAAGAAACTGTTCTGCGAATTTATGTTTGGTTTTTTGTTTATATCACCTATATAATACCAAATTATTATTATGGAAAGAATGAAAATGATGAATATAAAATATATTGAAAGCATACATGTTACTTTTAATTTATTTAAGTGCAATAAGCAAAATATTTTTATTGAAGTGTACCGTAAATTCATTTCGTGAGTATGGGCATATAAATGGTCAGACATGGTGGCCCAGAAATAACAAATCAAAATTTTTATTTTTAAATTTAAAAAGTGATAAAAAATCAGGTAAATAACACTAATCTATTGAAGAGTCTCACTTACTTTGTATTTGTAAGATGTTTGCCAATGATATTAATTTGTTTTTGAAACTATTATTTCAAACAAATCGGACCCACAGGTTCAGAAGCACTGGTTAAATGACATACTTGACAGGTATTTATGCGAAAAATTATAAGGAAGTTACATATTAAATTTGAATACAATATCTTAATTAGTTTACAAGTTATAGGGAATTTACTGAAAAAGATAATTGTTTGCCATTTTTCCGTGAGATCGCCCGGCCACCAAGCAAAGTTCGGCAAATAAATACCGGTCGTTAAGCTGTTAAGGCTGGTGTTTCTACAGTTCATGCTTTCAAATCCTATCTCAAGCCTAGTAGTCTAAATAAATTTATCAGCAGTAATGATGCTTAAGAAATACAATATAAATACTGTATTTTATTAAAAATATCAGTTTCTAACGTACGAACTTATATTAAAAGTTAAAATTCAAGTTTATCATTAAGCAATATTTTTATAAGAATAACGTTAAACAATATCTTGCAAAGATTAATGAGTATTTTTGGCAGAAAATTCGTATTAATTTAAAGTTTGAAACATTTAATGTTCTACTAAATGTCGGTCCTTCACTATAGTGAGGTACCGCAGCTAGCTAGTTAAGGATGATGTTTACTTGAAATAGTGGCTCAAATAGTCGAGAAACGAATAGTAAAAAAAAAGATAAATTTATATTCAAATATATAGGTTGCAATCTGTACTATATAGCTAACTAATCCGTTTATAATAATATAAAAAAATATGATTTAGATTTCTTGATAAATTATTTAATTAAACTGACTTGTTCAAATTAACACATAAAAAATATTTTAGCTTCAATTTGTATGAAAAATACACTACTGTTAGTCATGATTAAATCAAAATTTCTTTAATTTATATATTTGTTTTAAAATATATTTGTTTAAGAATGTAAATAAATGTATATTATAAAGATTCAAAGAGAAATAAAATTAATAAATGTATTTAACTCGAATTAAATTATCGATTTTTTTCATCTGCATAAAAAACCGTTGGACCCTAGATTAAATAATAAGTGTCACTGAGCAGATATCATTTAAAAGTTAATCTCGTTGCCAAATGTACAGATATTAAATTTACCGTTACGCCTATTATTAAAATGCCAGATCGAGAGTTTTAAATACGTGAACGAAAATTTGTACGAATATTTTTGAATGTTGTACAACCACTGCATAAGAAAGGGTAGGTCCTTGCCAGATGTTTAAACATATGCATGCTTTTCTAGTCTTTTAGAGGTCAGGAGTATTTGAATGGCAATTTTTTTACGATTTAATCAAATACACTAATCGGTTTCATCTTTGCTTTGATAACCTAATAATTGCATTATTATTCAGATAAGTAGAAACTTCTCTGTGTAAAAATCAGCGGATTGCAAAAATGTATGGATATTTCCACAGAATTTAAAAAAAAAAAACCAAAAAAATAACAAAGATCGACGATTCTACTTTATATAGTATCTGCTTTTTAAAAAGTTATTTGAAAAAGAATGTGAAATTTAATATTATTAATTAATAATTATTAAAACAGATGTATTATTAATTATTATTTAATAATAATTATTAATAATTTTAAATAAATAATAATTATTAAAACAGATATATTAATAATATTAATAGTTATTAATTAATAATTATTAACTATTAAAATATTTTCATCAGAAATATATTTAATTCAATATGTACTACTACTTTGCTTTCAACTTGAAATAACGAAAATTCAGTCAAAGTCAAACTAAGCACTGTAGACAAAAATATACAGAAATTAACTTTAGAAACCATAGAAAAGTAGCAGATTTAACTTCGACCATTCCATCAGTTTCAGTCAAACAGTCACCTGAATCTCTGAATCATGCCCCGTAAAAGACCGAGCGTTCCTCCGACCGTTTAATCTCGCTAGTCTCCTACATCCTATGAGTTCAACTCGATCTTCATTATGACTCGGCACAATGAAGACGCAGTACCCCAGCGAGAACAGACTTCTATATTGTATGATTTTATAAAATACAAAAATAGCATACTCACAATAATTATTGTTAGAGTACGCTCGGGATAAGAAATCCGGTTTGTTATTGTGTGCGTGAACTGTGTGGCTCAAAACAATTACGCTCAGAATATTTTTTTTTTATTTTAAAAGAAAATATATGTTTATTTAACATACATAGATCTGAGCTAAGTTGGAAATTTCAACGGACAATTAAAAATATAATTTATAATCGAAGAAACCAGACATTGATGTCATTAATTAAATATTTGCAAAATTCAAAATCTTTCACTAGTCAAAAAAATAATGAAGTCTTAAGCTATTCTTCAAAAGCAAAAAGATATAAAATGGGGAAAGAAATTATTCGCAGATTGTTTAAACCAATATCAACACAAAATTATTTAAAATAAATCACTAGAGAAGATCGAACCTCTGTGCCACACTGCACTTTAATGACGAATACCAGCGTTGACGAATCAGCGACTGTCCTTAAAAGAAAAAGCGAGACAACGAAGTACACGCTACATCGCTTCTCCCTCTCATATACATGTACACGCACACAATAACAAACCGGCATCCTTATCCCGAGCGTACTCTACAAAAGTTTGCTAAGTTTATAAATTTGACTATTTTTTATTGTCTGAAATATCTTACATAAATAAATGAAATAAAAAAAATATTTACTGATATAATTACTATAATAAAAATTGGTATTTTCAGAATACACAACTACTGCCGCAATACATAAGTTATCCATGCATATAATATCCGCATTACGGTTGAGGATATGAAAAAAAGTAATACCAAAAGCGTGCATTTGAAATGGTAAATACCAAATTGCGGCATTTTCGATAAAAAATGATCTAACAGAACAATCGGGGGTCGATCCGGGAACGTGCGGTCCCATTTCGCTCGGGCCACCCTGTAAATGTCAAACTTTTCGAATATTCTTTTCATATTTAAAAAAAAAATACCGATGCGCCAAAAAAGTCTGAGAGTGCGCAAACTTCCGGGTCGACTCTTCCGGAAAACTTTCCCAATATCGTAAGTTTTATCTAAATCTGAAGGTCAGTTATGAAAACGGTGCTTATTTGTATAAGTCAAGTAATATATTATAATAATCGATAAATTCAGAAATGGCACATCAAGAAAAAATATACAAATAGTCATAAAAAATATGTTTGGTTAAGTAAAACAAGAGTTAAATCAGAATTTCAGAACACAAGCCATGCCTATTTTCGAAAGTCATCAGATATTATACCATAAGATTATAACTCTTCAAATTTATTTTAATTATGAGAAACTTAAAAAATATGTAGGATAGTGCTCATTATTTTAGATGAGCACCATAATTGTTTTAATATATATGTTTAATAATTTTTAATTGTATAAATATTTTTTAATGGTGATCAGGTTTAAAATAAAAAAAATCGTTAAAAGGTTCATAAATCTGAATAATTTGTGTTACTTGGAATTTAATCTAAGATTTGTTGGCAAAAAAACAAAGATTAGTTATGTGTAACATTTTAAAATCAATTGCACTTTAATCCGTTTCATTTTACTTTAATAAAATAGGGTTGTTGAAAAATATTTGGGCTTATAAAACTTTAAGTTATTATCAGCGTATAAAAACGTATCTGAGCGGACGTTATATTTTTAATCAAAACCGTTGGATCTTACTTTAACAAAAAAGTTACTAAGCAGGTAGCATTACCAAATCGTACATTTTGATGAACAGCAACGTCGCTAAATATAGATATTACGCTAATATATGTATAGTCCGGGACAAGCAAGAAGGTGAAATGCATCTGTATTAGTCACAGGGTGTATATCGAGTGTTTAACAGTTTTTTATTAATTTATTTTATATTATTTTTTACCTACTAATACTTAGAGAAAAGCGTTTAATAAATAATTTTAGATTATTGTTGTTTTTACAAAATCGTAAAATAAACTTAAAAATTAGAATATAAAAAAAGATATTTCGCTTTTCATTGAAAATTTAAATATTTCTGTTAATTTTTATTTGTTATTTTTTAATTTAAATTCTTTTATTAATTGTGAATACATCTTCTTATCACTGATTTATTAAAACTATTTGGTTTTCGTTAGTTTTGTAATTCTGAACAATTTTGTAAGCTGGGTTGATCCCCAGTTTTGTCACGGCGACTACCTGCTGCATAACTGTTATGCGTATTTTAGGCACTACCTAAAAATACGCTTCTTATTGTATTCCGCCATATCTACATACTTTCTAAACACTCTGTATTTTCTTTACAAAACAATTGACCGCCTCGTCCTAAGTTAAGTTTCGCCCAAACGACAACTCGTCAACCAATACAATGCATTTTACGACAATAAATCATTATTTTCGTTGCAAATACATGTATACAAACCAATCAAGAAGGACTAGTACGGATATCCTCACAGATTCACTAACACTAACACGTTTCACCTTCTTGTTTGTCCCGAACTATACATACTAAATCGTCTGTTTAGATTTGTATAAGATAAAAATAATAAGTCTGGTTCCGCCCCAAATCATGCGTTAAAAATGATATTGAATTTCTCTTTATTTATCAAAGGTGTATAAAACCATAAGAGCTTGAACATAAAACTACAGAATTATGATTACATGTATATAGTCTAACAAAATTTTTGTTACACAATGTTTTCGGTTTCTGTTTCCGCTTTGAATTACCGAGAGCTTATATCAATTTTATCAAAAATATACTTATTTTATTTTTAAGAAACTTGAAGCAAAACTTAACACATAACTATCCTTTCGCTTTTGACTTGAAATGTTGAGAGCTCAGTCAAACTCGTCTTAAGCGGAGCTGCGCTGAATCGACCAGGATGACTCTCAGAAGCTTGAGAAAATCAGTAGCTCTCACTATAATAATTAAACAGTCAACCAAATCTTTAACCGCTTAAGAACGGGTTATTAATTATGAATCATTATTTATATTATTCAATTTTATAATTATCATATTATAAAAAACGCGATTTTTCGAGTAAATATAATAAAAAAAAAATTATTATTTATCTAAAATAATAAGAGAAGAAAATAATATCGGTTTTTGAACAACTTTTGAAAAAGAATTAAGAAGAGGTTAAAAGTTTAACTTGATTTTTAATACTACTTGGAGACTGTAAAGAGAAATAGACACTAAAAAAATATTAGAATGATACATTACTACAGTATATTTTCACTAATTATATAAAGTAATTTATGAGTTGTCATACTCGTTCTGGAGTACCGCAGGGATATTATTTAGGTCCTATACATTTTCTTTTATTTTTGTCAATGAAATAAATGCAGAAATTATGAACTTTACATGTATGTGAATTTAACAAATGCTGATGACCTAAACGTGTTTTAAAGTATTCGTACAAATGCGGATTCGCTGTCTTTGCAAAAAGTCCTGTTGTTGCTTTTGAGGTGGTAGATTTATATATGGTACATATTTTAGCATTGCCAAGTATTTTTCAAATATCTTTGGCTAGCTACTGTCATTAAGAGATTAGAAAGTACATTCATGAGTGATGCTCAGATTTGTTATGCGGAGCGCATGACACTTTAATTTAATTGGCGTTTTGTATAATACGTTAATAGTAGCGCAGAATTTAGCCAGAAAAATGTATGTCATTTAATTAAATACTATGAATTATAATGAAACAGAAATATTAAAAAATATAAAAGAAAATCTAAAATAAAACAGTCTCCAATCTATCCCAAAAATATTTTTATATATACATTTTCACAGGTAGATATATGTTTTTACCAGTGAAAACATAATTTATATGGCTAGTAAAATTATATGATTTCAGCTTAGTAGTAAAATATTAATTTATATACATATCAATATTTATTTACATGCGATGTATAAATGTTACAGTAAATATATATTTTTCAATAAAGTTACATTTTTAAGTTTAGTTAAGCCCAAATATATTTTCACGAGTAAGTATATATTTCTACAGGCGAAAATATAATTTAACTGATTGGCGCTAGTGAAATTATATGCTACTCTAAAATGTCTATGAAGCTCAATTTGACAGTTGCGAAACATCCATTTGCTGTTCAAACCCAAACCTAACCCAATGAAAGTTCTAAAACTAATTATGGTTTTAGAACTTTCATTAGGTCAAGTCAAAAATACAGACTAAGCCAACTCATCTCTCAGGAGAAAATAGCGGAAAAAGAATTAACGACGCGTCTCGCATATTGCTCCATAGTTCGTCTGTACTTATAAGTATATTCAAACCGAATTTTGGTCAATAGGAGGGGGCAAAAACAATTATCACTTATCAGAAGGTAAAAATAGTACCTTATTACTTAAAACGTTTGGATAAAATTAATTGAATTTTTGACGTAGCGTTAATTTAATAAAGCACCTTAAAGTTCTCCTTATTGTTGGAGAGAATCCTACGAAAAATTCTACAAGAGGTAGTACGAGTCGTATCCGTATTTGTACTCTATTTGCGTCGTTTTTAAAGGTGCGTTGCGATACAATTCATTGCATTATTGATGTAGCGTTAACTCAATAAAGCATTTGCTTATGAGTGGTGTCGATAATTTGTCAATGCATGTCGCTTTTCAGGTGCAGTCTGTAGAGTACCCTAGATTGCGTCCCTTAATATTAACTGTTGCGCCCAGAACGTCAGCGCTCGAAAACGCTCTCCTTTCACATTTCAATAAGGAACTATATCAATTCAATGGAATGTGCGCCACTATATGTTTCTTAAATAAAATATAATTAAATATCTGATTTGTATTTTAATATGTATTCATTTCATCTTGACGCATTGGGCAAACCTCTTATAAAGTTAAAATACTAACATAAAGTAGATTGATTTAATTTTTAATGAATTTAAATGTTTAATTATGCTCCTCGTTTGTACTATTTCAATTAGAGAACGTCGGTTTTAACTAGGAGTCGGTACAGGAATCCCGCGCCATAGTTTGAGAAGGTGATTAGACGGCATCGTCCCCGTTTTCCCCGCCTTGGGGCAGCAAGGCGAGCGAGAGGCGAATATCTGCAGCTGACAACGCGCACAATAAAGGATATCTTAGCACCACCCTATCGCCCCAGAGGCACCACCACATTCCAGTGGCGGTGCATGAAAAATATATAATTAAAAACATATTAAAAATATAACTTTTATCTTATTATATTTATCGATTTAACAATAATATGCGTGAAAACACATGCTTAAAAAATAAAGTGTGGCAGAAGATTTATTTAAAGGAGCTTAGTTGAGTATTTGTCATTATAAGTTATTTCAGATATTTTTTATGCAGTATTTTTCAACTTAGTTTATTGATTTATAATATACATATAATTTAATGGTATTGAGAAATAAAAATATTTTTGTACGCCACTGGAACAAGTGCTCGACAACTCTCTAATCCATTCTATGGTAATTATATTGAGTCGCTCATTATAATAAGTAAGTGGTATAAACAGACGTATAGGATAATTCACAAATGCGCTTAATCACCTGGAAGGATTTGGATATATTATATCTACACAAAGCATTTTGGGTATTGATTAAAATGGGGTTCTATGGTTTTTTTATATGCTTTTTCTAAGTAATGACTTATTATTATAAAATTATTAACACATTATATATGTTTATATACAATCATTTGAGTCATCATACAAGGAAAAACATTTAAGATTTTTTTAAGCGTTAAAATTAACCAAAAATCTTAGGAACGGGATTTTTGGTTAATTTTAACGCTTGCTTAAAATTGCAACGCTTTATATACAACTTGTCTTGTAAATGATGCGAACGTTGAGAATGAAACGGTTTAGTTCTGCTTAAATTTTATAACCTGAGACAGGAGTATGAATTTGGGAGCGTATATATATTTCTTATAAATTACCAAATATGATATTAAATCCTTAGAACAAAAAAAAATATTTTTAATGCAACAAAAAATAATTAGAGTCATCACACGAAGCACATTAATAAATGTTAATTTATTTTATTTAGTTTATAGTTATTTTTAAGAGTTAAATTAACCAAAATTTACTGTGACGATATTCTGGTTTAAAACTAATAAATTATTATATGAAAATTCCACACATGTTTTATTGATGTTTATAAGATATATGTGATATTAAAATTAGTAGAGTTAATAATCGATACGAGATACTAAGAATCGAAGTTTATTCATTATGCGTATCCGAGAGGACGTCCATTAAACGGTATTTTCTAACAAGTGTACTAAAAGGTCGGACCAAAAATATCAATTAAAGCAGGTATATTATTCCCTGATTAAGCCAAAAATCGCCAAATTGTATTTAGAATCTATATTATGCAGTTATACACGCCTAAGATAATGATAATATATGTATTTAGAAATATCACATGCTCAAGAATTCCTGCAGAAACTTAAGTTACTATATCTAGAACTACCATTTTTCTAGCGGCTTTGAGAGCTTAGCTAGCAATTACATTAAAGGTAAATAAACCTACTTTGGCAAAAAAAAAACAAGAGTTAGTTGCAAATATCTCCGCCGAGCAGGTACGACATCCCCGAATTGCAAATTTTAGTGAATGACAACGTCGCTAAATTTACAAATTTCAAGTTCACTGTTACGCTGTTATACATATGTATTAGACAAATACAAAATATATATATTCATACAGAATCATTGGCATTGATCTAATGATCTAGAAGTTGAAAGAACGTTGGACTTTGCTCCATTTAGTCAGAAACTTAATCACAGAATTACTACTTCGCTTTTTCCAAACTCCCAATAAGTAGAGCTATGCTGAATTAAACGATATGACACTTAGGAGCCAAAAAAAGGCAGTAGCTTCTATTTCAACTTTCTAATCCAGTCCAGGAAGCAATTGCCTGAATTCTAAGAGTGCAACTCGATTTTCGATACGACTTTGAAACTTACGATGTATATGTTTCTAAAACAAACTCTTGTTTGTAGGCACTCAAATATATATTCCTTTTAAAAGTTTTTCAAGATATGTTTAATGAAAGTATTTTTTTTTTAATAAATAATATGTCATATGTACGTATGTATATGTAAAAACTTTGCAACATAAAAATATAATGCGTATAGTTATACACATTATATACTTATGTATGTATATTGTATTTCTGTATAATGAGATATGTCATAAACGCGTTAATGAAATGTGTAATTGTTTTCGAAACGTAGGGCAAAGTTTAATTGTTATCAATCGGCAGTATGCCCGGCAACTTTTCATACTCCCTGACTCCCTGATGTTATTTGGACCAGCTTAGCACCCTCTATAATAGGGATGGGTCCGACTGTTCACCCGGCATTGCCCCTCAAACAGTGGAGCTTATCTTACAATACAAAAAATATCTGGGTGTATAAATAAATATACAGTTATTTTATAACAAAGTTGCCCTGTTTTATATAGTTAGTATTTGCTTTAAAATATCATTTTATAGACAAACGTTAAATTGATCGATCAAAATGCATAAGTTTATGCTTAATTTTAACTGTCACAGATGATAAAATTCTTAAAAATGTGATTGTGACAAATAAGGATGTGTATTAAGAAGAACCGTTGATGTGCTTTTTAGATGGGAATAGAAAATATAGTTAAATACGTTGTTTATTTAATACTAATATTAATATTAATACTATAAGTCATATACCTATATTTGATTTCAATGATAATTAATCACAAATTTATGTTTTTAATTTTCGAAAAATTCCAAATCATAAAACGCGTCATAAGTCCGGTGCTTTTAAACTGCTGGGTGGGCGAAATGATTATCCACGGTAGATTAGGCGCGCCCCACAGTTGCGGAAGCGGCACCTCGTATCCCGCGGGATCTTTTATTCAATCTCGGGAGGGGCGGTAGCGCCGGCTGTTTTTGACATTTCAAACTTATTCCCTCCACAAGTAATATATTATTGTGGGACTTATGGCGCTTACACACACATACACACACACACGAACACAATCACACATTCATACAATCCTAATTTACTTGTATGTGTGTGGGTACTATCGTATGTATAATGCGATATATAAAAAACAATGATTATAAGGTGTGTTTTCAGAGAAACAGGGTGTTTCAAGCGTTGCACTGAGTGTAGAATATTTTTTAATACTTGCACTTAAAATAATAAGATAGAATTAGTTTAATCTTTTAAGTTTACTTTAAAACGATTGTTATAAGTATAGCATATGCATTTATAGTTTTAAGAACTTGCAATATGGTTATTGTTACTGAACAATAAAATTTAGAAAATAAGTCGAAGAAACTGCCCTTTAAATATGCAGAAGATTTTTTTTGTAGAAACTTATATTAAAAATTATATATATAATGACAAGTATTATAAAGAAGGTATCAGAGAGGCGCAGGCTCCCTGTGTGTAGGCTGGCTCTTTAGGGAGTTCAGTCTTCACGACGCAGCTCTAGGAACCCAAGTAAAAGGCCAAGGGGGCTAATGCAAATTTCATGCGTCTGTCACAAATCTACTATGGATAATCGTTAACGTCATCTAGTAGAAGAAAAGGTTTTTTTGAAGAAAAAAATATTATGGCTGATTCACATCTTATCTCGCCGTCTTTAAAATTTTGTTTTTTTCTGTATTTGAATAAAAAAATATTTAAATCAGATTTTCAGTGTTTATCAATAAACCTTGATTTCTACTTGAATAAAAATTAGATTATAAAAATATTGCACAAAAAATTGACCAAAATATTAAGAAAATCTTTGTGAAGTGTAATAAATAAATGAATAATGTGCTGATATTCATTGCATTTAAAAAAAAAACACTTTTTAATTTTTGTCCCAATTAAACGTCATGGTGTCCCTAATATGCTAAGTGAAAGTTGATTTAGTATATGTTCCTTAATTTATTAATTAGTTTTGATAAATCTCATTCGATGTTTTCTTGATCTAATCATTATTAATCTTAAAGCATTCAGCCTTAAAATATTACTTTGTAAGCTAAAGCTGAGATAATCTTATCTACCATAAATGGTACTTGATTTAATTTTAAAAAGTGAAATTAACCCAATGGATATGTTAAAGCGCATATTTATTTATTCAAATTAAATTAAAACCTTCGTGATCTGCAGATTACCCCAATGCGTCATCAACAAAAAAATATAAAAAAACAATAGATACATAGAAAGGGAAAAAATCACAAAATATTAATATCAAATAGTACTAATCGGACCAGCTCCTCTTAGCTGACATTAATTGTCGTTGTCCGTTTATAAGTGGAAATTTACAGTGTTTGCTTAATTTATTAAATAATTTCATTCTAAAAATTCTAAACACAAGCTAAATGAATATTTTGACGAAATATAAAAATATATGTGCACTTCTACGCTTACAGCTAATTATTTAATTAAATGGAAATAGAGTCTTCCAAAGGTAAGCAATAAAGAAATGTTGTCGTTGGGAAGTGTGCGATGAGTCGATAAATATAGTTGTATAATTTTCATGCTATATTTTTTGAAATTTTATTGTTCAATAAATTCAAGTGATTAAATTTGTGGTAAAAAGGTTAATAATAAAAATATTTTGAGTAAGGTTAAGTTACATTAAACTGTAATATAATTCAGCCTAATTGAAATTTGTATTGTATGATTAAATTAATATATACATAATGAACATATTTTTGCCTAAATAATGATTTATTTGTAATTATATATAAAAAAATATGCTCACAGATATTTAGGATTATAAAATTAATTTTAGACATACTTAAATTTTGAAACTTTTCTAATATTTATTTTTTTAAATAATTTGAGTTAGGTTAGGCTAGGTTAGGTTGGGTTGGGCTGGGGTACAATTGACTTATTGAATTGAATATGAAATGGTAACCTAACCGTAACTAGATCTAACCTATTTTGTTAGATACTATTTTAATACATAAAAATATGTTATGTAATTAATATTCGAATGAAGTCAAAACTTCATTTAAAAAATATTTATATGGAAAATATTACAGTATAGTATATTTTAATTGCATATTTTTCAATATTACAATGTGACACTAAAGTCTGTATAAAATACATATTTTTAACTACTTTAAAATAGGCATATAGTAATAAAATTGTATTATTGTCAATTTTTATATTATATGCGTATCTTTTCTACTTTTTTATGGGTACTCTAAGATTTTGAACATTAAAAAAATAAAATTATGTTTTTTAATAAAATTTTGATTGCCATAATCCTAAAAATAGACATTAACTATCCGCTTTTGCAAAAAACATCAGTTCCAACATTGGAAAAAATAGGAAAGGTAGTAATTTTCAGAATTATTACAAAAATTGTCTGAAAAAAATCTCGCGCACAAAATCTCAATATGGCAATATTTAATGATTCTAGAACAGAAAGATTTACATTTGAGACGAATTGTTACTGAAGATAAAAAGTCGATCATTTACTTCAATACGCGACGCGATTACAACCCTGAGAACAGGATTACACCCCAATAAGATATGAAGAGTATAATTCATTATAGGCAGTCAATTACGACATGCACATAGTGTGCTCAGCGAAATTATTTAAAAGCGACTTGGAGAATAAAAAAATACCTTACCTTATAAATTAATGAAGGGTAGTTTTACACCAAGACAGCGCTCGCCACCATGTATCCATGAAGACGATGGAAAAACAATGGATTTTCTTGGGAACTTCTTTCTCATCCACCATATTCTCAGACATTGCTCCAAACGACTATCATCTGCAAAAGTTTTAGATGAAAAATAATATTTTACAAAAACGGCTATAAAAACGACATTCAAAAATTCATTATTTTTCAAAGCAGACAAAAAAATGATTTAACACGTGGAGAAGAATTTTGAAATATGGAGAATATATATTTTAGTAAAGTATTAAAACACGTTTTAATTTTTAACGTATTTAAGTAGTACCTTAAAAAAATTTAATCTATAAATTGTTCACGTGCCAGAAAAATTAATCTACGTGCCATATATGTCACGCGTGCCCTAGATTCTCTACCATATTCAAACGTTTTTGAAAGAATTCCAGCTTAGCGTTCCGAAACATCTTTGAGACTCACGGTCATGTCCTCAAAAAAATCATAAAATATCAAAATTAAATTATACAAATCAGACCAGCTCCTCGTAGCTGACATTACACAGGTCAATGTGTAATGTTAGCGTATTAAGGTGTCAGATGGCCATAGGCTAGTCGGAAACTGCAGACGTCCTATCCCCAACGAGCATCAAAAGAGGACGCGATCGTGATTCTCGAAGACGTTCTGGAACCCAAAACTAAATTACTCGAGAATAGTTGGATTGTCTACACTCTACAGCACCTTTCAGTAATTTGAAGATATACTTGGTGACATACAACTTTCAGCGAATCATATCTCAACGGTCCTAAAATAAAGGTGCTGAGATATAAAAACGGATAAAAAAGAATATTTGGTTATTCGGGGATTATAAATTATAGATCCCGATTGAAGAATGCTATGAATTAAGGTGTCATATTGGATGCGAATAACTGATGGATCGTCAAAGTGAAAGGCGTTCCTCATAACAAAACTGAGCTTCTTAGAAGATTTATCACAGACGTCGTGTATGTGTAGAGAGACTTGCTCTCAAAAGTTTCTCTAGTCAAAATGTTCCCACTGAGATCGCAGGTATAAACTAATGGCGAATGGGATCGAGAAAATGATACAGTATGGCACTTTCCGACACTAAAAGGCAACGGTTAATGGAAGCCTATCTCGATAAAGTCTAAATCACCCTGTAAGAGAAGGAGTTCGCAACAAATCGAATGCATATATACAATTTTAAATCAACTTCAATTTGTAACTGCCGTATTTATGTCAGTATTAAATAAAA
Source organism: Plectrocnemia conspersa (assembly GCF_051122295.1). NCBI lineage: Eukaryota > Metazoa > Arthropoda > Insecta > Trichoptera > Polycentropodidae > Plectrocnemia > Plectrocnemia conspersa. The sequence goes on from NW_028277175.1 coordinate 2,125,869, forward strand.
TAAAAAACAGAGGGCCCAGGTTGGACCCTTGAAGAACCCCCAAGGGGGTGAAATATTATTTGAGACAATCGGCCATAGGTTACGAACTGTATACGATCGCTCAAATAACTCGAGAATACCGAGTTAAATCATCCGAGCAACCGAGGTTCGACAATTTTTTTTAATATTAATCCATGAGAATTCTTGTCGAAGGTCTTTTAAAAATTTTCATATACGATTTTGTCACTGTTTTAGTTAGTGACAGTGGAACGGGTGGGACGAAACCCATGCTGTTGGTCCAGCAAAACTGGACGAAAGTGATTAAAGACATCTATGAATAATTATTTCAAATAATTTAGGAGGAGCTGACAACACTGCGACTGATCTGTAGTTCTTTATTTGCCACCTTTTTATGAATAGGCTTGACTTTTCTGCATTTCCATAGAAATGATGATGACTTGAGAACTAGATCAAAAATACGTTTTAGAGGAGCAGCGAGACTGACTTCGCAACCCTTCAAAATTAAATCAGGCCCAAAAGAACGCCCTTTTTTTAATTTATTAAAGCCGTATTTAAGATCTGAGCACTCATTTTTTTTGATGGGCAGTACTGAAGACCAAGAACAAGAAGAAGGAAACGACTGAGCAGAAGGCGAAAAAAAATCCTCGAAAACAAAGCAAAAATATTACAAAAAACCGTATTTTTTTTGTGTATTAAGATAATACTATGTATTTTTTTTAACTATTGTGACGCATTGGGAAAACTTGTTAGGTCACGATGGTTTTAATTTAATTTAAATAAATAAATAAATATAAAATGTGTTATAATGAATACATTTCTTATTATTTTGCCTTGCTGTAGATTTCAACAGACACTGCAACAAATTAATTTTCAATTTTCCTTAAATTAAGCAGAGAGAAACCACTTCACTTTGACCCTCGCACCGGTAATGAATCGTCGATTCGCCACATTAAAGATTGAATAAACGAGTCATAAAGTTGAAACGGTCAAAGAAATTTGTTCAGAACACTTTTGCGCACAATGTTAGCGTATGGCCGCGCAACCCAAAGAAAAGCGAAAAGAGAGACAAATCGCAACAAGCTTCCCGACGCCGATTACACAACTCAACAGCCAAAGTGAAAAACATAATCTATCCCCTTCTAACCTTATACACTCGTCTCTGTCTCGCGCATTGTCGCCGAGTGGAAACGAATAAGGTTTTCTTTTGTTCTTTTCTGTTCGCGTCCCTGTCGCTCGCGCGGGGCGGGGCTTGGATTTATTTGTTTTTAAAGGGATTTATGGTTGCGATTAGACGTTTTATGACTTTTTTACCGTCCCCCATACCAAACCATACTTCACTCCCACCACCTCACTTTCGGTCCGTCCGATTCATGAATACGTGTGCCGATTTACAATACGCGATCGTCGTTTGTCACTACCCTTTACGAAAACGTCAAAAATTTGTATTGTTTATGATAGGGGGAAGTTGTAAATGTTAAATTTGTATGTGTAGCTTATTAAAGGTGTTATTTTACAAAAGAGTGATCACGTACCTTTGGGCTCTAGAAACAGCGCTGAATCTATTTTATTCATAAACAAAAGAATAATATAATAGATATTTAAAATAAATACGTTGCTATGTATATTTGATTTCTTCTTTGCGTATACATTTTCCATGTAAAAAAAAGAGAAAGAATATCAGATTTGAAATATGATATTTTTTATGGCCAAAATTTTACACCATGACCATTGCGCTAAAACAGTGCATAACAGTAAAAAATATGTCCATAATGTCATTTCAAAACAGAATTTAAAATTATTTATATATGCCGATTTCCGTTAATCATTTTATAAAATACTATGAATTTTATTGAAATCGAAATATTAAAAAAAACCTTGCCTACCCTCCCTGAAAAAATCTGAAATGCCGTCCCTGCTTCAATGTCAGAAATTATCGGTCTATCCTTCAAAAATAATTTAATAAAACAGTCTCGAATCAAAATCAAAAATATTTATTAAGATATAATATTTTAGTGAAAACATATCAAAGTACATTTTCACCGGTAAATATATATTTTTACTAGTGAAAATATCATTTATATGGCAGGTGCTAGTGAATTTATATGTATTCAATTTGTTCATATGTAGTAGTAATATATTTTTTTTACATGCGATGTATAAATGTTACAGTGAATATGTATTTTTCAGTAATGTTATATATTCACTAGTAAAGTCCAAATACATTTTCACCATTAGATATATATTTCTACTAGTGATAGGCGCTAGTGAAATTATATGCTGCCCCAAAATGTCTATGAAACTCAATTTTCATCAGTAAACATATATTTTTACCAGTGAAAATATAATTTATTTGGCAGGTGCTAGTAAAATTATATGATTTCAACATTTCCATTCGTAGTAATATACATTTACATACTTATCATAATTTATTTAAATGCGATGTATAAATGTCACAGTGAATGTATATATTATCAGTGAAGTTATATTTTCACAAATGTAGTACAAATACATTTTCATCAGTAGATATATATTTCTACAAGCGAAAATATATCGGCACTGATATGCGGCTATAAAATGTCAATAAAAGTCAATTTGAGAGTTGCGAAACATCCATTTGCTGTTCAAACCAAAACTTCTAAAATTAAACATAGTTCTAGAACTTTCATTAGATTCAAAATAAAAACTAACTCGACTCATCTCTCAAGAGAAAATAAGTGGAAGAAAAAATATGTTTTAAAATATGATGGCTATCCTTACCGATATAACTAAGGATTGGTCAAAGTGTATTTAAACTGAATTTTGGTAAATAGGAGGGCGCAAAAAAATTATTAATTCCCAGAAGTCAAATATTTACGTCAAAAGCAATAAAATCGTGTCAGCGCCGTCGCAGTGGGAACGCTCGGTAACGACCGTTCCAGCTGCAACGGCGCCAACACGGCGGCAAAAAACGACTAATGTTTTATTTCTAATTTAATAAAGTATTTTCTTGTAATAAAAAAAGAAATTAGTTTTTACTCTCTCCTGTAAAAATGATTTTTGTGAGAATGGTTGTTTTCTAAATAAGGTCTTCAAATGTTTTCGCTTTTATATAGTGATAATTCGTTGGCGAGATGTGTGATGAGTATGGTGGATAAAGCAATATTTAGTTTTGGTATGTCAATCGATATGTGTTCGTTCATCGTCGTGCAAGAGAATTGGACTTTTTCGATTGACCGGTGGTTGTGCACACGATCAGAGACTAGTGAGAATCAATAAACACTAAATTATTCATAGCTAATAAATGATAATTATAAATGGCCAATATTTATTTACACTTATAAATGCTATAACACACCATTTGTTTTTCAATCGAACTTGTAAATTACTTGAAAAACATTTTCGACAAAATGTCAATTGTAGGGCTTCCAAAAACTGTTTTTTACAAATTAAAAACTGGTTACCCGATTTTAACCGTCTTCTGAAAATTAAGATATATCGTATATTTAAAAGCTTAAGTTATAAAAATAAATAAATAAATTTGTTTACAATTATGCAAAAATAAAATTAATTTCTTATAAATATTGTATTTATGGTAAAATAAGCAAAAATAGATAATGAAGTCCAAAAAGACTCATTAGTCCGAGAAAGGACGTCATTTCAGTTTTTTAATATTTCATTAAGATTCATAGTATTTAATTAAATGAAATGATGATAAATGCCCCATATGCCACACTCGCAAATGACGTCACTGTCATAAGGGCTTAAATAATATTTATTAAACTCATATATACGTTGTTATATTTTTTATTTAATAACAAGGTTCTTAGGTTATTGCCTTATTTTAATTATGGTGCAATAATATTAGATATGATTAATAAATTAGATAAAATAATGTTGCAAAAATTACAAAATATGGCAGTGAGAGTAGTTTTAAATAAAAATAAATTTACTAGTTGTAGAAGTATGATTGATATATTGAAATGGTTAAACGTTCAAGAAATATTGAAGATGAATGTTTTAGTATTTATATATAATTTACAAAATAATATGTTGCGAAGTATTTTAATAAGTATTTAATAAGAAATAAAGATGTACATAGATTTAATACTAAAAATAGAGACAATTTAAGGCTAGTTAAGTATAAGAAAATGAGTACGGCCAGGGGAATAATGTACGGAGGTGTGAATTTTTATAATAATATTTATAATAATATAAGACAATCCGCAAAAATAAAAATGTAGCAGGTTTCCTAAATGGGGTAAAGAAATAAATTATAATAATAAGTTTATAATAAATTTATATGAAGTGTTATACGAGTATTTAGCTAGAATATATTTATTGTAAAAATGATCATTTTTAGCTAAATAAATAAATAATAACACTGAAACAACGAAGACAAGCCATGTCACTAGTGCACTAAAGACTGTCAACAGTGATTGTGAATATACATACAAATTAAAATTAATATGTACCGCAAATCAAAAATGAGACAATAATTTTATAAGAGCAACTATTTGAATACCACAAAATTTTTACTTTAAATCATAAATAGGGCAACTATTCCTAATTGTGTGTAGTTGTAGCATGAGTCAATCGCCAAATAAATTATCTATGCAAAAGTCATTAAAAATCTAAAATGTATGTTATAAAACTGGTTTACATTTGTATTTTAAACTCATAAAATATTTTAACTTGTAATGGAATATTTATGTTATTCAACTTTTTGTGTAAAAAACTTAATAATTACTTTAGCAGATATCTTGGTGCTTCAATAGCGATTTTTATTTGAGTGATACCTTCGCAAGTATTTATTAGAATATATTTATAAATTATCATTCACGTAAGTTTATTTTTTAATCCAACTTAAGAAAGAAATCATTCGGATAAAAAAAATCACAATTGCTTGATTTATTTGTATAAATAAAATATTGTACATACCTACACATGTTTGAGAGTGTAACGTGTTTCGCAACCCAAATAGACATGTTCGGGGTTGAATGCGATTTCTTTTACACTTTTATATTGTATCGCTATTGGTCGGCCACGATCGGGGGGTGTGTTGCTCTCGAATTGCCAGCTAGGGGGTGGGGGTTGAACACAACCACAGTAGCGCTCCAAGAGCCGTCACAGCAGCACACTGGCGAGACCCTATCACACTGACCCTCGCAAAAACTTTTCACGCAGTGTTGTCGTATAGAGTGATGATGGCATTCATAGTTTCTCACCGAACCATTACAAACCCTTAAACACTCTTAATTTTTATCTAACATTTACAAAAAAACTCATGCTTGTTTGGTATCTATCTTCAAACGTCATTAGAAACCAATGGGATCGTCAAAGGCGCGAGCTTCTTTCGGATAATGTATCCTAATCCTCAGTCTTGCGGCCAGTTCTTCAGCAGAGTGCCCGGAGGAACTACGCCACCATTGACTCCTAGAGTCCATCCAGCAGCCATGATCAAAGCGGCCCACGGACTCAACAACAATTACCCATCTACGGCGATGGCGTCGCCGTTCTTCGTCGACAATCTTCTGCACCACCAAAAAGCAGCGGCTAACTTCCAATCGCAATTCGTTAACTCTCAGCTCCACTCGTATATACAAGAGCAACACCATCAATTCTTGATGCATCAGAGCCAGATGAGACAGCAGCAAGCTCTCAAATTCACCGAGGATATGAAACAGAGCGACGGACTCAAGATTCCCACTGTGCCACAAAGTACAGAAAACTTTTCTTCTAGAAACGCTTCGCCCATATCGGAAGGTTCTCCTAGAATCGACTATGAAGAAGACGAAGAATTCAATAAAGAAACCGATAAGAAGACACAGAAGAACTGTGACACCGAATCGGAAGTGATGGAAGACTCGCACTCTCCTGAAGATGAAATTGATAGATACACGGACTCTCCTAGCAGATCTCCGATCAGCGCTAGATTACAATCTAGGCTCAAGAACGAATTCAGGATGTCTCCGACGAATTACGCAAATAACTTCTATTCAGACAGCTATAAGAAATTTGCTGAAGAGAAGTTGATACAGTTGAATCGGAAGGATGGTAATAAAGACGAGACACAGGATGATAACGAAGCGAATTCCGATCAAGAAAAGAAGGAGTTGAAGTTGAACTCGCCTTGCTCTAACTGCGGATCGTATGAATGCAATCCGTTTTATCCCATGTGCAAGAACTTGAGGAGGTACGACAGTGTGGATAGGATTTATCTGAGGCACGATCCTAAGATGTCTCCTTATGAAGATAGAAACGAGACGAAGAACGGAGAGGGGAATTACGGGTCTCCTCACGGGAGTGATATGAACAATTTGGACGATAGGGAGATGAAAGATGCTGCCGGAGATAAAGACGGGCATCACGTGATTAAGGCGACGGACATTGTGAAAAGGTGCGGAAGTAGTTTAGATAGTGGTCAGGTTGGGCAAAAACCTGTGCTCAAGTTTAGTGTTAGCGCCATTTTGGGACAAGACTTGAGTTCCACCAGTGATAGAAACAATTCTTCGAACGCTATGAAAATCGGACAACATGGTATGATAATTTTATTGTTATGTTACATTTTTTATTATGTTATATTTAAGCACTCTTCCTAAAAAAGCACATACTAATCTTATTTTAAAAATATAAGAAAAACAACTTTCTCGAACGAATCATAGGTTTATTTGCTTGAAATCTTAAGCCCTGGAATGTTGCGTTGAATAATTTAAATTTATTATAAAGAGAAACTACTTTATAAATATTATAAATACACGTTAAATATTTTGCATAAAGAAGTTTTGCTCAAGATAAATACCACCGGATGATGCTTAAAAACATTATAGGCGAAACGTCGCAAAATCTAAAAAAACGCAATGATTTCATTAAATATAAAAAAATAATATTTGGTGATATTTTATTAGCATCGCGCAATATTTGTTAAATTAAAGAATATCAATTAATTCGATTCTTAATTTTAATAACAAAGTAAAAATTAATAATTTTATGATAGTGATAGTCGTATAATTTTAAAGTATAATGGTAAATTATTTTATAGAAAAATAATATAAATACACTTAAAATTTTGTGTCATAATAAAAAAATGTTGCTCAAGAAAAATAGCACCGAATGATGCTTTAAAACTTATTAGGCGAAACGTCACAAAATTAAAAAAATAGTTTTTTGATATTTTAATTTGTGCAATATTTGTTGAATTAAAGCATATAAATTATTTTGATTTATTATATTTAATAACAAGGTGAAAATTAATAAATAATATATTTTTAAAACAGCTATTTTTAATATTGCTCTGTTTTTAAAAGTAACGCGTATCGATAAATATGATTTTTAATTTTAGATATGCGGTAAAAATATAATAAATAAATTTATTTTATAATTTAACAAATTTTGTCTCATGTTAAAAAAGCGCTGCTCAAAAAAATATCACTAGATGATGCTGAAAGCTTTTTTAGGCGAAACGTCGTAGATATAAAAAAAGTTAAATTCATTGAATACACTTTATATATAAATGGAATTTCATTGTTGAAAATCGATTTTTTTTATGATAAACATAAATATAATGAGATGTTTTTGAATATTTTACAAAAGATCTGTATTTTTGTTAAAGTTGAAAAATTCTCGAAACTACATTTATAGTCGATTTGAGATTTTTGTTTGAAAATAAATGAGTTTTGAATTAAAACACGATAAATTATAATTTATTTATAATATTTTGCTGTAAATTCTATATATTTTTAATTCCTAAAAAAATAATAAACAACACTAAAATTCTCTTAACTTCTTGTGAAATTTATAATACATATCATTATAAGATGAAAAAATAAATATAAAATTGTATTATATTCGCTGAATTTCTATGAGGTTGATATTTTAAATGTCAACAACTTTTCTATCCATAAATTTGATTTAAAAATTTAAAACACAAAAAAGAAATGTTTTAAACTGAGAAATAAATATAAAAAATCTGCAATGGTAAAGAAAGTGCTGCTCGAGAAAAATACAACTAGATAATGCGCAAAGACATTTTTGGCGAAACGTCGTGAAATTGAAAAAAATTAATCAAATAAAAATAACAACTTTTTATCACATGCTTTAAAAAAATTAAAATAAATAAACATTTAGCTTAATGCCTTAGATATGTGGAAGAAACACTTGTATGTATTTGGAATCATACATACAATTTTGATTTTTACTTATTTTTCATCAAAAATAGACTTTCAATATAATTTATTAAATAAGAACTGCGCTATAATTTTTTCCTTATTATTTTGAGTTTCGTTGAATGTTTTTTTTTTTAATTTTTCGTTGTAATTTAACAGGCGTAAGCCTAATGTATTACAACGGTATAAAACTGTATCAGACATAATGAATACCAACAAGTAAATATTAGCCATCAGGCTAAACATCTAGGAATCGGTAGCATTTATATAATTAATTTTAAATTAGTGTGTATTATAATTCATTATTGTGCAGCTGAATTTGTTTTTTTAATGAAAATTTTTATAAATAAAAATTCGAGTTTGCTGCCGTGGCTCGACCCCGCGGTCTCTGGGTAAGCAGTCTAGACCTTACAGACTTCGCTATTTAAATTATACAAATTATTAAAATTACAATATTAAGTTGAGAAGTGTCGTAGATAAAATTGAGTTTAAAATTACTGTCCCGTCGGTATTTTTTCTACACATCTCAATCAATTTGTTGATAGGTTATTTTAAGGTGCATCCACATTCAACGCCAAATTTAATTAATCACTCTAATAGTGATCATATTTTATACTTCAACACATAAGGAGCATACACAAATTCGTCCTAAACGGCAGTCGTATCCATTAATATCGCATGTGTGGTGAGGTTTGGGGTCGCAACCCCAAAACGTCCCTCACTAATTGACTCCTAATAGTCGCCGGCTGATGGCGCGCGTGTTGCGAATCCGCAAATCCACCGAGAAAACCGTCCAAAGTGCATACTGTATCTACCATGAACGGGGAAAAAATTATGGACGATAAAAAATACATTACGGATAAATTCTTATTTGATAGTCTGACATTTCTGGCCGGTGGAAAAAAAATCTAAATTTTTATTCATTCATTACTGTCAGGTTAAAAAAATCATTTGACATTTAAAAGTGAATAATAATTGATGAACTGCGAAATCTAATATATGGGGCTACTTTTAAATGCACCACGTCAGTCTGAATCTCAACTATAAAGTTACGTAACAAAATTCTGGACCACTGCCTATACCACATCCTGCCAATAAAGACTATATCACTTTTTTTATATTTATACATATAAGCTTTTCAAAATTAATTAAATTGAACTAAAAACTAAGAACATGTTCATTGATTAGAATTAACAATTAACTTAAGGCTCAAATAATTACATTAATATTATTTCTAAATGGCAAAAATTTGAAGAAATATATAATTAAGAATATATGTACAAAATGGGGCAAAAAATTTCTGTAGTGCCAAAAAAAATGTTCCTGCCTTAATTGTATTTAATCTAATGTGTTTTATTATCAAGTTTTACTTTAAAAAGGAAACAAATGTTTTGTTTTATAAGTCTCAAGAATATTAATAAGAATTAAGGAAAATATTATTATATTATATTTGATTTTACAAAAAAAGGTAATGATCTCTTACGAAACATGTTCTTTATAAAGTGTATTTACAACATATTATTAAACACAGATTTATGAAAATTATATGAAACATAAATATTGCATATTTAAAAATAAAAAACATAGTATTTTTGTAATATATTATAAAAAATAATTACTTAAAAATATGTTTGTGTCGTTATTTGTGCTTTAAATTTTAGCTTTAAATTTGGTAATATTTTATTTTAATAATAATATTTTACTAAACCATGCGCATTTAAAGTGTGATTTTTGTATTCTAGATATTACTAATAGAGAAAAAAATATTAGCAATATTTATAATATTTTCTCCAATATTAAAATAAATATTTAATCCTAACTGATGTCTGTTATTATTTATATCATTATTAATTTGCTTTTTAACGTAGGAGTAGGATTAAATTTATTTTCACTACGTTGCAATTTTTTTAGTCCACGATGTTTCGGCAAAAATCTTTCAGCATAATCTTGTGGTACTTTTTTTTTATTATATATTATTATTTTTATTTTAGCATCGCACAAAATTTGTTAAATTGACGCGTATCTATATTTTTTGTTACTATTATAAAATACAGCTTCGATAAAAATCTAATTAAAATATTTTAATATTACAATAAATTTTATTTTAAAAAGATTGTGCCATGTAAAAATATTGCCGTTCAAAAAAAACACTAATTGCAGCATTTTTATTTAAAAAAAATGTTTTTATATTTATGGAATTTTTACTGTATTAAATTATTATCAGATCATTCAGCATGATCTGATAATAATTTATTAAAATAGAACTTGATTTATTATTAAACAAAATTTGGCAAATTAATGCGAATCAATTTTTATTTTACTATTTTAATCCTGACCAACTAAATAACAAAAAAGTTAAATGCAATAGTAATAAAGTGCTGTTTAAAAAATACCACCGGATGATGCTGAAAGATATTTATGGCGAAACGTCGTAAACTCGAAAAAATCAAAGCAGTGAAAATTCTGTGAATATAAAAACAATTTTTATCCTAAGCTAAGAAAGATAAAAATATTTACATATTTTTATTAAGCATAATATTTTAGCTACTAACGTTGATTATGTATATATAAATAAAATACGAACAGCTCTAAATTAATAAATTTAAACTAAAAAATGATATATTATATCGAAATTAAAAAAAATAATATATTAACATATATTAAGTTTTAAACAACTAATCGCCAAGTTTTTAAAAATTTATAGTAGGAGTCTATTTACCATTACTATCAGATTGTATTTTTTTAAGCTTTCTTTTATACACAAATAAATTTGCACTTAAAAAAAGCTTTGGAAAATTTTTTAATAGATAATTTTTTTTAAACAATTAAATTTTTTTTTTTTAAATCTATATTTATATATTTAAAATCTATATTTTAACAGTTAATTAAAAGTTTTTGCGCTATCCTAATAAAACTGATGCTCAAAAAAAATATCACTTAATGATGCTGATACACAATTAAGGCGAAACATCGTCGACTAAAAAAACAAACATTAACATGTTGAATCGGACAGGTTTAGTTTCTCGATCAGATAATGGATAGTTTAAGTAGGATTTGCTTCAATGGGTTATTAAACAAGTAATTATTGATTATTTATATGCAATTTCAATTTAAGAAGCTAATAAATATTTTTTTTATATATTTCAATAAAAATTTGGCACTAATTCCGTAGTTTCACAACATTTAAAAATATTTTTTATGATTGTTTTTTTGGCTTGCTCTTTAACTACAAAACATTTTGTTCTTAATACATTATTTATCAAAAGCTATTTTTATTATATATTTTCACATTCTTCTAAATATGTATCTAGTCAATATTTAATTATTTTCTAATTAAAAAAAATAGTAATTTAATTTGTATAATAATATATAGTAACATACATTATTAAAGACAAGAAAAAGTAATGCTTCTCAATCGCATTCCTAAATAATTAAAAAAAAATAAAAATATTATACGTGATGATATACCCAAATAACCATTCTCGGTAAGGATATTAGTTTTACTACTTTATTATCTATTATACCTAGAAATATGTATGTATGTATGTGTACTCCTCACGTATCCTCGGAGGGTTTTAATCAAGCGAGACAGGGACAGGAGATGTGGCGGCAGATGTTTCGCAAATAAAAGGACAGATTGTGTGCTCTCTCCGGCAAAAGGGAAAGGTGGGCCGAAAAATTCTAGGTCGGGGTAGGAAAAGCGACGGGGAGGAAAAACTTCCCCAGAGAAGCCTTGCAAATGGTTGGCCGTCGCAGGCACTCGTTAGAATTCAATGTCGTAAAAATTTAGTGTCCGCAAAGCGAAGGGATAATGCTAAAGTGAGATCGAACCGCTTTATGTTGTAATAAACGAAACACAAACGACGATTTAATCCGGCGGTTATGATTGTATATCCAATAACAAAGATGATATGTCTATACATAATAGTAAGCAGTTTTCTGATATAAAGCTCTATAGTTTTTAAACACACATATTTTATTTTTTTAAACTCAGTGTCAGCAATTATCAGTGGCATAGCTAGGGTATGTGCCGCCCAGGGCGATCCTTAACATTGCCGCCCCACCCATACATTTTTTGCAGGGTCATAAAATCAGCATTTTTTAAAATAATAAATTGCTCATTATTAAGACCTTGTTATTCGTGGATTTATATATGTTGTAGTGCATTCAGGGTTAAGAACTACACTAGACGATCCCATCGCGAATGTGCCGCCCCCAAGCAAGTGCCGCCCGGGGCGGCCCGCCCCCTCCGCTCCACCATAGCTACGCCACTGGCAATTATATGATAAAATATACCATACTATAGTTATATTGCTCTTATAAAATTATGCATTAGAAGCTTTAAAAATAGCAATGAATATATATTTTAGATAACGTTTTAGCAATGGAGTATTAATACAAGGAAATTAAAGTCTTAACACCAGTAGACTACTACCATGTAAATGTCAACAAACAGATAGATATAAAGTTGAAGGCATAAAGTTGTGGTACATGTTTTGTTAATTTCAATGGCAAATTTAAAATTATGATAATTTTTAAAATATATACAAATTAAAAAAAATGTATAATAAAATATAATATGTTACATTTTATGTATAGAAAAACCTGTACGACTAAGAATATATTGTATTCTTTTGCCTAAAAAATATAGTTAACGTATTATTTTTCTTATATAAAAATTATAAATATTTTTCTAGCATTTAATTATTTCTTTTTTTAAGAATATTATCATTAAATACGGTTTAATTTAAAAAATCTTATACTGTTAAAAAATCATAAGGATAAAAATATTAAGATTATATTTTAAAAAATCATTTTTTCCAAATATTTTTTTACTACTTAATTCCACAAAAAACCAATTTGTAGTCAAATAGTCTATTCTTTTCTGGCATTGACAATAACAAGACTATGGGTAATAAAATGAGAAAAAATATCACAAAAAGCGTTACACGGGACACTAAATCGCTGTCAAATTATAACTACATAGCGTTATAGAGGAATGCAAAGCAATAGGAGCACCACATTTATTTTTTCAAAATAGTGACTTTAAAATAAAAAAAATGAACTTTAATATAAAAAAATAGCAGAGATAATAAATTGCTCTATAACATAAATAAAAATAAAAAAATATCTCGATTTTATTTATACTTTGCTATATGAAAAAAAAAATATTAGAAGAAAAAATATCGCTACGCACCCTGATTTTATTTTTTAATGTGACTAATAATTTATCATGATATTATAAAAAGTAAAATTAAAATAATCAATGCTCAATTGTATATAAACAAAAATTCAAAATCTTAACTATTTCTTTTTCTCTATCGTAGCTACGACTATCTAATTCCAGAATAATTTAGATAACTTACTAATATATTCAAAAACTAATAAATCTTATTATATTATAACTTGATAATGCGATTATTTTGACGATCGCAATACACATCTAATAAAATAAATAAACAATAGTGTAACGCGTATCGTTCCTTTTTAGCAATTGACACCCGGCGTCAATATGTCACGTCACCTCCATAATATGGCGCCGCATTTCGCAAGGGTTGTGCAAATCGTCCAGGGCCGCAACAACGCGTACCGTATAGCGATTTGGATTTATTGTCGCTAAAATTCTTTTTATTTCGTCGGCTGGCTGGCCGTTTGCGATTCTTTTATCGGCGGGCGAGTGTGCGGAACGAGCTTTATTGAAATGTTACGATCGGATATTGCCGATGTACTGCGCTGGGGTCTCTCCTAGCACGAACGCAATATATACTACGTAAAGGTACCTATACACACACGTGGTTTGGTGTAGCTATATACAGTAGAACAACGAGTAAAGGCCGCTCGAATATGTCAAATTATAGCAATCGGAGCCTCATTGCTTATACACATAAATCGTTAAAATTGTACATATATGAGTATTAAAAACGAATTTAGCTATTAATTAAATAACAATATATCTAAATAATTTAGATAAATAATGAGTTGTGAGTTATACTAACAAAAACAATCAAGATTTTGAGCGAAAAGCGCGAAATAATGAGCGCTAATTAGGATTAGATCGTGTGCAAGCTCAAGCGAACGCTTACATCAAGTAAATATGCATTTATATTTGTAATGCATTTGTATTTTTATAAAAATTTAAAAAATAGATTCAAGATTTATGTTTGCTTTAATTTATTAACTATTTATTTATATCTATATATATTTTAAAATAATAAGATAATGTTATTTTGTTAAAGTAGTAGGTCTATAAATGGAATAAAATGCAATTATAATTTTAAAATGCGTTATAAGTGTGTTTTTATAAAATACAACAATAGTTATCAATTTGTAAAATCCATAAATAAGTAATTAAAAAGAATATCCTTAATAAGATATAAGATTAGTGTTATAATGCAATATCTACAACGAAGTGTATATATTTTTTATTAGACACAATAATTGTTGTTGTTGTGTCTTATAAAAATATCAAAAATATTTAATTTTATAATGATAAGATATAAGATTATAATATATTTGCCTATTTATAAACTGTATGCGTATAAAAAATAATAAAATATTTTTTCATTAAAATAATAGATTTATAAATAAAATTAATATAAAATATGCAACATAATTAATTTGTCTGATAATAAAGTCCCTGTTTTTATAAAATATAACAAAATATTTTGTTTTATATACATAGATACTAGATCTATAAACTTAATAAAATACTACAATTGTTATAAATAGAATATTTTGTAGAAATAGTAAATTATTTTTATAATATAAATACATACATAGATATCAGATTTATAAATAAAATTGTTTTAATAGTGTGAAATAATTAATTTGTCACCGTTTTTATAAAATACAACATATAGTATTGATAAAGCATTTTTGTAAAATATAAAAATATTTTATTATTTTTAGGCACTAGATCTCTAAACTCAATAAATTACCAGATTATACTGCGTTATTAATTATTTGCCTAATAATAAAGTGTCTTTTTTATGAAGTACAACAAAATTTATTGAAAGAGTATTTGTAAAAATATTTAAATTATTTTATTTTATACAAATAAACTGAATTTTTATATTGCTATAATCTATCTGCTTCATTATAATGTATTTATTTTTATTAAATATAGTAATTTTTGTAGTTAAAGTCCAATAAAATTATTTAATTTTATTAATTTACTAAAATTATAAAGTATAAAAAACAATAGTTTTTTACTTAGGTTTGTTTATTTTTTATTTTTTAGTATAACCAAATGTATAATATATGGGTTTTAAATATTTAAGTCTCCTTAATAAATTTTTTTAAAAAGCGATTCAAAAGTCCAAATCTACATTTATGTATTAAAAACATTATAGCGGTTGTTTTTTTTATAGAACTACTCAATTTTTTGTTAATATTTGATGTGCCATTTATACACAAATTAATGCTGAAGTTTTTTGTACGAATTTTTTACCTTTCATTGGACTCGCTATTTTAACTGTTTTATGATATTTTTTTAGCAAAATAACCTCAATTTTTTATATTTGTTTTTATATTTGAACACACAATTTTTTTGCAAAAATATAATCAAGAGCTATATATTTTTTAATCATGATCTGTGTTTTAAAATTGTATATGAAGTTATTTGACAAAAAAGCACCGAAAATATTATAATATCTATAAAAAATATAAATGAAACATTTATGAATAATTTTACAATATTCTCTAATAAAATCAAATTAATTATTTGGGTTACCATCTATTCCCTAGTAAGCTTATTGTGTAATTGTTACTATTAAAAAATAATACATATACCATTTGAAATGATATCTTAAGATTTACATGTAAAATTAAACGTAAATTTCAACCCTTATTTCATGGTTTTATAAATATTCTAGCTAAATTCGCTAGTCGATAACACATAGGATATTATTAAATATCAATATTCCGTAACCTATAGCTGTATTGATTTAGGTAACCTTCAATAATTTGAAGAAATGTTTGGCAATGTATAAATTACAATCATAACCCAAAGCTTTTAATATAAGGGCTAGAGGAAAAGGTTATAATCTAACACTCGTATATTGGTATCTTAGTGATATTTTCTTGTTTTTATCAATCATGAAAAAATATTGTGCTTCTCATGTGTTCAAAATTAATGACCTGGTTTCAAGATTGCTATGATTGGATTATAAAAGTGATTTTTACAATAAAGCCAAGAATTAAAAGTTGCCACAAATATTATTTATGTATAAAAGTAAGTGATTACCAGCAGCCCATCTCTTAGACAACATGTCAGATACCGTTCAGATGCTTAAGAACACATTCAAATCATTTATAATGGCCACATCTATCTCGTCTATGAATAATAGAAACAACAATGGTCCCAGGTTAATAAACTGTGGAGATCCAGAATGTGTTTTTGCAGCAAAATATTATTGCACACCTTGTCAAAGACTTAATCAAATTTTATAAATATACCATCGTCTATGAGAGTAAAAAAATATAAATGTTATAGGTAAGCTATGCTGTAAATAAAAATAAAAATGAGTTCGTCTACTATTATTATACATTATTTACTTTCAGTTTACATTAACTTTTATTAGGCTTTCCACATAACTGCTACTACACAACCCACGTTTCAATAACAATTGTCATAACCGAACGTAAAAAAGTAACTCTAGTCATAAACGAATGATAAAATTTGATTGCAAGTCGTAACGGCATATTGATTTGGCGCATCTTGGCCGCGATATTTCGGGGGTGTGCCGAAAGTGAGGCCGTCGTATTATTTCATAAGTCACAAGCCGGCGGGGGAGCTAAATGGGTATTTATTCTACCTACTTAATGCTTCTACATTTTATACGGCCTAAAAACACTGCGCCGAGCTATGGAATTTTTTTTTAATTTTTAAAAATAATTCTTAATGAGAATATGATAATATGAATTATATTTATGTAGTTATTTAGAAAGTTAAATTAAATTTTATGTTGTGTAAATTTTATGACGCCTATCAACAGGTTGAAGTGACGACAAAATTAACTTGGCTTAATAATATCTAGATATAAATATATTAAATATTATCTATTTTATAATATAAAAAATGACGTTGAAAAAAATTGCACAATTCCATTGTCACTTATGAAAGAGCACAGATTGTTCTGTTTTCAGTTCAGTTTGTCAATATAATAATAATATTCTAAAATGTACGAAACACGATGCCTGACATTGTTTTTTTATTATCTTATAATGATTCATATTTGATTTCTTAAAACGCAAGAGCTCATCAATGAAATAGGCATTGAGCGCATGAGCGCGAGATTATGAGCGTAAAGTTAAAGTTTAAAAGAGCGAAGTGCAATATACTATGAGCGTCAAGTGCAAATTTATAAGCTTGAGATTACGAGCGCAAAGTTCAATATTATAAGCGCGTAGTCCAATACATGATAGTCTACATAGTTTTATAATAAACAAGAATTTAAAAAAAATATTTAAGAAAAACTTTTTAAAAATGCATAATTTTATTTACTTAGATTTTTAATTTTTTAATTTATTCATAAAAACGATAGCATAGAAAAATTATTTCGTATAATAAATATTAATAAATAGGCCCTACTGTTGCTTATTATATATATATTTATATTTAATTAGAATTCACGAGTACCTTAAAGAGTCGCGATTGCGTCCATTATTCTTCACTGTCACAGCCAGAACGCCAGCGCTCAAGCATGCACCTTCTACACGAACCATCCAGCTTCATAATAAGCTTGTGAAACACTATGATATTTTAGTCGATAGCTATAAGGAATAGAAAAAACATGTGAGATGGTACATCATAATTATTTTTTTCTTTTATCTTTTAAATATTTTATGATATAATTATTAGTAATATAATGAGCAAAATCGCGCATTAGAAGAGCCTGTCAATTTATGATGGTCATATTTGTAATAAAAAATAAAAATAAAATAAATACGATTGCTAGGTGTGGAGTAACACATGTAGCTTAAATTATATTTGTGAATTTGCCTCTAAATAGATTTAGCTTAAATATACTTTTTAAAGCTATATAGCTAAAAATGCAAATGAAAATTGTTGGTTTGACCAAAAATTCCAGAGATAATTTGTTGTGTCAATTATTATATAACCTAATAATTTCAGAAAAAATGAATGCTTCATATAGTCTTTTATCTTTTTTTAACAGTATTTTTTTTATATAATAAATTAAAATCAGCTAATATCTCACTGCTCTACAAAAATATAAATTCGCAGCTAAGTTTTAAATAAATTAAGCTATTCAAATAAAAAATCTTAAGCAAAACAAAACAAAGCAAAAGTTTTGACTAAATTAATTACTAAAAAATTAACAAAAATTTAATTCGTAGCCCTGATTTTTAATCTATAAGATATTACTTATAAGCTCTCAAAAAGTTATGTTTTAATTTTAAAAATGTTTTTTAATTATTTTGTAGAAACTTTCCACAAAATAAATAATGCACATTTTTGTAGAATTTATGCTTTCTACTTAAAAGTATCAATTTTAGAAATCTGTTTGAAATATTTAAAGAACATTATTATAATAATATATTTTACATAAAATACATCAATTTCTTTCTGCTTTTTTTTTATTTAAAAAAATCTAAATATTCATTTAAGAACTACTTTTAATTCTATTTTTAATGTACATAATTTTTTCGAAATATTTTTATCACGTATCGAATCGATTAGGTGCTTTTTAAGCACACTGTTTTTATAATATACAACATTGTTTTCAAGCATCCATAAATATTTATAATCAAATGCTTATTATTTAAATTAAATTATGAATTTATGATTTAGAGACAATTTTAACTTAAATATTGAAAAAAATGACTATAATTAGTATAAAAGTCTAAGCGATTTATGCTTATTTTTTATTTAAAAAAATGCTATTTAGTATGTACATATATAATCACTTTTATATTTAATTAAATCGATATGGCGCTTTTTATAAAATCCAACACTTAGCTATTAAAACATATTTTTAAATTTTATTCTAAATTCATTATTTAGAGATAATGTTGTATTATTTGAACTAATTAAATTATAAAAAAAATACTTTATTATGCATAAAAGTCTAAACGATTATGTTTCGGCCTGTTTTTTATAATTATTATATAAAAAAAATTTGAAATAAATAAAAAATAAGCATTTTAATGGTTACGATGATATTTAAATTGTATATAACTTACTTGAATAGTGTTGCAATTCAAACATATGTATCAAATCCATTAAGCACTTCTTAAACATATTTATAATTAAATTTACACTAATATGTATTAATTATTTACTTTAATTAATAATAAAAAAGACTAGACAGTTATCAATCGAATTGATTGATTTTATGTGAATTTTTCAAAAGAATCAAATGAATTTTCAAATAAAATCTAATACATATAAAAAATTTAAATATTATAATTTAATTATTTATATATTATAATTATATAACAGTTGAATGTGTTTAATTTATTAACCGACTAAAATATAATCAAAATTCTAGTCTTAAATAATATTTGTTGTGTAAGGAATGGATTTTGCCTTGTGCTAAAGGTTGTATTGAAAAAATGGCATAAATCGAAAACAACAGCTGTTCAATAAACCTCTGCTAATACATAGTTAGTAAATAAACTTTTTCAATAAATAAATACATATTATTACATTTTTATATACAGTATTATATTAAATAAAATAAAAGCAGTTGTAAAATTATAAATTTTAAAAGGAAAGATTTAATCAACGTTACTTGCTTTTTTATATAATAAAATACCGTATTAACTACACATTTTTATTATAAATTAATTTCAATAGATATTTTTGTATTTTGATTAATGAAAAAATGTTTACTATATTTATGAATTAATAAATAAATTAATGTTTTTAACCGTTCGTACGTTCCATAATCAATTCATTGAAATTGAACTCTGTCTTAAAAAATGTGTTGCTGTTTCATACATTTTGTTTTATTTATTTAGGTCTTCTTAGTTTCGAATTAACGGGATTTTACTGTATTTATAAATTATATTTTTAATTTGTCATATTTATTAAATTTTTACGTAACGTATAACGTTTTTAAAAAAAAAACATTTAGAAAGGCTAATTTATAATATGTACTTCTTTGAATATTTTATACATTTATATTAGATATTTTTCTTAGAAAAAAAAAAATTTAGCTTCAATATGAACATAATGCACCATATAATATATAGGGTAAAGGTCAGAGGAACATAAGGGATGAGACAAAATCGTATTATCATGAAACAATATCCTTCATTTCGGTTTAGCAACATTAAATGATATCGTAATTTTTTTATACATTGCTCTATTTATTGCATAGTTCAAGAGATGATTGATTATTTATAATTCTAAAAAACTATCACAATTCTTTTTATAGAGAAAACTCGGTTTCGAATTATATTTAGGAGCTCTATGCTATCTAATTAATGTCCAGATCTTATCGTATCCATTTCTCATCTTATCTTCAAAAATTATTAATTATTGTTTCTGAGAACTAATGAATAACAGATTTCAAAACATTGTGTTTTCAGTTCATTCGGTTATTTTTTTCGCATTTTTATGCCATCTAGATGTTGTGGAACGATTTCAAGAAAAACTTGCTGCGAATGCTTGATAAGTTGTTTGTGGATTAGCTTCAATAGTGTTTTAAAATTATTTTAATCAACAGCAGATGAAGGTCTTTCACGGGATAATATTAATAGTAACAAAATTTTCGAGCAATCGCCTTAGTTCTGTGACTAACAGTACCTTCGCCAAGTTCTAATCTGAGCAGCAATGTGTTTCAATTTGAATTTGTATGAAAAAGTAGACGTAAACCTTTTATCACTATCATAATTATAGTGACATAAGTTTAACTGCATAATGTATTAAACTAACTGCAAAATAATAAAATAATAAAAAAACATCAAAGGCCTAGTGAAATAAATAAAAAATAATCTTACAATCACAGTCCGTTTTCAACCGATTAAAAATCGGCTATTTGATATAAAACAAACTTATCTAAAAGAGATGTAATTATTACACTTGGAAACATCTGTAGCCAGGCCTGTCGAGCAATGACAAATTCCTGAGGTCCGAGGGGTCCAACTCTAGAAAAAATCATAGCAAGAATATATTTATAAATAAAGTAAAAACCGACATCAAATAATTAATCTGAACTAAGCTATTTGTTTGATATGTATCTATATACTGATGTATTTCAGGTATATGTTCCTTTAGCCCTTTTTATACATATTATACAATAAATAAAAGGAATGGAACATTGCCTTCAAAAGCACACACTTTCACAGTAAATATTATTATTCAATGGGACAGATTGTAGTTTTTTTACGCGGCTCTGTTTGTGTTAAAATTTGTTTGCAAATTATTGTTGACTTTACTGCTTTTTGAACGTTTAAAAAATATTAGACACGAGAGGAAATATTCAACGAATGTAAATTAGTAGCAGTAAATTTAAGTATTCGATCTGAGTTTTCAAATCAAATACTTAAATTTACTATTAATACTTTTTAAAATATGTCATTGAAGAAAATATTTTTTTAAATATGTCATTTCAGTAAAATCATATCGGAGTACATTTTCACCAGTAGATATATATTTTTACCAGTGAAAATATAAATTATTTGGCAGATGTTAGTAAAATTATATGATTTCAATTTTTTTATATGTAGTAATATATATATTTACATACTAAGCATTATTTATTTATCTCCGATGTATAAATGTTACTGTAAATATGTATATCTTAGTAAAGTTATATTTTCACTAGTTAAGTGCAAATATATTTTCACCAGTAAATATATATTTCTACTAGCGAAAATATAATTTAACTGATAGGCGCTAATATGTTGCTCTAAAATGTCTAAGAAGCTCAATTTGACAGTTGCGAAACGTCCATTTGCTGTTCAAACCCAAATCTAACCTAATGAAGTTCTGAAACTAATTATAGTTTTAGAACTTTTATTAAGGCAAATCCAAAATACAAACTAAGCCAACTTATCTCTCAAGGGAAAATAAGTACAGATAGACATCGCATCTCACATATTGCTCCACAGTTTGTCTGCATTCCGATATTACACTGTTTTACAAATATGATAACTATCCTTACCGATATTACTATGAATTTCTAATACAAGAGGGCTAATCAAAATATATTTAAACTGAATTTTGGTTAATAGGAGAGCGCAAAAACAATTATCACTTCTCAGAAGGCAAAAATTCACGTCAAAAGCATTAAAACCGTGTCGGCGTCGTTGCAGTGGGAACGCTCGGTAACGAGCGTTCCCACTGCAAAATTTGGTTTAGATGTACTTTATTCGACTCTCATTTGTAATAATGTTATAAGTTTTACTATAAACGCTTGATAATTGGGCACGATTTTATTACTTTTGACCTGGACTGGAAATTCACTATATGGCAACACTGAGCAGCAATGAAAAATTATCAAATAAATATTATGAGTAGACATTTTTAATAATTTTTTATGCCTAATTAAAATATTTCGCATAAAATATGATTTCAGAAAATATGTCACAACGGTAGCTAATTTTTATATTTATTTGTAGCATAACTCTTACCTTTTATTATTTATTAAAAAAATATTTTACGATGTTAAAAATATATAAAATGACATTTTTGTCTTGAGGTCCGGAATCATGGTTTTTCCAGGTTCCATATTTTAAAAATTATTATTTTTAAAATATTTTTTTATACCACTCATTTTGTATAACATTCACAATTTAATAATCAGGATGGATATGTATGGATATGTAATCGACGCAGAGTCCATCCTGACACCCTCATCACGATATTATGATATCTGCTAGGCGTCAGCTGGCCAACCACTTCAACTTTCAGGAGGGCCAGCGGGGTGCGCGAAGGAGATTCGGTAGAAAGGGTGGGCGTGCTGGAACTTCCACCCTACACCCCCTTCTCTGTTTGGCTTCCGTCTCGTTCGCACGCCGATCAGGAACCGGAGGCTTGTTTTTGAGAATGATAGATTGAATCCTGTCCGCTTCCGTGGAGATTACTCAGTCAATCTCTCGTGATCCCCTCTCGACTGTTTAACTTTGGCAAATATTTACTTGAACTTAGCGCCCGGTTTTAGGGGATCACCTTGCGTTTATTGGTCGGTTTACAGATTGTTGGTTTGATTTATTGAAATAATTTTATTAAAATATTAAAATGCGATTAAATATATATTTTGCATTAAAATATTTTACAATACTTTACGTTGGATGAAGCTTACAGATAATTCCATTAAATTCCGCATGCTGTAAAATAGGCAATCCTTTCCTTCTCTAAAGCTTTTGAACTAAATTAATTGATAATATATAGTAAATCTTCCATTGCATCATTACAATCAAAGTAAACAAACAATAAAACACTATTATCGCAGTTTACAATTGATATATGTCACTATGCATGATTAAAAAATCAAGGAAACCCTAATCTGCGAATATTCATTAAAATTATAATTATATAATTATCACCTATTCCGATTTCCAAAACACGATATAAATTGAAAATCGTTAGATCTATATGGAATTAGAAATTATTTCTTTTATGTATTAGTCACTGACAACCACTGGTCTAACGTGTCGGTAGTTTGATAATATATTAATCGGGATTAATTTCTCATTTTGCAGCAAAAAAGTCTTTCAAAAAGATTTTCAGGTTAACCTAATTTGTTTATTATTTATTTATTAATCAATAAATCGTTTATATGGTATTAAATATATAATATATTATTCTAAATATATTTATATTTATTCTGTACAATTATATTAAAAAAAATATAAAAAAAAATATTTCTTTGACATGCAAAAAAAGCTATCAATTGCAAATGAATTTTGCATTCATTCTATATAGGTTAAAAAATTACAATTGCGCGAAATACTAGTATTTCAATTGAATTAATAGCATATAATCTATTGATAAAAAATATAAACTAGTAGATATGTATATAATAAAATACATTATGTTTGTATAAATTACAACATTACATATAGTGCATACATTAATGTTCTTAGAATTAAATATAACGGTTTTTGTTATTTTAAATAAGTTTTTCAGCGAATCTGATCCGCCATCTTATTTTAAAAGGGCAGCTATTAAGAAATAAATTTCGTAGCGTTGTTAAAATAATTCTATTAAAAAATATGTTTCAAGGGATACTTAATAACTAGAAGATGTAATAAATAAAATACGTACTGTATTTATAAAGAACAACAACATTACAAATAGTGCATCGCTGTTTTAAATTTAATTCATATTTTTAGGTTTGAAATATTATAGAAATTATTTTTTTTTTTTGAAAAAAGTTTTTCGATACAATGACTTTTTAAATATTTTGAATAAGTTTTTTAAGCAATCTGTTCTGCCATCTTGTTTTAAAAAAGCATCTTTAAGTAAGAATGTTTTATAGCATATTTATTAACTGGTTGAACTGTAAAATAAAATACAATTGGTTTTTATAAAGTACAACATTAAAAATAGTGCATCGCTTTTTAAATTTAATTTATATAATTAGGATGGAAATATTATGAGATATAACGGCTTTGTGGAAAAAACCTGCTGTAGTTTTAATCTGATTTTCAAGTTTTTTTATAAAATGGCTTTAAATATCTTGAATAAGTTTTAGGAAATCTGATCCGCCATCTTGTTTTAAAAAGGCGTGTTTGAGAAATAAAATTCGTATCTCAGTTTGAATAATTCAACTAAAAAAATGTTTAAATACATATCTATTAACTGGTAGATCTGTAAAATAAAATACAATAGGTTTTTGTAAAGTACAACAACACATCAAATAGTA
Organism: Plectrocnemia conspersa; assembly: GCF_051122295.1. Taxonomy (NCBI): domain Eukaryota; kingdom Metazoa; phylum Arthropoda; class Insecta; order Trichoptera; family Polycentropodidae; genus Plectrocnemia; species Plectrocnemia conspersa. The sequence goes on from NW_028277175.1 coordinate 2,150,851, forward strand.
CATTGCTATTAAAAAATAAATTAATATTTATAGGAGAGGAATATTGTGCTATATAACGATTTTTGTGGAAAAATAACTACAGTAGTTTTATGTAATTTCTAAGTTTTTTTATAAATGACCTTTTATATATCTTGAATATGCTTTTTAAAGGAGGGTATAAAAAGTAAAATTCGTAGTCCTGTTAAAATAATTCTAGAAAAAGAGTTTTTATAACATATTTATTAACTAGTAGATCTGCTTAATAAAATACACTCTGATTTTATAAAGTACAACATTTCAAATAATGCATAGCTATTAAAAATTACGTTAATATTTTTAAGATAGAAATATTATGGTATATAACGGTGTTTTAGACCAAATTATTATTATATCAATTTTTTTAATGTTTCAATTAAGAGCTACCGCCAATTTGAATCGCCATTTTGTTTCAAAAAGGCTGCTATTTAAGAAATACAAATCATAGCTCTGCTAAAAAAATTTAAAATGTTTTATAACTTACGTGTTTTATTTTTACTTTTAAAATATTTCATAATTTACCATATTTATTACCTAGTAAATATATATAAATGATTAAACACTCTGTTTTTTAAAATACAACAATATTACAAACGATATATTTATATATATTTAGATTATGGGATAAAACAGTTTTTTTAGAAATTCTATTTGATGATGATTAAATCAGATTTTCATGAAATTTTGTAAAAAAAATTGACCTTGTCAATATTTGGCTTAATATTTATTAGCCAATCTAATCCGCCATTTTGTTTTAAAATTTTAATACACAGTTTGATATTATCACATCTTTTTTAATCGATAAATGTAAGAGCATTTAAGATTTCGATTCTTTTTTTTTCTAAATTTATTCTAATATTATATTACTAAGATTTATATTAAACTTTTCTGAAAACATTAAAATATTTTGGATAAGTTAATAAGTCTAATTCGCCATCGCCATAAATATTCATAGCTCTAAGAAAAAAAAAAGATTTTTTTTCAAATATGTATTTATCAATTAAAAAATACCGTAAATTTCATAAGATTTTCATTAAACTTTTCTGAAAATGTATTAAATTTATTTTGCTGCATTAAATTAAATTGTCAAATTACTGATAATACTATCTATAAAAACATTAAACTTATATAATTCAGTCAGTGCTGTTGTTGATTTTTCGTTATTTCTTTGCTTCTACCTAAGTATTCGATCTGAAAATTCAGATGAATATCTAAATTTACTGCTACTAATTTACATTCGTTGAATATTTCCTCTCATATCTAATATTTTTTAAACATTCAAAAAGCAATAAAGTCAACAATAATTTGCAAACAAATTTTAACACAAACGTTGTCGCGTCAAAAAATTACAATCTGTCCCTTTAAATAATAATGTTTATTATGAAAGTACTAACTAGAAAGTGGGTGCCTTTGAAGGCAATGTTCCGCTCCTTTTATTTCTTGTATGTATGTATAAAAAGGGGTAAAGGAACTTGTACCTGAAATACATCAGTACATTCGTCTTAAATAACTGTAGTTTAGTTCAGATTCATTATTTGATGTCGATTTTTACTTTTTTTATAAATATATTTTTGCTATGATTTTTTCCAGAGTCATATGTGCAAACCCCTCAATATATATGTATAGCCCAATGTTGCACTTGGGGCTTTCAAAAAGCTTGATCCGCCACTGCTACTATATATTATATTTATATATAAATGTAGATAGCATCTACTTAATTTATAAAGCTTATAAATATACTCTCCGTTGATTATTCAACAGACAAAAAGCATATGTATCAACTTATGTATATATGAAACACAGTTAGTTATTTATAAAAATTAAAAATTAGGTTTAAAAAATTGCTAATATTTTTAATCAACCTTTTTAAGCTTTTATTGAAGTGAAAGCTGTAAAGCTTAACTTAATAAGCTTTTTTATTATTAATTTAATTAAATTAAACAAATATATTCCAATACTTGCCTACATAGAAACATGCAAGAAAATTATAATTTTCATTCTGATAGTTTTTATCGATTCTGAATAAGAAAATCATTTTAATGAATAATAAAATTAAATTACGAATCTTGGAAATATTGTAAATATTTGCAATCGATGACCAAAACCTGAAAGACCTTGGCTCAAATCCCATAAATCAAATATGTATATGATACATTTATAATTCCAATCGATCATAACAGATAAGTTTATCTATATTTATGCTATATGGTATATAAAATGACCTAATGATAATCATCATATAGAAAAAAGATATGATAGTTTTCATTGTGAAGATTTTCCTTAATTTTCTGACAAGAATCTATCCTAATTGAGAATTTTCAACATATTTTTTTTATATTTCAGTCACTAAAATAATTCCTAGCCAGTTGCTTGACAATCATTTGAACTGTTTCTGAAAAGACAATCTCCTGACGTGACGACACGTCAGTTCCCGAGGTGTCGGTGCGTGAAGGGGTGTAACTTTCACCCCATGGGGCGCCGCCCCCCGACACCCCACTCTTTGCCGGCCACGCCCAGGGACATGCGCGCACACGTCAGCGAATCTCAATCTTTGCCGGCGAAACTTTACCCATTAATATCATACGCTTTCCAGTGACGTTTCCGTGAAACTTGTCCATTGGGAAAGTTGACAAAAGTTCGCTAAAGCTGGGACCATAGCATTGATACCAAATTCCACACAATCCTATATTATATACGCTTCTAAAAACACGTTAAAAATTATATTTATAGTGCTACAAATTCAAGTGACTCATTTCTAAGTCACTTGAATAAAAAAAGTTGCATAATTGATTTTATTAATAAAAATAACCATAATTTGAATGAAAATGAATGATTCCGCTAGTGTAACTTTTTTGTTTTTTTGAGTTGTTAATATCTCAAAATGCACTTTCAGCAGTAACTTAGATATTAAAGACCGTAGGTAGGTCAAGTAGGTCTGATCTTTAGTTCTTCGTCTGTTAGCAAGTGAGTTCTGTAATGATTTTGTTCGATTGATATCCTCTAAGAAAATGTTTTGCTCAACCTTCAATACATTTTTTGTAAAAGCGCAGTTTCTAAGGTGGTTGTCCTATGATTACAAAAAATACTTTAAACAATGCTTATTTAATGTAATGTTTACTGTGTTATTCTTATTTTTATCTTGAAGGTAATGAATAAGAAGGCTTAAAATTTTTTTGGGGTAATTGCTGACTTTCAAAAGTAGTGACTATTGTGAAATTCTGGGTGTTCCTTAATGCTAATTTTTAATATTTTGTTAAGCTTTATTATATTTTAAAAATAAATGATACTGCTTGAATTTTGCAATATTACTTTGAAAAAACATTAACGTATACAACATTTAATGGCTTTTTTAAATTGCGGTTATTATAATTAGGCATAAATAAAGATTGTTTTAATATTAAAAAAACTTGGCGGTAAACTGATAGCGATTAATTGCTGGTGGTAAATTGCAGGCGATAGATTTTTTTGAACTCGTTTATTGGCTGAGTAGTTATATTTTATTTGATATTGTGCTCAACAAAATGTTTTGAAATAATATGAATAATTTATTTTAAAATTAAAAATTTTCAGAAACACAAGATTATTAGAATAAATTATCAGTAATAAATTAAATATATTATTTCCTAATTAGATTTCAATATTACGCGTTCTGCCAAAATAAATGTATTATATATACATTCTGGATAAATAAATAAATATTAAGAGTTCTGCCTAAATAATGCTAGTCTAAAAGTACAAGGTCTGAAACGGCATAATTAAAATACCACAGTTTATATTATTAAGCATATTCAAAATACCAAATATATATATATATATATATATATATATATATATATATATATATATATATATATAGAAATATATATATATATATATATATATATATATATATATATATATATATATATATATATATATATATATATATATATATATATATATATATATAGAAATATAGCTGCCGTTATCAAGCGTTGAGTTGAATTTGCTAGTCAGTAATAATTTACGGTTGTGATCTTGTGTTGATGCACGACTTTCCGCTGGATTTCTGGAGCGACTTTCTCCATCTGCCCTTTTGTGAATAACTGTCATATCTTTCATATTGCTGGTTCGAGACACTTCTGTAGAATTACAGATGAGGATTTTTATGGGCCAATTGTACCTATTCTTGGACACACTAATGAGATAGCTACTTCAGCGATTGTTAACAATGGGGCAAAATTACAATAGTATTTTTGCGCAGAATAAAACGCATTGTCTATCGTGCGTAATTTTTTCTGTACGAGTGATTTATGTCTTGAGATGGATGTGCTAATAGATGGTACATGAAATATAACTAATTACTACCACAGAGATCTTCTTTCGAGATGAGTTGATATTTTTTTTTATTTGTTGCAAATAGTCATAAAAATGACCTCTAAATTACCTTACAGTTGCAAAAATTTTTGTGTGTTCTGATATTGTATTTATAAAACTGGACGCTTTGCAACTGAGAAAATTCAGACCTTTTCCTGTCAATTGCTTAATTAATAAAATTTAAAGATTTATAGATCCTCTAGCTTTTAAGTTTAAATATTAAATTATAAAACAAATTGATTGATGATGTTATTTCATTTTTTTATTAGCTTAAAAAATCTTTGTTTCCTGTAGTTTAAAGATTTTCCTATTGAAGTGCTAGAGAAAAACTGAATTAAATTATTTTATCAGGAGAGCAAATCTGATAAGTTTACACCGTTAAGACAAACTTTAGACACTTGATAGTATGAAGGGAAAAGTTTAGACTGTATAGTGGATGCTCATAAAATATTCCAGCCGAGTTCCAACAATTTTTACTATGCCTCCATAGTTATGGTAAAACATAAGGTCATTTTTATTGTCTAACTAACCATTTACTTTCGACTGCTTTTTTTAGTTGAATCAATTGTGATTAGTATTTAGTGGAATCGTTGCAACAGCTCGTAGGATGATATGCTTTTTGTTGTCTCAATTTTTTTTCTTGGGACTTTGATTAACTACGAGATTTTAGACTCGATTTTTTTTATTATACATTCAAAATAAATGTTCACTTGGACTTCTGATAATGGAGCAAATATGGAAAACCTTGGGAATCGTTAATAAATTATTGAAGTGACACGCGCTCCGCATAATAAAGCCGAGCATCTTTGACACAAAAAACAGAATTATTCAGATAGAGCCCTTTAAAAATGTTTATTTAATAAAAATATGTAAAAATCGAGTTTATTATAGAACCTAATCTACCCTTGAATTTTCCACACTTTTTGTCTCGCGTTTCGACTTTATATTAAATTAAATAAAAAATACACTTTTATTAAAAAAATCAACCACATACATTTGTATTTCACCGAGCTGTAATAATTAAACACCGGTGCACAATGTAAAGCGATTACGAAATCACCGCGATATCACCTACGGTGTTAACCACAACATTCCCGAACACCCTCACTCCCAAACACCCCCAGCCCCCAAACTACCCTTAAATCCACTAAATCTACTGCGCCGGAATGTAGATAGTTTGCATGGCAAGTGAAACAAGCGGATTGAAGCACATCCACTCCTTATGAACCAGTTACCAACATACATACAACTTACACGCGTTTTGATAATCCCTCATTAGCCCTTTACACTCCAAAATATTTAAATGATTTTGAAAAATATGTTGATTTATTCGTTATTTGATTCTTTTTTGAACTACGCTCCGTTATGAATATATAGATGTTTTATCGGTAAAGTGTTAAAGCGTCGGCTATGCCGTAAATCAATGAAAGCGCCGCTGCAGCGCCGATTTACTCTCCCCGGCAAATTTGTCACAAAACATCGTGTTTTGTGCTCAATTATTTGAGCACGTGTTCAACGCGCCTCAGGGTAATATATGACCCGGACGAAACACCAATAAATTTTACTATAAATAAATAGTAAAATAAAATATATGACTGAACTGGGTTATTTATTAGATATATATTAAATTAGTACACTTTCAATATCTTTTATTTTGTTTACAAAAAACTGTTAAAAATCTAGACAGACTATTTATTTATTCATTTTAATTAAGACTTTAGTTATACTATTTATTTATTCATTTTAATTAAGACTTTAGGCGTTACTATGAGTAAAAGATAATATTATACATAGTATATAAAAAAATATCGATGCGTAAACAACCATCCAGCGTGATGGTGATTGCCATAGGCAGACGTTTCGGCTCTAACAAGCATCAGAGGACGCGATCGTGACTATCAAAGACCATTGAAACCAAAAAGTGCAACTTTTAAAAAGTAGTATTGTAAACAATATTAAGTTTTTAGCAACATTAAACTTTTTGTGAAAACTTAGCGAATAATATCACAGCCAGCAAATGATCACTAGCATATTTCATCGCCAGGCAATACATAAAATTTAAATAAATTTATTGTTAATTTTAAATTGAAAATGAAGTGCTTTTATATATGTTATTTTTACCATCCGTACAGTTAATAAATACAGTTTTACTTATATTAACCAGTGGACTTATAAATAAATTGCTTGAAACATTTTAGCTAGTAAAATTATATTCATACAATTGAAAATACAACTTCACTGTAACGGTAATGAAAGTTCTAAACTAATTATAGTTTCTGAATTTTTGAATAATTCATTTAGGTTACGTTTGGGTTTGAACAGCAAATGGACGCTTTGCAACTGAGAAATTGCGTTTTATCGACATTTTATAACAGGGTATAATTTAAACCACGTAAAATAAATCTTGATTTAAAATTGTATTTTTTATACTTGCCACACTGCATAAACACATCTCATTGATTCTAGACGGTAAAATATGATACTGATCATTTTTAGGCAATAAAATGTTTTTACGATTAATTTCTGCAGCGGTAAATTGCTAGCGATTAATTGATGGTGGTGAATTAGGGAAAAAAATCAGGACTTAATGTGTATGTACAATATAGAGAATATGACTGATTTTTGTGACCACAAGAATTACATTAGGGTTAATCAGATTGTCATCTTTTTTTGGATAAATTGGAATAAAGTTATTCGTAAATTTTATTATAAAATGCAAATCTAATTATAAGTGGTAACGAAAATCAGTTATATCGTCCATATTGTACTTACATATTAAGTTCAGGAAAATTTATCCTTCAATTCACTGCCAGCGATTTACCGTCTTTTTTTTTAAATTAAATAAAAAAAACTAACTTAATTAAAAAATGCAAAATAATCATTATATTTTTGCATAGAATTTACAATATGAATGATCTACTGACTTTTGTAACCACGACAACTCTTTTAGGCTTAATCGAAATTTTTTGAAACTTTTTTTGAAAAATAAACCGGCAATATTTTGACCCTAAGTTAATTCGCTTGTTGAAAATAGCATATTGTTTCAAAATCTTATTTAAAAATTAAAAAAAAAAAAAATTTAGACCAAAAATGTTTTATTTAATAGCAATTATTTTTTTTTATTGTTTTTATATTATTTGTTATATTTTTTATTGTTTTATTTTATTTATTATTACATGAGATATAACAGTTTTTGCAAACATAACAACTATCTTTAATTCGTTAACCAAACTGAGATTATTTTAAAAATTAAAAAAAACGTAAATCTTTTAAATCCAGAAAAAATTAAAAGTTAAAAAATGATAATAATATATTTAGCTAAAAATTATATTTGCTAGATTTAGATATTTAAAAGTTAAAATACATATACACACTTTTATTTACAGAAATAAAATATACAGAAAATCCCAATAGATTATATTATTAGTAATCGACCAAATTTTAGTATGCTTTTTTTAATTAGCTTACTTTATCGTACCCATTACAATGCTGCAATGACCCTGAATTAAATTACCATATTTATTTTTATATTTTTCTGTACCATCAACCTTTAGCAATATATCATCATTATATATCAGTTTATTTTAACCTTTGCCATTAATTATTCCTAATTTAAAAATATATATTATTATTTTCAATCGAATAAGTCATTCTATATTTTCCATCAACACAATTTGACTCTTTTAGCAAAAAGCAAACTAGAACAGTGTGACGCAACAGCAATCTATAAATCAATGGCCCGTGTTTAATTGTAGCCATTCCAACTAACTTTTCCCGATGCAGTGTCACGCAAAATTGCTTTTCACACCTCCGACGTGCAGGGGCTGCCAACCTAAAAAACATGTCAAACGCACACATCGTTTTGAGTCATAAATAACTGAGAATTTCAGTCAGATGTATTATATATATATATATATATTTGATTAATACATAATTGATTTATTAAGTTAATATATACACAGATTTTATCTTAGCGTCCTAGGGTGCAACTATACAAGTTTTTGAACTATTTTAAAATCATATTTTTTAATTAATGTATTGTGTGTGTTTTTAGATGGATTCTCAGGACAGGTGTCAGGATCAGGCGGAGTATTCGCCTTGCCACTCGGAGGATTTTCTTTGGCGCCCATAGCCAAACCGATCGCAAGCAGACCTTCGCCTTACCCTCCAGGAGCTGTTCCTGGACCTCACCCTCACCATTCTCTGCACTCTCTACTGGCACACTGTAGACATCACCCATACTTGTCCGGTAATTAAAACGGTTCTATATTTTTTTGAAGGGTTATTAAAAATATTTTTTGTGTATATTATTTATAAAAGTTTGCGGTCCATTTAACTCTATTGGCTTATTAAGCTTTCGGGACCACAATGAGGATCGGTTTGAAGAGGGACACTGCAAACAAATCTGAACAAACAAAATGGCTAACGTTGTTTTTTCACCTTTTTATCAACACACAATACCACCAGTGTGGGATGCCAAATCTATCAGGGGTGTGCTTTATATTTTTTTTAAAGAAATTCCTGGTATAAAATACAAAAGTAAAAATGATTTTGTAATATTAAAATAATGTACTTGAGCGCATTAAAATATAAAGTTTGGAGTATGTTCTTAACAAATTAAAAATATATATAAAAGTATGCAACTTATTTTAATAATGTATATTACAATGATTATATAAAATATAATAATTTCAGTATATTTTAATTAAATTAAATAAAGAGGCTCATTAAGTCGCGCAGTGTGATTTTTTTCTATAAAATCATTGAGATTATTTTTATCCCCAAAAGGGTTTTTTAAATGTGTCTATATAATATATCTTGCTCACAATTGATTTTTTTATACAATATATAAAACTTCGTAAGATTTTTTATTAATAATATTTAAATTAATAATTAAACTCAATATCAAACAGCTAGTGAATAATATAAATATATATTAAATTTAGTATTATATTTTATATACACCTGAAAAAATACAACAATGGATCAAATCTGTTCTCGTTACTCGCAAGATGAATGCTCCCTTTGTATAGAAACGTTTAAACCAAAACACTTTTGAACAATTTGACTGTAGGTTCGTTTTTTGCGCAAACATAATCCACAATCATAATAACAAGGGATTTCGGTTGCCTTACTTTATAGGGAGGGAATGGATGCCTTTTTTATTGCAAACCCTACAAAACAGGGTCAGCAAAAAGTACATACCTTTTTTGACCATAGCTACAAATCTGCACACAAAGTTTTGCATTATCAAAGCGACTCGATTGAAGTGATTTAATAATATGAATATATTTTTTTTAAATATGTATTTAATAAACACACTGTAGTTTCATCCTAACAAAACTGTGTACAAATAGTGGGCTTTGTTGATCATGTTTGGATTAGGGATTTCACACATTATAAAATATATCTTGTCTATGGGGAATAAAAAAATATTGCCACGCCCTAAACAAACAATATTATTTCTAACAATGTATTCATATAAAACATTAATGTATAACAAACGGTTTGTGCATATAAAAAGACGTTTATTACTTTTAAAAAAAAGCTGTATTAAAAAAACATTTGGGTATATAAAAATAATATGAAATTAATGAGATAAAACTACAGTTGAATTTGATAAAGTATGTATCATTGTTATATAATTAATTATGATTTATATGTATAATGAGTATGACTTTTAAGTACAGATAGTATATATTAATACTTATTTAATCAGCTAATTATCTGTATTTAAAAGTTGCTACAAACAGCTTTCTTTTGATTTTTTATAAAAATATTATTGTTACTATAGTGATATAAATAATCAAACATTGATAATATTTTTTCGCTTATATGGAAATTTGTACCGAATTTATTTTAACGAAACGTTTTTAAAATGATTTAGTGTTCAAATTAAGATAATAATTTTTTTTGGCAAAAGTTGAAGTATATAATAGTTTAAAGTCGCAATTAGCAGTAAGTAATAATACTATTGTGACGATTTGCATATCATTTATTTTATTGTATCTGCTTTAAGAAATCATATTTATTATAAAAACCTATTAAGATATCAAGTCCCTCGAATATATTTAGAATATTTATATAATATTATGCAGATAGCTGATATTAATTATTATTTAATTAATACCAGGTTAGTATTTGATCTACAACGAGCTGATTTTATCCCAGGGATATATTTCACAAGGGTAATAAAATAGCTAAAGGGTAATGCTAAAAAAATACTTCAACAAAGAACATGCGGGTGGTCTCAATGTAGCCTTATTCGATTTTCTCCCTTACCCAATCTCTCCCATGATAATCCTCGTGGTTTTGGAATTAATCTAGCATTATCCTTGAGTTTTTTTACAATAAAATATCTCGGTATGTGTGTGTGTTCCAACATTTAATAAATGATAAGTACTCGCGTTATTTATTAAAGATGATTTATGAATGAGGCAATAAAATCTGTACAATGGGTGTTTATACATCTGTTTTTTATAGTTATATAAAAAGATCTTTACAAAGAGAGCAATGGGAATTGAACGTATCGGGCTTATGGAGGATCATCCAATTTTTTGTTGCATTCATTCGCACATGGTAGACTTTCTGGCGCTTTGTGTTGGATGTGTTATTTGTATATGTGACACTGTCGCTTAAATATACCTATGAATGTTATATTAGAAAATAATGAAAAATCTTTCTATGAATCTCATTTATATAATACAAATTTAAACGTTTCAGTCGGCGGCGGCGGAGGAGTCGGAGGCGGTGGAGGTCCTTGGGGTCCAGCCGTGGGCGTCGGAGTTGGCGGGGGCGGATTCCCGTGGGCGGGGGCGAGAGGAAAGCCCCGCAGGGGAATGATGAGGAGGGCAGTCTTTAGTGACACGCAGAGACGCGGGTTAGAACGAAGGTTTCAACTTCAAAAGTACATCAGCAAGCCAGATAGGAAAAAGCTGGCGGAAAAGCTGGGACTCAAGGACTCACAGGTACATTTTAAATATTTATCTAGATCTAGATACGTTTGTGTAGGCACCCTTAGATTTACGTATATGGACATATCACTAAACTATAGTAAACTACAGTATAACAAAGGTGAACTGTATTGTATAAGAAATTCGAGCATTTTTTATACATTATTAGATGTTTTCGTAAAACGTACTCCTAATCAGGATTCATAAAAATATTTGTCTGGTTTTATTATTTACTAATGCATGCAAACCATGTAAACACAATCAACAACCAATAAATCAATGTCTGTAAAACAGTGCCATCTATTTAATAATTTTAAACTATTATTACAGCTTACAATCAATAGTTATCATTTTGCATAAACTATTTCGGTTTAATTGCTCATCATGATATTCATCCGTGAGATTAGGAGAATCTAGAAAAACCTTGCAATTATAAATATATACTAAGCAAATATTAATTTAAAATGTATAACGGATCATTTTATATTATATTTAATCATACAAATATAAAAAAATCTCTTTGAGTGTATTTCCATTTGAAATACAAAAATTCAAACTTCTAATGTAAATGGCAATAAAGTCTTTTGATTTAACTGCTATTTTATACCTATATGCTGGTATAATAAATCCGTTTTCATATATTCCCTGCGTTTCGAAAACAAACATTAGTACTAGCTGTCAGACCTTCACTGTCATGAGGTACCGCAGTTAGCATGTGAACGGGTGGGGGTCGTGCCGATTTACTAAAAAATATAATTTTCGGGAATATTTTTTATGCTATCACTTATATACAAATAAATAATAACTAATAATTTTGCTTTAAAATTTTATAATCAATATTTTTCAAAAATTTTCGCAAAAAAATATTTTTACTCTTCTTACATTTCTTAGATTTTCTAAATCTGCAAATTATGTATAATATATATTTTTATTATTTTTGGTACATTTATATTGTATGTGAGACTGAAAGGCAGTAAGTAATAAAGGCTGAATTTGGTGCGGGTAATTTAATTTATATATTTGCCAATTTTTTGCTCGAGTTACTTTGTTATATGGCTAGTTTTGAGTGAGCTCGTACAATGTTTAAAAAGCGCTGGCTTTTGTATCAGATATGAATTTTTGCGTATTTATTTTCATTCCATTTAAAATAAATTCACAAAAATTTCACCGTTAAAAACTGGAAACAACTATTTCATATGTTTTTTTATAGTTAATTGTTTATTAAGGATATTGGTTGGAATGATTTAGTTTTATGACTGCTTGTAATTTTTTTGCTTAACAATTGTTATAGTATCAAATCATCTTATCAAACAATATTTCAAGATAATACTGAATCATGTATATGGAAAACATACTCTTTACTGCTTAGTAACAAATGAGTTTATTTAATAAAAATAAAACGCTAACACCACGAGACATATCGTCTCAGCAAAATTTATCCAAAAATCCAATCTATTTTGCATTATCTCCATCCCTATTGTATGTGTAGAGGTATAAGCATAAGCATAAAGGTGAGCCGGGCACCCACCCCGTGTGCGAATTATCAAATCGGAGTGTCGGCACTTAATGAAATAAATAATTGAGGGCGGGCGAGGGTGCTCCGGTGGGGGTAGATTTTAGCCCCTCCGGCGGCCGATAACGGCTTAATAATGGCGCCGACAGCCATTTCCGTGGAAAGGCGCCCGCGGCTTTGTGCTCAAGTAAAAAAATAATATAATTCAATCTGACGGGAATGTTCCTGACACGACACCGGCGCGTTAACGACCCCAAAAACCTAAACCCGCATCGGCCAAGGCAAAGCCGATATTCGTTTGTTCTCTAATAACCGGCGCTGAAAAACCCTGGTATATCGATATCGGAGCTTTTAAAGACTTTTACTGAAATTAATAACCTCTTAAGTTTATTTCAGAGCTTTTAAATAGCACATATACATAAAGTATATAGGCATATTTAACATAGAATCTTAATTTATTTACTTACGTTGCAAATTATACAATAAATGGATCAGAAAATGAGACAACAAAATTCAAGTTAAATTAGTTTTGTGAATTTCATAACATTATTATTGGTACTTACCATTGAACATAAGATATTACACAATGATTCAGCTTTAGTTTTGTTAAATTTAAAAATGTCTAAATATTTCTAAACTGTGTGTTATGTCAGATTACCATGTGTTTACATTGTGTTTTACATATATTACTTAAATTAAAAATTAACATTAAAAAATGTTTATATATATATATGTATATTTTAACCTAAAAATTAAAACATTTTATTGAAAATTCGATTACCTTGAAACTTAACTTGACAAAATCAACTCAATTTGCGGTTTCTGTGAAAACGAGATTAAATGTCCGAAGTAGCCGTGTAAGCGAGCGCCTCACCTTGCTACCGCCGCGCAAGCGGTACAGGCAAAATTTAATGAAATTAAACTCGCCGCGCCAGTTGCCTGAACAACAATTGACTAACTTTAATTGCTTCTCTGTACACGTGCACTGCACCAAAACTGTTTACAGCCTCGGGTCGTGATATTGTTTTATGTCATGTGTACAATTTTTATATTTTCTTCAATATGCAATTAAATGTTAATAAAAATTAAAAAATTAAAATTCAAAGGATTAGTATAAATTTACATTTATGTGAAGCAACATTTATGAATTTAAGTACATATAATTGTATGTACTTAATATACTAGATCTGCATTTTATCGATTTCTTGACAATACATCTCAAGATTCAATAAATTTATAATGTATTATAACCATATAAATTTTGGCTACGCGAAATACTTAAGTGCTTCATTTTTGTTCAACAAATGTGCAGACCGCTTTCTGTTTTCTTATAGGATCCACTTTTCATCACACCTCACAATTGAAAGCCTAATTTGAAGAACAACCATTGTCACCAAAATATTTTTTACAGGAGAGAGTAAAAACTATTATTTTTCTTTGATTACAAGGAAATACTTTATTTTACACGTTTTAAATATAAATATTAAATATTAAAAAATAATAATTTTTTATTAAAAATAAAATATTACATACAAAAAAAAATAAAAACAACTTGGACATTGGTCGTTTTTCGGGCATTTTTTTACATTATCTGTTTTTCCGATATACCTCTATTTTTGTAATATACATATGTACTTACAATTTGTTCATAATTACTGTTTAAGTTTAACAATATTGAATATAGTATATACATGCATGCATGCATAAAAAATACTAAAAATAATATTAAAAAACATGTAAATAGTAAAAAATATTATAGCATTAATATTCATCACTCGAGAAATTTCAATGAATTTTACTGTATTATTGTCTGATCGTAAATTTTCATAAAAATTAATTGGCAGAATCTTGAAGGTATTTTGTTGAGCTTAATAAATCAGATTTTTTTGTACTTTCAAATGAATAGGTTTATTATATGCTCGCAAAAAAGTTTAATGTAGTGGGAAGGGCAATATTTTTAGTAATTTTTAATCAATCCCAAGGCCCAGAAAAATTGTATCGAAATAATATTTCCCCTTTTAACGAATGATCAATTTTGTTTAAAAATGTTATCCATAAAACTATGCTGACCGTTTAAATGTTTTTTTTTATTTCGTGAAAAATAGTTGTTATGATACAAAAAATCCTTTAAAACTATCCAAATTTTTTGATCGTTGCTTTTCTGCAAAGCAATAGGAGCACCACATACGGTCATATCCCGCAAATCCTTTACTCGATGATTATCCGTTCAGTTAAAGCCCATACATTTTAAATAGTTTATATTTGAACATGTAAAATCTATTCCCAGAGGGTCTTAGTTAGCTGATCTCTGAACTAGATAACCAATAACTAAAAGGAACATGGACTTTTGGATGGATATCTAAGCTCCAATACGGCTGTACTGAATTCACTTATATCAGGAATAATATTCCTGTAGATATTTCCCCTAGAACTTATACCACTTCACTTTCGACTTGAAATAAGTCAAGCTGGTACTGAGTGCTGCGCTAAAACTTCCTTAAAAAATATTTACAAGCTCACATTTTTAAATTATATCTGTTCAAAGCAATTATTTAAAATATGACTATATATTATTTTTCTGTTATCACTGTGTTAAAATATATTTAATTGTTTATCTTAATAATAGAAACAAAATTCTCATTCCGAAGTATGCTAATAGTTGCTATGTATATATTGTTACTACGATATATAATAACACTATTTTTAATGCATGATTAAAATGATGTATTTCAAAAAGCAAAATGTTCTACATATCATATAAAATATCTGCGCTTGAAATATAATGTTTATAGGTCACTTTTGACATCCAGCTTTAATTATATTGACACCCACAAAAGCGAGGTTATGTAACGATTTATTTAAACGCGAAAAAGCGGTAATTAGTTTCGAAGCCGTGGCCGAGTTTAGCCGAGCCGACACAAATCAATTTGCGGTATGACTGCGAAACGGGGAAATTTAATGAGTTCCCCCCCTGGGCTGCCATCATCGACGCGCAAAGTTGTGTATATAATAAATTGTGCACAAAACACGCTTTTTGGTACTCCCGTTATAAAATTACAATAATGGCAGGTAATGGTTGTGTAGGGGGGCGGAAAAAAACCCTGCCGGGGAGAGCGTTGTTAAAAATCACTACGGAGTGTGCTTTTGACGTGCGGGGGCGATCCGGGGTTTCGCTCGGGGGCCTTCACGGGGGGATTCAGAAATTCTGGATATACATACATATATATAAAAGGAGTTTTACATGCATAAATATTTCTCGCCGTTTCCTAGGTACCGTTTTAAAGCGCTTAAACGCGGCCGCGCGGTATTCACGTACGGGCATTAATCGCTGTAGGTGGGAAAAATACGCTTTTGTATTTTATACGGGCCCGTGGAGTAATAAAAAATATTAAAAACATTCGATTTATATTTCGGAGCATGGCGCTGTCGTATGTTGTGTTGTGAAATTTATGCCCGCTGTTTGCGAGCTTATTGCCAACTTTCATTGTTACCAACCGAATCAATCGGATGCGCGAAACTTTTCGTATTATGGCCAATAGGCGCTGCAACATAAGCCTAGATGACACTTAAGTATGCCTTAAGCGACTTATTGTGCACCTATAAAAAAAAGATATAATGATATTTTTATTAAGCTAGAAATTATAAATGTGTGGAAATTTAGAAATAATAAAATTCTATCTATTTTATATGGATTTAGACCATACGTTCTACTGATAGCATTCACAAAAGAAGCGATAAAATATATTAAAATTAATACTCAAATAAATGTAGAATACAAATTTGGAAAAGTCTCTTAATAAAGTATATTATACCATTTCATATAATTATCTATAACAAATTTTCCAGCGAGTTAGAGAGAAATTAGTAAGATATCAAAAAAATTGTGGCTAGTGATAAAGAAATGCGTTGTTAAACTTGAATAAAGGCAACAAGGACAAAATTGGGGACAGTCTAGCGTCCCTTTCAGTTCTCGATCGTCTGATAAACACGATAATATAAGACGGAAACAGACTAGTTGTTATTGTCTAATAAAAATATTGTTAAACGTAACGATGTCATGAGATTTGGAACGCATTCCATTGCATTTTGCATTGACCCTTCGGCTTTATTTATCTAGTCCCAATTCTTTGACTTTTAGTAGACATCTGCTCATTATACACAAGCTTATGTTATACGCTGACGATAGGAAAACGTTTAGAAATATTACATATTCTATCTGTTCTTTAATAAATAAAATACAAATAATATTTATGTTTTAGCTTTTAATACATAAGCTTGCTGTGATGCGTCTGAATTACAGTCATTGGATTATTTTAATGTATAAATATGTATTCCAGATTTATTTTTGCTCAGCATATATCCGACATGCGATTACTTCTAGATTTTATTTAGACTTTCCTTCAAATATTTTGTCGCTAAATCATTGATACAACTGGTCGATCTGCCATTCGTATGTCGGCAGTTCATTATCATTATCAAGAACTTATTTGGTCGGGCTCCAAACATTGTCAGTTAACAACACAACAAGTTTAGCGTGCTCCATTTCGCCGCTTCGTCGTTATTCCCGCTTCGATTGTCACTCTGAATACTTTTGCATCCTACATACAATTATTCATAGGGTGTTCAATGTTCTGACAAACGCATAAATTAATAATTTATTGCCCATTTATATTTACAAATTTGTTTTAATTTTTATTATGACCCAAAGTTGATTTAAATTTTGGCCAATTAAATTGCTGTTGTCAGTATAAAATCTGCACTTAGGCAGCTAAGTAGCCTGTCAACTTCAAACGTCAGAGTTTTTCTAGCCTAGCTGTCTTATTAGAGTTATCAGGAGTTAACTAGAGCGCAACCCAGAGCCACGCAGTATATGTTTCAATCTACTTGAAATTATCATAGAGCTTTTAATATATTTTATAATTCGAAAAGTATATTTTAATGTTGATCTAATAAACTATATCAAACTGTGCTAAAAGTGGAGATTTTTTTAATATTATAAATAGATATTATTGATGAACTATGTTTTCATCTAGAAGTTTGTCGCCTGTTTGTCATGGGAATCTATTTGTGCTGTTAGACGTCGCAAGTTGTCCAAGAAATCGATATATAGCAGATGTTGTCAAGCTGTAAAGAAGGGATGTCCAGCCAAAAGGGGATTACCCTCGACGAATGATCCCCGAAAATAGCTTCCAAATGGACGTGATTATCGAATATGCGAGATTTGATTCGCGTCGCACATTTTATTGTTTCAATAAGTGTAGTAATACAATAAATCCTTCCACACACACACACACACATTGAGTGTGTGTGAGTTTGCAGTATTATTATATTTATTTTCTTGAGCCAAAATGAATTTTTCATTTCATAATGTACATTTGCGATTTAATAGCGTGCCTTATAAATTATGGCTGGCGAGTGAATTATATTTCGAATATTAAAAAATAAGAAAAATAGGGAGGAATGGAAGCGAAAAGGCAGGAAGACCCCGAGGCGACGGATATCCTTATTAGATTTTTAAAAGAAAATAATGAGTTTTTTGTGCGATATAATTTCATGGACACAATACGGCGCAGGATCAACATAAGTATCGAAATGAACTACAAATTGGTTTATATATGTTTCAATTGTACATAATCTTACATTTTAAGATAAATATTTTATCTTCTATTATTGTAAGAACAGATGACCGATTTTTGTAGTTGCGTCATTTACTATCATGTGTGATACAATATATAAATAATCCAAATATGTATTAGTAGCAGAAACAACAGGTGATCATATGCAATTCATTCATTAGTGGTTTTGTACTAATTATTGATTTAATTATAAATTTATGGATATGTGTGGGTTACTATGAATACTTTCATCGTCGTATCAAAGTGGAAATATGTCTATGAGATCTCGCTAAAGCGATTACAGTCACATTTGTATGGAGGGGAATATTCTGCTAGATGTACTGCAGTAGCGCCAATATAAAACACTCGACTCGTTCGCTTTTCTTTGTCTCTCTCTCTTTCTCTCTCCCGCTCGCGCATTTGTCATTTCCGGCAAAGATAAGGGAGAAATCGGGCGAAAGTTTTCCCTGGGCCGCATTGTACGACGCTTTTCCGTATAAATATTTTCACAGTAAAAATGTGACGGCAACAAAAATAATGAGCTGAAAGGGTTGCCACGTATTATTATTCTGGATTGGTTTAATAGCAAAAAATTTTCGCTGCGCGGCTTAACATTTTTGAATTTAAAACTAAAATAACATTAAATTTTTCGTGTGTTTTTTTTAATATGATAATTTTTAAAGTGTATATATAATGGATATTTTATATATATATATATATATATATATATATATATATATATATATATATATATATATATATATATATATATATATATATATATATATATATTTGTGATGGACCGATTATTTCGTCAAAAAAACTAAGTGGTTCACTAGCAATACTGACAACACATTATTTGGTGGATCACGACGGGATTGCGACGCCCGTCGGAGCATCGTCCGCTGATTATTCATAAAATAATTCACAACTTATAAGGCCCGACAAATTCAAATTGGAATAATATATTATATTTTATTATTTAAAATTGAAAAATATAGTAAATCTATTAAAATGTATCTAAATTTTTAATAAAAAATATAGTGCCTAATCACTATACTTAAAAAATATATTTTGAGTGCTTATTGAATTATTTTAAAATTTAATTCTAACTATATTTTTTAGTGTGACAAAATTTCTATATGTTCTTGACATGTTTATAGCTTTGTTAGTATAAATTTTATGTAAGTAATAAAATTTATTATCTCTTTTTTAAATAGCTGTAAATTTTGGCAAATGATTCGTAAAAAATACTATTATAAAACTATAGTTTTTCAACATTTTTCGAGCAAAAAATATTTTCAAGAGCATTAAACTCTCACATAAAAAATACACTACATACAATTGGAATATTATTATAACTTAATCAATCTTTAAAATCTCAATAATCATTTACAAGAAAATAAACGTATGGCAACCATAATATTTGATTTAATTTAATTAGATACTTATTTTCCCTTAATTTGATTCTGTGTTTTTTAATCAATGTTTTACATTTCATTGAACGAATTAAATTTTCCATATTTTTTCTTTGTTTTCATTTTCAATGAATCCTTTGGCCTTAAGCATTATTCAAGTCAAACGGTAAGAGAGCCGTTTTTCAAAGGCTCAACATACGTATAAAATCCGTTTATGTAGCAATAGATATTACAAAACGATCAAAAGGAACAAATTAAACGCTCGCTGTGTTGCCAGTAAGCAAAATGGAAGACTTGAAAGACTTTCCCATTAAATTGAGAGAACGGCAAAAGGAAAGAGGCAGATACGACTCGCGCAATAATAATTAAAAAGTCCCCCGCGAGCGGCGCGAGTGTTTTATTCGAATGTCGCGCGCGCCTCTATCGGCCGAGGAGGGAAATAATTAAAGACGCCCCGGCGACAATGCAGCGAGGCGGCCCTGCACAAGGGTGGGGGGCGTGTTGATAAAACGTAATGTAGACGTCAGCGCCATCTGGCGACCCCACCCCCACCCACGGCCGCTCTATTATACCGACTAAAATGTCCAATAATTCTTACGGAGCCCAAATAAATTATATATTAATATTAAATATAACTATTATGAACGATAATTGATCACGTCGGAAGTGACGTGCGAACGCAATAATAATATATTGAGGGGGATTTTTTTGGCCGTGAAATGAATGCGATTTGTGTGCATTGTTTTATTTTTAAAAAGTTAGCATTTTTGCATTGTCAAATACATTCTATTCATATCAATTAAAAAATAATAATTTTACTTTATAGTTGTGCATATATTTTGACATATTTGGTCGAAACAGTGAGAAAGTTGAGCATACTGAAAAACCACTATCGGAAATTAATTAAATCGCTCGCAGACGAACGCGTAAAACGATTGAATTCGTATTACATACAATTGGACGCGTTTTGGCCATAACGCGATAAAATTTGATCTGATCGTTATAATTTAATGTATTATGTAATTATTTTATGTCTTATGAGATATAAAATAATTACATATACTTTGTTAATTTATGAGCTCTAATTAGATTTCTCAAATTTTTATCATTTGATTTATATAAAATAAATTATAATTATTAAATTGTTATAATAATTTTCATTTAATATTTTTTTATTATTAATAAAAAATATCAGAAGCTCATATTTTTCTTGTACTAAAAAAATTGTTTTCTTTTATCCCATAAAATTTGGATTTTGTAACATTAACGCTTTCTACAAATTCTCAACATTATATTCTTAAGTTATGTGCTTCTGTATAAACTTATTTGTCAAGTAGTTATTTTATTTTTCATACGAATTTCTCTCAAGAACAATGCGCCACATGCACATGACAGCGTTCCGTAAAGCTCCAATTGCATCCCCTGCAAATCCATTAACAGATGACGCGAAAATATAGCAGCAGCGACGGACAACAATTGATATTGTCATAATTCCAATGTTTGCACACTAGATGGCGCCCCCGAGAGGGTGGCAAACAATGTTAAATTGTTTGTCTTGTAACACGAAACTTGTGCGCCCCTTGATGGATGTGTGCTCAGGCAAACATTGCAAAATTTCACCGCACTCTCAAAAAATAATAATAATATAAGTTAAAATATCACTTTATCTAGCGCAATGAACAATGAATCGTTATACTGCCTATAATTAATTGAATGTGAATGATGAACAGTCACTACACCGCATCATGAATGTACCGCGTGTACAATATAGTTTACGCAACAAGGGAGAATCAAATCTGTTTCGCTTCGTATAATGTTACATTTGAACAGCGATACTTTCGCAAGAATCAATTAGTTGGAGTGATAAATGGGAAATAGGAAGAGACTGGGGGTGAAGCTGTGTATATAACAATACAAATCACAAACACTGTGAAGCATTTATCTTACATAGGTACATACTATGTATTACAACTTATTTAAGCATTAGTGTGCCAATTATTATATGTTAACGTATGTACTATAATTTGTTTTTATATAAACATATGTATTTACAATAGTTTAAGGTAGTCGATCCCAGTTTAAGATAAGGTCAGAATAGTTTAATCCGTAAATATAGACAAGTAACATAATAAGTCGCGGGATCGATCAGATTTTTTTCAGAACAGACTCAAATTTTTATTTATAAAAATGCAATCTATTTATTATAAATTATAATACCAATAATAATTAATAATTCTTTATATATGTAGATGTCACCGATTCTCAAAGTAAGAAATTCTGGTAATTAATATTTACTTGTAGGTATTCATTATGTGATTGACTTACTCAGTTGCTACAGATATACTCCATTGTAACGCATTGGTCTTACACCTGTCAAGCTTTAATTAAAGTCCAAATGAAAAAAAATTAGTTCAGTTTTAACAATGCAATAATTTATAAGAAACTTGTCGAGTGAATGCATTATTAAATGGTGTGATTTAATAGGGAATTATTTTAAGAGATATGTTAATTTTAATATATACTTCGCTTAATAAAACTAATTGTTTGTGCATTGCAATAATAAAAAATGAGCATTAAATAAATTGATCAATGTTCAATAAAAAATATTTGATTAAGAATTTTATTTGATTTGATTATTTAATTTTATAAAATATTAAAAAATGAGAATTACTTAGTAAAATATTCATACTATTGAAAACTGTAACAATTGCAAAACGACCATTTACTGTTCAAACCCAACCCTAATCTAATGAAAGTCAATAATTTTAAAATGAATTAATAATATTTATTTTTAAAGCTCATTTATTAATATGTTAATGCACAAATTATTCGTTTTAGTGCACACTAAAAGTAAAATGTTGCTCAATCTAATATTTTTTATTGGACAAAGATATATTTATTTTTTGCTCTTTTTTATTAGTAATGCACAAACAATTTTTTTTATGAAACAAAGTATTTATTTAAATGCACATTTAAATTGCCTTAAGTACAACATATTTATACGAATCCACAACAACTACCAAGTGAGTAGTGAGACACTAGTCAACTTATTTGTAGCTAACACCGTTAAATTAATAGGGTTAGCTACAAATAAGTTGACTAAATTAAAGAAAAACTAGATTGATTTTTTTTAAATATTGTCAATATTATGTTACAAAGAGAAACACACAATCCACAACTACTAAGTAAGTTGTGGGACACCAGACTGAAATAAAAAATCAGTGAAATCTATAACATTTAATTAATTATGAATTATTATTACCACCAATTACAAACAATGAAATACATCGTCTAGCTTAATGGTTTTATGGATATATTTGATTCGCACAATGTTGTCTTATATACAACATGCTAAAATAATAGTTTATGCTAATCCCCACAATCGTTCCCATGTTAATTCCCTTATCAATAAATTAATTACCCTCTCAAAGTTCAAGCCACCCTTTTTATCTGCGTCCCGAACACATCCATTTATGCATATCCTTACAATCGTACCCTAATAAGGGTGGTTCAAAAGTGACGTCGCTCGATCGAATAATCGTAGTTTTTAGCCTGGCATGACTATTGACCCAGCCGTAAGTTTTGTGTACATAAATAATCGTTTGATGTTGCCGGTTGTCATCGGCAGCCGAGGTCTTCCCATTCATCTGCATGCAAGGTCTTGGTCTGTTCGCGACAGAGGAGCGTGTCGGCACTCGACACGCTCCCTCCTCTAGGCAATAATTTGTTCATCCCCTTAATACCACTCCGGAGGCCAGAAATAGGCCCCCAAGCGAAGGGGCGACCTTGAAAGTCACCCTCATGCAGGAAAGGAAGGCTTGCGGCACCAATTTGAGGAATCTCTATAGGTAATTAATTAACACGTAACCATTTTAAAATGTTAATTGATACTGTTCGACGAATCCTATGATAAGTAATATCACGCTATAAAAAATTGTCACTGTTTCAGTAAACTAGAGGTATTATATCTAAATTATTAATAAAACCACTGCAATACAATACAATAATACCAGTGTATAATTATTTGTAAATTAACAAGCAAATATGAATACTATACTTCTAAGCCTTTGGTTGCTGAAATCCGATATATAGACTTCCGTTACTTTGACTGGAATCAGATATATTTTTAATGGACTTTGGTTTTCGAAATCAAATAAAATAAATATTGTATGGGAGATTGGAATTAGTGATTAATATATAATTATATTCCGATCGATAATCACAGATGAATAATAAACTATTGCTTAGTTCTCTAATATATTGTATGTATTCAACAATGAAAAAAAAACATATTTTTATTATTTGCTACTATTATTACTAAGAATTAAAAAAAACGCAGAAAAATATTTTTTAATTAAGTTGTTAAGAATGTAATATCACAAATCAAATTAAAAATAATAAGATTTGTATGAAAATTAAAATATTAATTTAATTTAATTTAATGCTCCTTCGCTAGATTATTGAAGAAATATAATTTATGTTTCGTAATTTAGGCAAATTTTTTGCCGTATCTTTGTGGAAAGCCCCCATACATTTTTTCAATATTTTTAATTTTTCTTCAAAATCTGATTTATTATATAAATAAGGTTATTTAGCCGTAGAGAATAAATCATTTATTTAATTTTTTTTAAATAACACAGCTAAAAATATATGATTTTTAATAGTTTATTTGGCCGCGCAGGGAAAAAATCATATTTTTTCTTTAGTGAAAATAAAAATATAAATTAGAAATAAATTTAAAAGCAAATTTAATTAAAAAACTAAGATTTTTTTTAAATTTATCATTTATTTAAAGAAAATCACAATTTACTTTGCTGCGTAGCTTATTAATTTAATAATTCGTTTGATAAAAATAAACTAGTTTATTTAACCACATTTAGAGAAATTGCAAAAGTTAGTATTGTATTAAAAGAAAATATATTGACGTCTTCTACTATTGTCAAAAGAATATTTTACCCCTTCGGGGGTTCCTCAAGGATCCAATCTGGGACCTCTGCTTTTTGTGTTATTTATTAATGACATAAATACAGCAATTACTAAATAAACTTTTCTTCTGTACGCAGATGATTTAAACTTATATAAATGCATTCGATCTGTTGCGGACTCCTTATCTCTACAAAGTGATTTAGACTCTCTGTGGAGATGGGCTTCCGTTAACCGTCTGCCCATTAGTGTCAGAAAGTGGCATACTGTGTCATTTTCTCGATCCCGTTCACCATCAGCTTATTTCTACCATCTCGGTGGTAACATTTTGACTAGAGAAACTTCCACTAAAGATCTCGGAATCACTTTCGAGAGCAAATGGAGGTTCTCTCTACACATACACGACGTCTGTGATAAATCTTTCAATATGCTCGGCTTTGTTATGAGTAGTGCCTTTCCCTTTGACGATCCGTCAGTTATTCGCATCCTCTATGACACCTTAGTTCGTAGCATTCTTGAATCGGTATCTATAATTTGGAATCCCTGAATAGCCAAATATTCCCTTTTAGTGAAAAAGATTCAAAAACGGTATTTAAGATACCTATACAAAAGGACATTTGGTTATTATCCTACATATATCCCAGCGCCTTTCTTTTAGAAGCGTTGGGATATGATTCGCTGAGTTCTCGCAGAAAGCTGTATGTCGCTAAGCATTTTTTCAATCCAGCTATTCTCGAGGAATTCCAGTTTTGGGTTCCGGAACATTTTCGAGAATCACGATCGCGACCTCTTTTGATGGCCGTTAGGGCTAGGACATCCGCACTTGCCGACTCGCCTATAGCTGTGACCATCCGGCTCCTTAATACGCTGGCATTGCATAGTGACCTATTTAATGTTAGCTACGAGGATCTAATCCAGTTTGTATAATTTAATTTTGATATTTTATATTTTTTTGTTATGTTTAAGTATTGTTCTATTTATGTATATATACGTTTTTTTATGTTTTATAAATTTAAAATTTGTTTCCGACCATCGTGGCGCATTGGGGTAACCTGTTAGCGCATTCACATAATGCATGCATTAGGGCACCATGTTAACGTCACATCTCGCGTCTCTTTCTAGCATTCACTCGTCTCTTCCTAACTTCATCTTGGAGGCGCCTCGCTGCCGCTCGCGCCGACTTTTACTGTAGAACCAAACAACCTAACCTTTTTTTTAATGATATTGTATTGATTTGTTCTCATTTCGGTATATCTTGTAATTGTCCAGCATCATCCAATCGATGACTAACTGATCCCGCGATCGCAGCGGCGTATGAAGCGACGCCTGTGATTATTTGTGGAACTAATTTCGGCGCCTGACGTGAAACGTCATCGTGACGTGACTGTGGCGCCCTAACGCGTGTGTTTTGGGAATTATCAAGCTGTTAAGCTACGATGGTCTTAATTTAATCAAAAAAATATAATAAAATAAAAAATATAAAATATTAGAATACTTTTAAACCTGAAATCTATTTGAAGAAAATATCACAAATGATTTTCTCGCACAGAAAAATCATAAAAAAAATGTATAGAACATATAAATAGTACTGTCCCGTTCAAAACAGTACTACTTGACAACTTCAAAGGTTTACCTCAAATGACAGATAAGACACGATACCACTGGGGTGATGATACCTATTGCAATTTAATTAAACAGTAAGATTAAGAAAACTACACTATTCCCACCCTTCCGACATTTTCATTAAATTTTCCAACCCCATCCCCGAAAAAAGATTTCGGGCGCCACCTCGACAGATAGGTATAATTACCACCCGCGGTATGCATACCCCCGAACGAATGTTTTAATCACGACCACAATATAAACATGGCGTCTCTTTGGACCGCGGCGCATGGGGTGGGTGGGTTTTTGCGGTTTTGTGGAAGTGGGTTGATTCGGCGAATTTTTCGCTTAAAATTCAAATTTATTTCATATTTGTTCTGGCCGCCTCATGAATATTCGCGGCCGTGGAATTAAATTAATTTTTGCTGTGCGGCCCTGCGCCTCGATAAAGAGCCGCGCGCACGCTCGTTGTTATCCTATCATACAATATTCATTTTTGGCCAATCGGGCCCGGGCGTCGAATAATTAAGGTGTGTGCACACTCACACACCCGCGTCGAAAAATTTCAAAGCGGAGACGAGGGTGGTGTGAACGCGTCAGAGGTGGCGCGCCCTTTTAAAATATTAACTTGGGCGCCCCGGGCGATGTCCTATCACTTTCAGCTCCTGTCGATATAGATCAAAGGGCGTGTCTTTCAAATTTATTAATTGTCGCGTTATACTAATTACTTGCAAAACAATAACGATTAAAACATACGTTCAAAACCGGAAATGACATAGTGAAAACTAATATAAAAAAGCGTGAGATGCGTTGACGCAAAATTACACACACACACACACGCAAACGCATAAAAAAGTCACACGTATGATTCGTAAAATTGACAAATCAGTGATAGATAATTCAGCAATTAACATAGTAAACCCACAAACAATCTAAGTTATGTAAGAAAGCATCAAAGAATAAAAAATCATATGGGCTAGAAAGATCTTGTCAAAAAAACCTTTATTAAAATGTCTTTCACTATGTACCTAAAATTTGGGTATTTTTCCATTATCTGAATCATAGTATTTTTTAAAAAACCATTAGCAATCATCGTCCCATTAGCTGATTCTCTTCGCTTAATAAAATAATTTAAAAATATATCTTATTGAACCTAAAATAATTTCTCGGTAGTAAAATTATAAACATACAATTTATATTAAGACTTTTTACCTGAGGAATTCCTGATTTAGCCATGTATTCAGACGACGTGTGTTTCCTATATTGAAGTAAATTTACGATGATTTTAAAAATATGATTAAAAAAATAATCATTTTGTGGGTAAATCTAACTTTATCAAAAGCCTTTTCGAAATCAGCGTTTATGACATATACTTGATCGCCTACATAAATATTTTTTGTCATTATTACTGATCAATATACACGAAAACAATGCTGTGGCTCAATCTTGTGTTCTTCAATATACTTTGATGCATAAATTAACTATGCTTTCTAATATTTTGACTCGTGCTGGTAAAATCGAAACCAGTCTTATAATCATCTATCATAGCTTTGTTTCCCTTTTTATATACATATGTGATACAGCGATAAAAGTATTCGTTTTCAATGAAATGTTGAAAACAAATAACAGAAATAAGTAATGCGTTTATGATGTTACATCAAATAAAAAATGCCCTTTTATGGATTTGGCCGCTCGTTTGTTAGCAAATAACTGATTATTGCGTCGACGATGATTTGCCATTATTATTAATGGTGCGGCGATCGATCACCATAACCCGGTCAGATAATATGACTTAGTGATTTGTCAAAAGTCACAATGGGGAATTCAATTTTTACGCCAAAACGCCGAAAAATGGCCCGCTTTGTGTGGGGTCGCCACCGTCAAAAAGCGTATTGTTCGCGCCCTTTGGCCCTAATAACACAATGAAATACGCATTATAGCGTGTCGTTAATACAGGGTAGAGGGATGAGTAAGCAACACTGAGTGATCGTTATGTAAAAAACGTGAGCAAAAAAATAAATAAAAAATCGCATGGTAAATAAGCGGCTCAGGAACAGATTTGCTCATACCACAACGTTGAAATATATTAGCTTAAGAAAAGAAATACCATAAATATGAATATTCATAAATACTGTATTGCACTAGTAACATTATTAGGAATAGCCAGTGGCGCAGCTAGGGTATGTGCCGCCCGGGGCAATCCTTAAAATTGCCGCCCCCCCCATACATTTGTTTGCAGGGTCATAAAATCAGCATATTTTAAAATTATAAATTGATTATTGTTAAGCTTTTGCTATTCGTAGATTTACATAAATTTTAGTTTATTCAGGGTTAAGAACCACACTAGACCATTTCATCGCGAATATGCCGCCCCCAAGCAAGTGCCGCCCGGGGCGGCCCGCCCCCTCCGCCCTTCCATATCTACGCCACTGGGAATAGCTAAAAAAAATGGTATGAAAAGTCGATAGATAAAATAAAAAATGACCTGAATAAGATATAGAAAACAATAAAATAAATAATTAATCCTACTCAGAGAAATGTTATAATAAATATAGAGATTGATGGAAATATATATAAAGATCTTCATATGATAGCAGCAAAAATGAATGCTTATTACATTGAGAGTATATAAGAAGTTGTGAATTCATTACCTCAGTTCAATAAATTAGTACAATACAATAATTAAATATTTAATGTAAAATTTCTAGAATTTAAATTGATATCTTTAGAATAAATTCATAACATTATTTATAAATTAAATAACAGGGGTCTAAATAAGGACCATTGTTGTTTATAATATATATTAATGATATAATTAATAATATGGAAAATATAGACGACACTTTAATTTATTGCATAGGTAATACAAGTAAGTACAAAATAAAATACAAAAAAATAATCATAAAATATTAAAATTAATTGATACGTACCAGGCCAGCTCCTCGCAGCTGACATTAAATAGATTAATGCGTAATGCCAGCGCATTGAAGAGTCGGATGGCAACAGTCATAGGCGAGTTGGTTAGTGCGGACGTCTTGGCTCTAACGGGCATTAAAAGAGGACGCGATCGTGATTCTTGACGACGTTCCTGAACCCAAACGTGTAATTCTTTAGGAATAGTTTGATTGGCGACAGATATTTCATACACAATATAACTAAAGACATGTTATATTTTTGATAAGTTTATGTTTTTTTCAAATTCTTAAAATTTTGATAAATATCAGATAAAAAAATAAAATAAAAATTCACTTACAATACAATACATACAATTAATTAAAATAAATAAAAAATGATACGACATTGCAAAAATTATAAATTTGCGCAATAAAAGTATGATTGAAAGATTGTAATTGTCGGATGTTCAAGAAATAATAAAAATGTTTTTTTTTATATTTTTATATAATTAAGAAAATAATATGTTAATAGAATATTTTAATACGTACTATAAGAAGTAGAGATATACATAGATGCAATAATAAAAATAAATTTAAGGGTTAAAAGGTATAAAAAAATAATATCATCCGAAGGTGTGAATATTAATATTAAATATTAATATTCCTAAGACAATCTGCAGAAATAAAAATTTAAGGGTTTCCTCAATAAAATAAATAAACATATGTTTACATTAGGACCTAAAATATAATATTATATACTTGAATGAAAACAGAATTAGTTTTTATTTAATACCGAATTTATTGTTACCATTTACACTTTAGTACTTTCATTGGTGTTAAAATATTTGACTAAACCAAAACAAACCATAAATAGACTAAGTGGTATAAGTCAACGACTAATACCTGAAAGATCAGAGGTGGAATCCCAGTGTTCATACACTACTATTTTTTTTTCTATTTCTAGTGTTCCTTGGAGATCGCAAATAGTAATTATTATATATTTATAATTCCGATCAATTATCACAAATCAGGTTTTCTTAGATTTTCATAATCTCACGGATAAATATAGTGATAAATAATTAAAATAAAATTTAGCTATGTCCATAGTGACAATATTAAGTTGTAATAATAGTTCATGATTAATTCAATATCATAGATGTCACTGAATTATTGACTTTGATTTCAGTCTGGTGTTCCACTACTTGCTTAGTAGTTGTTGATCATATTTATTCCATTGTAACGGAAGATTCACATTATTGAATCTAGTTCTTATATTATTTACTCAAACTCATTTGTATATTATACTACTACATTAGAAACGTCTGAAAGTATAATATTCTACAATATATTCACACCTCAGTAAAATTGAGAGATCATACAATCACTCAGAGTCATAAAGGTATATCGAATCGATTGAAAGTCTATTGAAGCACATGCGTTCTGAAAAGTATATTTTTTTTAACAAACGATCGATCGCAATCTGTCAATATGATTAATATATCTTCGGAATAACGGAAAACTTGCTAATGATTTCGCATTAGACACGCGAAATATTTCGCAATTGAAATGTGTGAATAACGAAATATCGTTTGTATTAGTTTTAATTTTATTATTTTTTATTTCCTTTCTTTTCTCCTCTTTATATTACTTTTTGTTTATTAGTTGTAAGTTGATTGTTAGTTATAAATTACATAGTCATCATATAAAAATATATAATTATGTCCGAAAAGAGGTACGACTAGACCCCAAAGTCTATTTTTTATCCCAATTTTGTTGCCAATATTATGAATATAAAAAAATTACGTTACAGTTCTTAACTAAGATATTTTTGTTGCAGGTCAAGATATGGTTTCAAAACCGACGCATGAAATGGCGTAACTCCAAAGAGAGAGAATTACTGGCAAGTGGTGGATCTAGAGAGCAGACTCTTCCTAATAAGAATAACCCACATCCAGACTTATCTGATGCTGAAACAGACAGACCGAAACTATCGCCATTATCACCACAATCACCATGCGACAATGAAACCATGAACAACGAAGGCGACAGCTCTGGAAAAGTACCGTTCGACTCTCACCACGAAGGCGATATGAGTTACAGGAGCTATGTGAGCTCTGACGGCAGCGTAGCCAACCCTCCTTACATGATGAGCTCTGGAAGGAACGGCGCTAACAAGAGCTACTCTCTGATGGCAGCAGACGATGCTATGATAGAAGACTACGACAGTGACAATGGGAGCAACAGCGATGAGGAGATCAACGTCACATGACGCGTTTAAATCTCAAATCGTAACATAATTAAATAATGATAATTTTAATAATATATTCAGAGTCGTATCTATATGGTGGGCAACTAACATATAGGGCGCAAATTGAAGTGGGCTTAATTTCATTGCTAATACATTAATAAGATTATGCTTAATATTGAAGCAAGAAAAAAACAACTCTACGACTCTGAAAATATTATAATATAATAAATAATATAAATTAAGTTTAATAAAAAAAATCAACGAATACCCAAATAAAAATAATAAAAATAAAATAAAATAAAAACGTCCCAAATATGTCATTGATTGTGTTTGATTATTTTTAAGTATAATATAATATTTATAAATGTATATAATATTATATTACATACATAGTGCACATAAATAAATGAAAAATTATTGTGATAATGTACATATGTTCATATTTTTAGGATGCACAAGTTTTTGTTATGATTTGTTTCTTATTCTTTGTTATTTTTCATTATACAAAATAATCTTTAAAATAAAAATGGTTGTATTACGTAATTTAAAAATGTAAAAGTCATAATTCTCAAATATTATATTATGTAATAATATGTATTTAATGAAAATTGTATATTTTTATTGTCAATATTATATTCGTTTTTCAGACGAGGTGTAAATTTATTACTATTATATTCCTGTTTGTGTAAATATAAAACTGATAAAATATGTAATAAATATAAAATTTATCTCTAAAAACAATATAACATTGTTTTTTGAAGTCATTATTGTCTCTGTGGTGATTTACACAATAAACAAAAAGTGAAATACCATGTTGAACGTTTTATTATAAGAAATAAGAGTAAATATAAAATGCGAAATTGCATCCTCCGTTCCTATAATAGTAGATTTTACGAGACGTTAGAATATTTGAGAACTACTTTGACCCAATATATTAATACTGAAAATATCGACAAAATATCGTGAAGCCGTTATTGAAAAATCTAGGTATGAGTTACTCTTATTATGTAACAAAAGTCTCATTTAATCAATACCGATAATTTGTCGATTGAGAAGAATCGACAAATGTCTTCACGAATGCACCACTTCACTTCAATACAGAGATAATAGAAAGATTTGATACGAAATTTTATTCATCACATATGTTTTGAGATTAATGTTAAACTTTTTCGTAAATACTGGTAAGTTGTAAAATTCAGTTAGAAATGTTCCGCTCAATTCTCAACGTTTTCAGCATTTCACAAAGATGTAAAGAATATGTTATAAAAATATTTTTATATCAGGTAGAAATTGAATTACATAACGCAATATTTTTCAAGCAAAACCACAAAAATTTCTTGCTGCGCGGCCTATATTAAATAAAGGTTTTTGAGGAATATTTTTTTTTACTTAAGGCTCAGTTTTTTTACCTACTTTGTTACGTTAAATTAGTATAAAGATATATATTGATTGATTGAAAACTGTTTCGCATAGTGGCAATACTGGCAACTTCGATAGTCATAAAATAAAGAACAAGCCCGGCGTGGATGACGGACCTAGCCGTCGTCAACTTTTAAACCTTATATCACAGTCGTTTCATATATTTTAAGGTTGAAAAGGGAATATTAAAACCTTTCTCTAACTACATCTCTTGAGCTTTGCTTAAAAACATTTGTATATACATATATTAAAATATAACACTTTTCAAAATCTTATTGGTATATCCAATTCTCGTTATCACGGCGCTGCCATTGATTTATTATAAAATTGTTTGGAGTGCGCGAGTCAGTCCCTGTTTTTTGTATGGCAGAACGTTTTTTATAATTTACACCGAATGTTTGACACGTTAAAAACTTGCCATGTTTATTATATTTTAAATAGTAACAGGATAAGTTTATGAATAAAAAACTTATTTTCTATTTCATTAAAAACAGCGCCGTGCACGGACGTAGTAAGGATTTTTATGAACACCGCCGAAGGTATGTATGGAAGAGGGACAATTTTATGTTCTAGACGAGGCTCTGAATTTGCTCGTGATTTACTATAATTAATATTATACATATTACATATTTAATTTGAATTATTAAGTTTTGAATAATATTTTACTTAAGGCGGCTTCTATAAATTACGACACAGGTTTTTCGTTATTCTTTTACCCACCCCCTCTATTACATAAGATTTCATTAAGACTCCTATTTGTTTCACATTGTCACACAATTCCCCTAAAATTGTGAAATAATTTATGGAAACCGTCTAAACAAATAAAACATGTTTTCTGTTTTATATATCTCTAATAACCCTTCCCCCCCTTCTATCATTATTTAACCACGGTCTTAATGGTAACTCTAATAGTATACTAAAACACTTGAACTTTGCAGTTTAATATCTCAAACAATGCTCTTTTTGAATTAGCTATTATTAATCTCAATTTTAATATTATTAGGCAAAATTTATTAACTCGAATAAAAGCATTTACAGTTTTTAGAATTTTATAATAATTTAATTCTAAACGGAAAATTAATTTAAAATAATATATACAAATTACTGTTTAATACATAAATAGTATTTTTTTAACTAAATTTAACGTACATATAAACAATATATGCTCTTTAAATCTATAAAAATCAACAATAAAATACAAATATTTATGTAATTGTTTATGATAGATGGACGTTTTTTCGCACGTTACGGCCAATCGGCGTGGTATCTCGAAAATACCGACCAACACTTCCTTCCTCCGGAGCTTGTCACGCGGCCACCATGGTGAGTTTCAATCTGCCGTTTATTGTTATTGTCACCGACTTAAAACAATTCAAATGTGTTGTAAACTATTGCGGACATCTTAGGCAAGTGATTTGCCACGCGTGTAGCGCCACAAATGGCCTCCGTGCGTCACTTGTATTTATAGGTTATGTTTCATACGACGCGCATGTATAACTGTATACCGAGATTTGAGTAGCAATTGATCGTTTTTAGCCTATAATATAAGATATTGATCATTTTTATGTATATTTTGCACAATTTCATCTGTTTTTCTTGCATTATAGCCGTTCAAGAGATTCGTTCAGACCGGCCGAGTAGCTCTCGTGTCTGACGGACCCGATAAAGGCCGTCTCGTTTCCATCGTCGATGTCATCGACCAGACGAGAGTGCTCGTCGATGGACCCTGCACTCATGTGCAGCGTAAAGTAATATATAATATTTTAATTTGTATGAATCGATCATTTTTAATCACATCTTGAACGTTTCAGGGATTACGCCTAAACCAGATTCAACTGACAAAGTTGCGCATCAAATTCCCGTACTCTGCATCGACGCGTGTTGTCAGAAAAGCATGGACTGATGCCAAGACCGACGAGAAATGGGCTGAAACCAAATGGGCTAAGACTCTAGCTAATAAGAAAAAGGTATAGTGTCTATTTTTTATGTCATATTACATTCGACTATATGTTATAATTTAATTTCAGAGGGCAGCGATGGGAGACTTAGACAGGTTCAAGCTCCAGTGCGCAAGACGGCAACGCAACAAGTTGCGGACCACCGCTTATAAGCACCTCAAGGCTAAAGGTCGTCGATCATCTTCATATCGTCGATTTATATAATCTATTAGTTGTGTTTATATCCTTATTTTCTATTGCAGCCACTCGTACCGGTGCCCTCTTCGGAAAGAAGTCCATCAAGCCCAAGAAAGCCGTCAAAAAGCCAGCACGTATAAAGAAGCCAGTCGATAAGACCGCCAAGAAAGACGCCAAGGCTAAGCCCGAACCTAAACAAGCGAAGCCCGCCGCTGCCAAACCGGCGGCAGCTAAATCTGCTGCGGCAAAGCCTGCGCCCAAAAAATGAATAAACTAAAAATAAATTAAACAATTCTCTACAAAAACTGCATTTTATTTATATTTATTTAACCTTTTAAATTCCCAGTGTACATATTGAGTATTCAAATATAACATCCGGAATTCTACTGCATTTGTGCTTAAAGTGTGTTTTTCGTGGAAGAAGTTCATAATGAGGCCATTTCGGATCGACTTATGTGTAAAAGGTAATAAGTGGAACTGTCAAATCAAAGTCTTTGTGCGCATGCGCGCAAGGTCGATTCTGTCATGTGAATTCACTTTTGAAATCACGAGAGAAAGTGATCTTAACCTTCTAATAACCAGAGATGAAATGCGGAAAACATTCAAATTTATTTAATTGTTGCAATATTGACCGAAGATTTCTTATGAAATTACTATTTGAATTTTTTTGTAACTATTTGCAACTACATTATTTATTACATGCGATTTTATAGTGAACGTGTATTTTTCAGTAAAACTATATTTTCACTAGTAAAGTTCAAATACATTTTCACCAATAGATGTATTGAAAATACAATGTAACTGATAGACGCTAGTAAAATTATATGCTGCTCTAAAATGTCTATAAAACTCAATTAGACTGTTCAAACCCAAACTGATGCAACTCGCATACAAACTAAATCAACTCATCTCTCGAGGGAAAATAAGCGGAAGAAGAAGTAGTGAGAGATGTTGCATTTCGCATATTACTCCATGGTTTGCTTGCACTTCGATATCACACTATGCTTTAAAAATATTCTAGCTATCTTTACCGATATTACTACGGACTTATGATATAAGAGTATTGGTTAAAG
The DNA here is from genome assembly GCF_051122295.1 of Plectrocnemia conspersa. NCBI lineage: Eukaryota > Metazoa > Arthropoda > Insecta > Trichoptera > Polycentropodidae > Plectrocnemia > Plectrocnemia conspersa. The sequence continues at coordinate 2,187,015 of NW_028277175.1, forward strand.
TTAATTCAAACCGAATTTTGGTGAATAGGAGGGCGCAAAAACAATTATTACTTCTCAGAAGTCTTAAATTCATGTCAAAAGCAATATAATAGTGTCGGCGCCGTTGCAGTGGGAACGCTCGGTAACGAGCCTTCCACTGCGACGGTAATTCTCATTTATTATAAGTCGTAATATTGTTATAAAAAGTCTCAATATGAAAAATACCTAATCGAACGTTTCCACCGCAACAGAACGTTTTTATTGCTTTTGACGTAGTTTCTTTTACAGGTTAATCAATAAATCTTAATGGAAGCAACAACAAAAGTAAAGATGTAAATGTATTATTTTTGTTTATACTTTGTTGGAGAATTTGTTCTTTATAACTTACATAGTAAATATATTCAAATATTATATAACTTTATAACATTTTGTTATAAAAAAAGTTGAGGACTAACTTTTGGCCCAATTTCCTCGCGGACGTTTAAAAAAAAAAAAAAACCTCTTATGACTCTCTAGATTTTGCACAGTTTCCTGAAGACATTTTTCGCTTTTTCCACAATCTGTCAAATAAGTTTCTTAAACATTTTAGAACAGTATATAATTTCACAAGTGCCTATCAGTTAAATTATATTTTCGTATATATCTAATAGTGGAAATGTATTTGTACTATACGTATGATAAATTAAAATCATATAATTTTACTAGCATCCGCCAGATAAATTATATTTTCACTGGTAAAAATATATATCTCTCAATTCCAATATGTTTTCACTGATATATTTTAAAGATTTGATACTGTTTTTTTCACAGTTTTTTAAGGGATAACCTGAGAATTTATGATTTAGAATCAGGGAGGGGGGCAAAAGTTTGCTAGTAGATATTTGAGGCTGGCCGTTTTTTGTTAAGCTACGGTCCAACGATATCGAGGCGTAACTAAGTAATTTTAAAGCTAATTATAATAATTTTTAAACTTATTTGTAGTAAAAATATTGGTACTAAAGTTTGTGTAGCATATGTATGTAGATTATCAAGACATATTGAGAAAACCTGTCATGATCAATTCAGAATGTCCTGGTAAACCCAAATAGCTTAAAATCCCATAACCTTAACTAAAAACTATGAGACATTTATTTAGAAAAAAATAATACCGTGCTCAGACATATGCTAAAATGCAATGATTTATGCAAAATCTGATTATGTTCGTATTATTGCATAGCGTTGACCGCTTTTCACTTTTTAATTTGCTCGAACAGTCACGCGAGGGTTAACCACTCATATTGCTCGCGCTCTATGAGCGTTCGTTGGTTCAGTGTCGTTTCGTCTTCCAGTATGGCGGGAATTTCGCACTGAGCTCCAAAATTCGAAATCATATCCTGTTTCGAAACGCCCGCGTTAGTGCACAACTGTCAAATAGAACGTCAACACTAACAACTTTTTTATCGGCCATTAAGTAAATGCAAATTTTAATGATCTGCATTTTTTAAATTTAAAATAAAACAAAAATGATCAATTTAAAATCTTAATATATTTTTAGTGCAATCTCAGTTTTTATAAATGTGTGATTTAACCGACTGTTATATTTTTCAGTTAAATTAATACAATATTAAAAGGGTGATTCTTTAAAATGGATATTATAAAATATATGCTGTTTTTAGCTACGTGTGAGTATTAAAAATGCATTCGTTATTTTTCAATATTGTTTGTTTTGCTTTCTCATGACACAAAGTTGTGTGTTCATATGTCGTAACATTACATACCAAAGTATATAGATTTGTAAACAATCATGTGCTATTTAACAATACGTATCTTAATTCGGCGTACGTGACGATTTTTATATCGCTACATTTAATTTATGTAAGTGTACCGATCGATGACTATGTAACTGTTACATGCACAAAGTTTAATTGCAAAAAATCTGTAAAAAAATCAATGAAGCGTCTCTTCGCACGTTTTCTCTTTTGATAGAAATTGTTTTTATGTATATAATGTTAAACTTTATCACTTATTTCGGAATAAAAACACGTTGTGAAAGTTAATGCGTTTGATTCCAAGGTCCTTATGCTACAAATGACCTGTGGACATAGCACTAGTAACGATGTTTTCCTGAATTTGTTCACTTAATGATCAGTTTGTATTTTGAGACACGCGATTTGCTCAAAATATTGGAAACGACCTTAGAAAATCGCTCGAGCGTGTATTTTCTTTGATGAAACAATGCAAAGAAAAGTCCATGAACTTAGCATAAAATAACAAGCATACAAAAAAGTTTGACTGTGGCATAAAATTTGTGGCAGTTATATGCATATTAATTAATAACAACTCAATTCGTTCGCGTTTCCTTATTAAAAAAAAATGAATGTAGATCTTACCCCAGATTCGTTAATGTTGATTTATTTTAGGTGCAAGTGCTGCTATAATTCCAGAAGAACTTCCGTCTTTATTATCTGTGGCATATTCAAATATCCCACCAATTAAAAAGGGTATATTTTTAATACTTTTTGCATTCGATTATCTTAAAATATTAAATATATATATTATAATATATTTTCAGGAACTGATTCTAGAGTCGGGTTTGGTTTTAGTTTAGGCAATCATGCTGATTTTCAAGTTTTGTTCGAATTAGGTCCTCAATCTGAAACAAATCCAATAGGTATGATCTAATTCTGATCGGTCTATAGACAGGTTTTATTAACATGTAACATTTTTTAGGTACCAGTTATGCTTCGAGCAGTAAGCGACAAGTCAACGAGAGACCTAAAAAGTCGACCCAAAAGGACAAGGTCAGATCTAAACTGGTTCTTCTCGCATTAATCAATTAAATAAATAGTGCATTTTAACTTATTAATATTTTTTTAGGTTCCTGATTCGAATGCTGGAAACTTCTTGTCGAACTGGTCTCAAAACATGAAACGGAAGCAGACAGGAAAGCAGCCGTTCAAGCCTCTTCCTATACCGGGCGAAAGCGAAAACTCCAATCCACTGAGTGGTATAAATTTACTCAATTTGTTGACGAACGTCGGGCAAACCGGAGAAGAGACTATGGAAGGCGAAATCGTATTAAAGCAACCGCAGCCTTCGGACGTGTCCAAAGAGACCCTGACTCAATTGAAGCAGTTGTTTGGAGGAAAATATGCAACTCAACCTCCTGCCACAGATAGGCCCAGATTTGTGCAAAGAATGACGAGAAAACCAGCGATCAAAGTGCCAAAGCCAGTAAATAATGATGGCAAAACTTTCGAGAGATTGTCCTATTTCAACGTGAATGACGAAGAGAATGTGAATACCGAGAAGAGAAAAATCACAGAGGATCTCTCAGATGTCAGTTTGGATGATGAATAAATTTTATTTTATTTTATTGTATAACAAAGCTTGTGTAATAGCCATTTGTAATGTTAAAACTAAAACCAAAGCATTTGATCAAAACAATATTGCAAAAAGAAACTATTATATTTTAGTGCCACATGAATATTTGATGTTAATTTTAATTATTATTATTAAATAAAATAATTTTTCTTATAAAAACCACGCCCAATATTATTTATAATTTGGTAGAGACATCTATGAGCTAAAAGGTCTACATAGTTTTTATTAAAAATACTTTTTTATTTAATTATTTATATGTATTAGATAATATAGGAAAATTTAAAATGCAATTATAAATTTGAAAATATAATATTTATTTTTATGATATTATATTTATAAATAAAAAAATCTGGATGGAAGTTGTAAATTCAGAATTTAAAAAAATAGCATAAAATAAAGTAAAAACAGGGGAAAATAAGCGAAAGAAGTATAAGCAGACGTTGCATCTCGCATATTACTCCATAATTCGTCTGCACTTTGATATTACATTTGATGTTTTGAAATTATGATAGATATTCCAATATATATTACTTCGGACTTCTGATATGAGAGTATTGGTCAAAGTGTAATCAAACCGAATTTTGGTCAAGAGGAGGACGCAAAAACAATTATTACTTCATAGAAGTCAAAAATCCACGGCAAAAGCAATAACATCGTGTCACCGCCATGGGAATATCCTTTTGGTGAAACTTCGGTTTTAATATACTTTATTCAATGATCACTATAATAATATAGTAAGTCGCAATACGACCACTGTCTCGCTAAATTTTGATCCGCCCTGGAAAAAGCTAAAATGGCGTTCCAGTGGGAGTTTGACGACCAGCGGGGCATCATTCACTAATCATTCACATCGTTTTAAAAAATATATATTTTTCTTAATCTGATTTAATGTAAATGATGTATTTATATAAAAAATAATAATAAATTATAGAGTACGAAATAAATAAACATATACAAAATACTGAGAGCCTCTGAATTTAAAAAAAAGGAATAATGTATAAAAAAATATATAAACCAAATCAACGAAATTTAATAATAGATAAGTGTTTAAATCAATTATTAAAAATAATATAATAAAAAAGTTTAGGGATAGTGATGGTGACGGGTGGCAATTATATACAGATTTAGCCACTGCAGTGGTATTTTATTGATGATTTATGAAGTTTACATAATTATAAGGTGGACGCGTGACGATGCGTCCGAATGCGTGGAAGATTGCCAGTCGAGAGAATAACTGTCACGCCAGTGCTACTCAAGTGCCGATCAGTTTTGGCCATAACAAATCTAAATCGGCCCCCATAAAAGTAATAAAATGTAACTAAATTATTAACTATATATCATTTAGTAAAATAATACTGCAGCGGCTCAAAGTGTGTCTAATTGCCACCCATCACCTTCCGCACGGCAAACATGCTTTACGATTTAGTTACATGTTATTTGATGTTGATGTAAATGATCGACGGACGAGGCAAAACTAATCGTCAAACTTCCGTCATGGTTCGCCAAAGAATGTGCCGCCATACACCACCTTCACGCCAGTGTAACCAGAGTGCTGCCAATTTTTTTCCATAGTTAATAAATAATACATAGATCCACACAATAGTATTTAATACACCTTCATATATTCATTAAAAAAAAAACAACAACAACTATTAAAATATACATACTACAAAAATATCTCACGTAACTACAATTAATTTACTAATTTTATGTATCGGAGACTATGATTAAATTAATCTAATATTAATATAAGCACATATTGCTTTATATGCTGTATCACACATTTATTAAACGCTTCCAGGACATTACTTAAATATATCTAAATCAATTATGTTGTTAATTTAATATTTTTTTATTATTTTGTAAATTTACCACTTCAAACAAATTATTAAAAACTAGTGTTTTTATATTACTTATTTTTCAATCATGCTCAAAGATTTGTTCTATTTGGACCAATCATTAGTTTTAAACCGTCCTAACGTCGAGTGACAGCTAAAAACAGTTACAATGGCATTTATCAAAACAAGTATAATTATTTTTCTGATCTTAAGTAAAAATTGAAATGTTTACTCGACAGACAACTAACTTTTACTCACTTTTCCATGAATTGAAAATATCAGGCCGAAGCCAAGCTTATTATTTTCGGATTTTGAAAATATCAGATTCTGCGAGAGCTAAAAAAGTGTTACCTCGGACATTTGCCACCATAATAATACATTTCACCCATGACTAAATTTTTTGCTAGTTAATTAAATATTTCATATTTGCAGTTAAACTAGAAAACGACGAAGAAACGTTTGCTCCCATCGAGACGGTACAATGTCAAGGCCAGGTAATGGATCTAAATATGCCACTAGTTAAATCATGTAATATTTAATAATATTTTATTTTCAAGGTGTTAAATGTAAAACGCGAATACGACAACGAAGAAGCTACGTTTGAGGACGACTTGTTCGAAACAGGTTAGACATTGAACAGTATTTAGTGACATTTCATTTCAATATATTTCAACAATTATTTGATTTCAGAATTGCACGATGTTAAGGATATACTTAAGGCGAATACTATCAGTGTGGATAGATGTTATCAAATTAGCAATATCACCAAAGTAATAGTTTAATAGATATTTTTCATGTATTTCGATATTTACAACTTATTTACTGAGTACAATTTAAATTTTAGGAACCAAAAAAAGAAGAATCTACTATATTTCAACATGATGATTCTAATAAATATGAGTGTGACATATGTGGAAAAAAATTAAATTCTAAAAAACGTCTCACACGACATTTACTAACGCATTGCAACATTAATGATATTAAATGTGATACGTGTGGAAAAGCATTTAAATATAAAAGCATATTGTCGGAGCATATGATAATTCACAGCGATGTTCGTGATTTTGCTTGTGATAAATGCGGTAAAACATTTAAATCTCAAAAAAATCTTTCATCACATAAACAAATGCATAGCGATGTCCGTGACCATGAATGTAAAAAATGTGGGAAAACATTTAAAGTTAAATATTCCCTTTCACACCATATGCAAACGCACAGCGATGATGTCTTTGAATGTGACAAATGTGGAAAAGCAGTTAAATTTAAACAGTCCCTTCAACGCCATATGCGAACTCATAGTGAAGTTTGTGACTTTAAATGTGAAGAATGTGGTAAAGCATTTAAATTTAAACAGTTCCTTTTACAACATAAGCGAACTCATAGCCTCGTTTGTGACTTTGAATGTAATAAATGTGGTAAAGCATTTAAATTTAAGCAGCCACTATCACGCCATATGCGAACCCATAGTAATGTTTATGACTTTGAATGTGAAAAATGTGGAAAAGCATTTAAATGTAAAAGCACACTTATAAGACATCTGGTAAATCAGCGATGTTCGTGACCGAATGTAAGAATTGCTGAAAAGCATTCAAATTTTAAAGCAAATGTATGATAATTCACAATGATGACTACATTCTTAGATGTACCACGACTGCCGATCATTGGTATCATTCAACAATATTTAACATATTGTAATAACTTCAATAAAATACTTTTGCAGCACCTGATATGTGTCTAATTACTACCAGTCACCATCCGTCAGCCAAAATACTAAACAGTAACCATAATTGTATTTTTATTGTGAGCTTCTGATTTTTAATCTTGAGTCTTTTATGTATCTATACATGAATAAAGAAAAAGTATGCTAATCAGTCTGATCTGCCATCTTGTTTTTAAAATTGCTGCTACTAACGATCATTTCAATAATTGAAATAATTTTACAAACATACTAATTATATATAATATGCATGTTACTGGTTTATAACCGTTTTTATGTTTACAATTAGTTATTTGCTAAATTCAACAACAAAAAAATAAAAATATAAAACAAAACGATTATGGTTATAATTTAAGGGAAAAACACAAAACCCTTTACAATTTAAGCAAAGAAAAAAAAGAAATACAAGATTCTTGTAACAAGAAACAATAAAAATGGAATTATTGATATGCTATCTTAAAGTTTGTGCTTGTATTTAAATTCAATGTTATTTTTATTAACACGAAATTAGTGGGTTATTGTGGTTTCGGGAGATATATTTATAATATTTTATGAGCCGTTCAATGTTTTATCGTCGAAGTTCATTCATTTCGACGTCGACTGAGTAGCGCGTTTAGTGTTGATGAATTTCCAGAATACTTTAGGATCATTAATTATTTTTTTTGGCAACTTTTGTAATAATTGCGATGACAGGAAATTATCAAACAGTTAACGCGCGCTCTTAATGAACGAAATTCTTCGAGAGCAGACGGATGTCCCGATCTCTTCCATAACTTTTATTTTTAAACTTCATATAAACCGAATATTCACCGGTTACAATCACATTTTTCTTCCAACTTCCTTCCTGGAGTCTTCCAACTCTGATGAAAGTGGAGACACTCATTTCTTGGAAGAAGTTGTAGAGCTCCTGATTGTTTCGTATACACTAATCGTTGCTCTGGTATATAGCGCCATATATCCTGCCGAGTAATTTCTTCTCGAATATGTCAAGCAGACTTTCGTCAGCCCTGGTAAGTGTCCAGCTTTCTGAACCGGTCTGATCAGCGTTTTGCAAAGCAATATTTTTGTACAACGAGATGATGTCCTCGATTTGACTTGTTTTATTAGGCTGAAATAGCATTTATTTGCTGACACTACTCGTCTCTTGATCTTCTTGCTGACATCATTTGTACCTGTTAACAGTCATATGAAGTCGCTGACACTCAAAAGTGTACTCGTTCATTTCAAGATTTTCAGGATACTGTCTTCTCAAACTAGGCATAACCAACATGTATTTTGTTTTTGTTTCATTGATTTGTATCGATTTATTATACACATTTCCGGTTATATCAGTTTGGCATCTCGGATTACTTTTTATAGGGCAATGTTGAACAGATTGCACGCTAGAGCATTGAGTGTTCGCAAAGGTTTTGCTAGATCATTTGTACTCTCACTTGGCATTTGACATTTTTCATTGTGAGTTTCACCAAGGTTTTAGTTTTTTTGGTACACCCTACTGCGTACTCTTCAAATTATTTCACGCGTAAAAATCGCAACGAAAAAAACTACAAATTCTTTAATAACCACAATCGCAAAAAAGATAATCGTGTCAAATATAATAATACATTCCTTTAATTTTAATCATATTTTTGAGTTAATGTAATGAGTTATTAAAGTATTAATAGGGGAGGAGATAGTTTTTAATTGGAGCGTCAAATAACCTAGGGCCGGCCCTGGATCTAATATACAGTAAACCACTTCATAGAAGACCGTTAGGGAAGATTTCACAACAACGCACTAGCCCATTCTATTCTAGTCCATACCTAAAAGTAAATTATTCAATAAATCAAAGTTTACATAACTTCCAAACGACCATCCGCATACATTTCGATCGCTCACGCATTCCACCTCATTCGTAATTATGGTATTTTTATTTGCATTCAAATTTATCATTGGCGCCGGATGAAAATGTTATTATCTTCTGGCACTAATATGAATTCGCTCTTTAGGCAATTATTTATATTTGTATAAATTAAATTTAATTTGTCAGCAAAATTATTATTGACACAATTTATTTGATTTAAATTGAAAATATTACTAATCAAACTTATGTCAATATTGGCGCCAAGATGATAGATTTTTTCCGCAAAACATATTCAGACTCCGCATGAATCTTACAAAAAAACACGGCAGTGACGTATTTTAGTTGCTTTGGCGGAAAGTACAGCACGTATATAATGATTGTAGCAAATATATTGTTTGAATATGAATTATTATCAATTTTGTTTTGGCGCCCCCCTCAATCTTGCGCCTGGGGGTATATGCCCCTCCCTCTACGCTACTAATAAAATAAATCACGTAACTATAACTAATTCACTAATTTTATGTAACGGAAATTACGATTAAACCAATTTAAAATATTAATATAAACGAAAAATAGTGAAGCATTTATTGCTTTAGGCGCAGAAGCACACATTTAAACTCTTCCAGAACATAGTTAATTTAAATATATTTAAATTAACTATGTTTTTGATTAAATATTTTTCAAAATTACGATTAAAAAGTAGTGTTCTTATATTCCCTATTTTGTAGTTATGCTCAGAGGTTCGTTCTATTTGGACCAAACATTAGTTTTAAATATTCTAACGTTAAGTGACAACTTGAAGCAGTTACAATGGCATTTATCAAAACCGGTATAATTTATTTTCTGTTCTCAAGTAACAATTGAAATGTTTACTCGACAGACAACTCACTTTTCCATGAATTGAAAATTTTAGGCCGAAATGACATAATACTAAGGTGACCAGATTTTGAAAATATCAAAGAATCATTTCGAAAGTTTTCTTCATTTAAGGATTCTGCGAGAGCTATAAAATGGGTTACCTCGGACATTTTTGTTCGAGGCCGGCGTCTGGTCACCTTAATAATACATTTCACTCATGACTGAATTTTTTTATTAGTTAATTAGATATTTCATCTTTGCAGCTAACATAGAAAACGACGAAGGAACGTTTGCTTCCATTGACATGATACAATGTCAAGTCCAGGTAATGAGCCTATATATATGCCACTAGTTAATAAAGCATGTGATATTAAATAATATTTTGTTTTCAAGGTGTTAAATGTAAAACGCGAATACGACAACGAAGAAGTTACATTAATAGACGACATGTTCGAAGCAGGTTAGATATTAAATAATATTCAATCATAATTCATTTCAATATATTTCAACAATTATTTGACTTCAGAAATACACGACGTTAAGGATATACTTATGGCGAATACTATCAGCACGGAAAGATGTTATCAAATTATCAACAACACCAAAGTAATAGTCGAATAGATATTTTTCATGTATTTCGATATTTATAACTTATTTAATGAATACAATTTAAATTTTAGGAACCGGTAAAACAAAAATCTACTACATTTCTTCTTGATGATTTTAATAATTATGAGTGTGATATATGTGGAAAAATATTAAATTCTAAAAAACGTCTCATACGACATTTGCCAACTCATAGCAACATTTGTAATATTGAATGTGAAAAATGCGGAAAAGCGTTCAAATATAAGAGCACATTGTCAGAGCATATGATAACTCATAGCGATGTTCGTGATTTTGCATGTGATAAATGTGGTAAAGCATTTAAATCTCAAAAGAATCTTTCATCACATACCAAAAAGCATCGCGATGTCCATGTCTTTGAATGTAAAAAATGTGGAAAAGCATTTCAATTTCAATATTCCCTTTCAAACCATATGCAAACGCATATCGATGATATCTTTGAATGTGAAAAGTGTGGAAAAGCATTTAAATATAAAAGCAAATTGTCATTACATATGGTAACTCACAGTGATCTTTGTGTTTTTGCATGTGAAAAATGTGGAAAAGTATTCAAACATCGGTTCTATCTTTCACAACATATAAAAATACATAGCGAAGTCCGTGACTTTGAGTGTAAAAAATGTGGAAAAGCATTTAAATTTAAATATTCCCTTTCACACCATATGAAAACTCGTTGTGACGTTAATGTCTTTGAATGTGAAAAATGTGGAAAAGAATTCAAATATAAAAGCAAATTGTTAAATCATATGATAACACACAGCGATGTTCGTGATTTTGCATGTGAAAAATGTGGTAAAGCATTCAAATGTCGATTCAATCTTTTTCAACATATAAAAATGCATAGCGACGTCCGTGACTTTCAATGTAAAACATGTGGAAAAGCATTCAAACATAAAATCTCACTTTTACTGCATTTAAAAAGCCATAGGGATGTCAGTGGCATTACATGTAAAGCATTAAAATATAAACAGTCTCTCTCACCACACCATATGCAAACTCATAGCGATGGTTATGTCTTTGAATGTGAAAAATGTGGAAAAGCATTTAAATTGAGACAGTTCCTTACACAACACATGCGAAGTCATAGCGACGTTTGTGATTTTGAATGTGAAAAATGTGGAAAAGCATTTAAATTTAAACAGGCCCTTTCACGCCATATGCAAACTCATAGTGATGTTCGTGACTTTGAATGTGAAAAGTGTGGAAAAGCATTTAAATGTAAAAGCTCACTTTCAAGACATCTGGTAGCCCGGCGATGTTCGTAACTTGTTGAAAAGCATTCAAATTTAAAAGCAAACTATCAAACTCACTACATTCTTAGGTGGACCAGGACATGAGTGCTACGGCCGGCTGGATCTTGTCCGCCGATCGTTCGTATCATCCTTCAACAATTTTTAATAAAAGTAACCATAAGTTCTGATACTTTATGACACTTTCGGTTGCTTGCTATCAACTGAAGAGATCTTCATCATTTTCATGGATCTTTTATTAAAGCACCTACACAAAAAAAAACATTATTTAATTTAGTACTATTAGTTTTTCTCTTTTTTGTATTAATACCCTAATAACGAAAAAGTTTGTTAAGTCAGTGATCCGCCATCTTGTTTCAAAGATTGCAGCTACTAAAAAAAATGTAAAAACCATTGCTTTCCTCAAAAACTTAACAGGGAAAAAACGTCTGGAAAAATAAAAATAAAATGAAAAATAAACAAATGCATTTATTCAGTTGGTTTGTTATCCACCTTGATCCACCTTCCCGTTCTAAAATGGTAGCTATTCAAAAAACAACATTAATCCTTCAAAGACATTGGTTGTTTTACGACCGGCTTTGATGTCAATGTGGGCTTGACATTTTTTAGCTGTTTTTAAAATAATTTTAATCTATTTTCCAATTTTTTACTTCGGAAACATTAGGTAATAGTTTAAAAAGAGACAAATTTTTGGTTCTATGACCAAATACATATTTATTCAACATCTAGAATTTATAAAAAATGGTCTACCTAGGATTGCTCAGCAGATGCAGCGAGTGCTTGATGCAATAGTCTGTGTCGCGACGTATCACTGAACATCTTGTATAATTCATTATTATTTAGACCAGTGATGGCGAACCTATGACCTGCGGGTCAGACACTGACCCAAGCAGGATTTTTAAATGACCCACACGTGGATTATTATAAACTGATTTTTTTATATTCTATTTATATTGTCTATTCTCTCTTTTATATAATGAAAGTCGAATTTATAAAAAAATATTTCCTGTGCAAATACACTGCACCTGTGTATGATATTCATGGTCGTAAAATGTCGTGTTTTGTAGTAAAAAGTAGTTTTTAATTCACCATCAGTAAATGTTTTTTGGATTACAATGATATTTAGATTAGAAATGGAATTTTATTGTAATTTTTCACCGAAGAGCATTGTTTCACCAACATAATTTAAAATATACAGTCTTTCGGACACATAGAAATGGACTTATAGATAAACATCCTGAGAACTGCATTCGAATGGGAGTGATTAGTTTATTTAAAAGTGAATATGAATTTTCATGTCAAGTTACCATTTAAAGTTATGATTTTGTATTCACTAATAATTTTCAGATATTTTTTTTGTTATAATTATAAATAATACATTATATTTGTATTTTAACCATTCTCCCCTCCCCCTTTCCAAGTGACGTCACTGACATAGTGACCCACGAGCTAGTACTAAAAAAAATAATGAATAAAATTTGGCCCACTTCACAAAAAGGTTCGCGATCAATGATTTAGACTATACTTACAAATAAATAGTTTTACCAATAAATAATTAATTATATATTAAAATTCAAGTTTTTTTAATTTATAGTTGTAACGTATGACATCTATTGAGTACAAAAATATTTTATAATTTATTTGAAACTTAATTGTATATTTATTTATTACATAATTATAAGTCTTTTTTATTAACCGCAAATATTAGTAATAAAATCGCTTAAAGAATAATTTATTTTTTAGGCGATTTTATTACTAATATTTGTTGTTCATAAAATCTAATAATTAGGTAATAAATAAATGTATAGTAAAGTTTCAAACCAATTATAGAATTTATTTTGTTATCAATAGATGTCATACGTTTTTTATAAATCGGTATTTTAATATTATTGATTTTATCATCAAGTTTTTAACATTAATACATTAAAGTTTAATTTATAATAGCGTTTGTTACGTTTGTGAAAGCACAGTTCATTTTTTATTTTAAAGTAAATAGTATCACAAAGTCTTGTTGTTTTTTTACAATAAAATAAATGCAGTATTTTTTTTACCATATTTTTTTTGCATTTTCTAATATGGTAATTAAAATTTTGATGCTATGATGTTGCTTTTCCTAACATGAACTTTTAACCTCAATTTAAATACTTTTCATTTATAGCCTTATATTTTTCTATTATTAAAATTGAATTATTTTTTCTCAAGATAAACTAAATATATTTTTTGGACATGGTTAAAATAATCCAATAAACATGACAAAGATGCAATTTAATCAAAACCATAAAAATCTCAACGACTCATAAAACATTATTATATTAACTTACTCTTAATTATTGTGTGGTCGTCCTTGTCGTTGTTTTTCCTATATTTTCCTGTTTTTTAATCGATGACTAATTTCATGCAAATAATTGTATCAAACTGAACACGCATTGTACTTAAACGTAAATTATTAATACGTTATATATAATTATGCAGCTCACAATATGCGTATCTTCAACGATGCGAACCTTATATTACTTCCTTTGAAAAACAACATCTACTTTTTTTTAAAATTAGTTTTATTTTTCAAATATCCGGTTCACGAGAATCTTTATTTCGTGACGCTTATCGTATAAAAGCATGAGACAAGAACTGCGATATTGGGAATGTTCATCTATAAATCCATCAATAATTGTACTCTAAACCGTTGGACCACATTTTAACAAAAAAATAAGGCCCGTGCCGATTATTTCCGCCACATCCTCGAATTTTACATTCCAGGAATAGCAACGTTGGCAAATGTACCTATATAAAATATTCACGTAAAAGAGTCAGACGACCGAGGATTGAAAGGGTCTTCCCGTCGAGGTCCACCAAAAGACTTCTGCCTTTTGTAACTAAATATGTTTGATTTGTATAATTAAAAAAAAATATATTTTTCTCTTCCACTACCCATGCAGTGTGTGCTGAGTTGCTGAAGGATGAGTGTATCTTACATTTGTACTTGAAATAATGTCTTCAAAAACAAGCTTGTGCTAATTTATGCTTTACGTTAAATGATGCCAGTTGTAGCGCACTTATTTTACTCTATAAACAAATTCACTGATGAAGAAAAAGCTACTTGTTATATAAATGAATTAATAAATTCCCCTGAGATTTTTTCATTTGCGATCTTCTTAAGCAAAATAATGCATCATTTTTTAGGTTTTGATTTTTTAGCAATTTAATTTGCTACCACATAATTTGTCTTGACTAATGATACAGCTTTTGAAGTCATTTTTTAAGTTGAGGTTGTTGCGACGTAAGCCATTTTTTCATATTTACTATTTTTTATTTACGTCAGTTCTTTAAAATGTGAATACATTTGAACATAATGACTTTTCAAATTAGTCTTTATAAATAGATACTAATTATATTCATATAATATATAGCACTTTATGATTGCATTACATAAAAAATATTCATCAGTCCATTTTTCGTAGAATCGTCTCTTTTCGTCCACTATGTTTGTTTCCATTTTATCAGTTTTATTTGTAGATGATGTATTTTGATGAAAAAAATATTATCAACAATATTTTGGTTACCGAAATTTATATGTCTCATAAATATGTAATATTAATTTGAATCAGAAGTTAAAAAACTCACGAGAACTATATTTTAAATTTAAATTACAGAGATCTATTATCTACCTACTAAAGTTAAAAATGTAATCTCAGATAAAACAAATCGTCTTAAAGTTTCCATTAGTTAAATTTTCCGCAGCGCAATCAAATAATATATATTTATAATACATACATAAAAATACGTCATGTAGTAATTGAAAGTTTAATCACAGATCACCGATTCTTAGACTTAGACACCGTATTTTCACAAAAAAATGTGTATTTCATACTAATATTTACTTCATATATATGATAGTGCTAGAAATTGTGTGTTATGTATCAATGTTTATTGTAAATATGAATTGATTTATCTTTGGTTATGGTACAATGCAAGATAAATATTTGTACATACTCCACAACTCTCTTATTCATCTGGAAAATATGTTTAGTTAATTCGCTACTGTTTGGAAGTCATTGGACATATTGTCAAGTGATCGAGGCAATAATCCTGACTGGAATATTTAAAGGCGATAATGTGTGTATTTTAGGAACTTAACTGTTTTATAGAGATTTACCTGTTTGCTTAAGGAGAATTCAATTTTAAAATCGCTAACTATGACAATAAATATTGCTCAATGTGACATTATTGTCTTTAAAGAATGCTTCTCTTGCGGTCAATTTTAGTATCATAGTTTCACGAACGGAGCATCCAAAATGTATGTATGATATCATATATGCTGTCAGATATGAATAATGTCAGACTTAAAATTTATTGATAATAAATTCACTGAAGCGTTGAACTTTTTATGATACTTTTTTTAAAAATAGTTTCTAAAATATTTATAAAAATGTGCTGCAGTCACATAATGCCAGAAATAGGTTTTACGTCTCGGTAACTAGAAAATGTCTAGAACTAGGGACGTCATTTAAGGATGGGAGACTTGTGAAGCCACTTGCCCCCCTTGAATTTGTCCAGAAAAATGTATGTCATTTAATGGAATACTATGAAATTTGATTAGATCGAAATTTTAAAGAAAACTACCACTGATTAAATAAATTCCCCATCCCTTCCCATTTAAGAAAGCTAAAATGCCATCCTTAATTCTAAATCAGAAATTATCATGTTATCCCTCAAGGAAAACCTAAAAAAAACAATCTTGAATCTATCCTGAAAATATTTTTTTAAATATCTCATTTCAGTGAAATTATATTGGAATACATTTTCACCGGTAGATATATATTTTTACCAGTATAAATATAATTTATCTGGCAGTTGCTAGTAAAATTATATGTATTTAATTTGTTCATATGTAGTAATGCGATGTATAAATGTTACGGTGCTGTTAATTACATGCGATGTATAAATGTTACGGTGAATGTGTATTTTTTGGTGAAGTTATATTTTCACTAGTGAAGACAAAATACATTTTCATCAGTAGATATATATTTCTACCAGCGAAAAAATAATTTAACTGATATGCCATATGTGTTGCTCTAAAATGTCTATGAAACTTAATTTGACAGTTGCGAAACGTACATTTACTGTTTAAACCCAAACTTTTGTGCTAGCTTCTGTATCGTTAATCTCGAACCTGCTTTGTTGACAATACATAGATATTTATTGTCAAAATTTCTAGAACGAAATTTTTGGAACCACATTCAACACTTCAGGAATGTAATTTGTGGGTGGGGGGGAGCTGGTGACACACAAAACTTAATGAAAGTATTAAAGCTATTTATAGATTTAGAACCTTCATTAGTTCAAGTCCAATATACAAAATAAGACAACTCATCTCTCAGGGGAAAATATTCGGAAAAAAGTACAGACAAACGTCGCGTCTCGCATATTGCTCCATAGTTGCCCTGCACTTATATTAAACTATGTTTTAAAAATATGATAGCTATCTTTACCGATATTAGTATGGACTTTTAATATGAGAGTATTGGTTAAAGTATATTCAAACCGAATTTTGGTCAATAGGGGAGCGCAAAAACAATTATCACTTCTCAGGAGTCAAAAATTCACGTCAAAAGTAATAAAATCGTGTCGGTGCCATCGCAGTGGGAACGCTCGGTAACGAGCGTTCCCACTGCGACGGTGTCGGCACGATTTTATTGCTTTTGGCGTGAATTTTTGACTTCTGAGAAGGGATAATTGTTTTTTGCGCTCTCCTATTGGTCAAAATTCGGTTTAGATATTCTTAATAATAATACGTAATATTGTAATAGTTCTAATATGAGCGTTTCTACTGCGACGACACGATTTTATTTCTTTTGACATGGATTCTAAATTTGACCAGAAAATAGAATGAAATACTATGAATTGTAATAACATGTAAATATTAAAAAACAAACACTAATTAACCAACTTTTGCACACCCCCCCCCCCTGGAATAATCTGAAATGACCTCCTTGTCTTTTGTTTAATGTTTACTGTTTTTCCATAATCAAAAATAAATTTAAAAATTGAAGCTTTCGTACACTAAATGTACATACATGTCAATAATGGAAAAATAACTTAAAATAACTTAAAAATAAACATTTACTGTAACATTTATATATCGCATTTAAATAAATAATGATAAATATGTAAATGTATAAATTTTACGTATGGGGAAGTTGAAATTATATAGTTTTAATTGTATCTGTAAGATAAATTATATTTTCACTGCTAAAAATATAGTGACTAGATTATTGCACAAACAAAAATTGCGCACAGCGAAAATTTTGCACATAGACGATTGTTTGATTGGCCAATATATTTTACTTTTAATTCCAACTGCTTTTTATTTTTCTCTTTTTTTTAAGTAAAAAAAAATAGTTATAGATAATGTAAGTAGTATTAAAATTTTTAAATATTTTTAAACGTGATATTTTTAAATCAAAACCATATCAACATCTGTCATTTTTAGCCAAATTCAAGGGGGGCAAATGCCTCCATCTGAACCTCCCCCATAAATGCCGTCCCTGGGTTCCAATAAGTCACAGCACGATATACATCAGTGGATCATTCAGCATCATCACGACATATCATAGCCGACAATAATTCAACTCAGCACTCCAGCGAAGACTCTCTGACTTTCAAGACCTTTTATTTAAATTCCACCGCCAGATAATGACAGCTACATTCATTTACATATGTGATAATTAAATAGCTGTTCCTCTGATTTTTAGCTTGCTGATCCATGACTCTTCTTCAGACACATTTCATTCACTGTTACTCAATTATTATAATACATACATTAGAAATATATCATATACTCTTCTGTAAATTTAATATTATTCGCCAATGGTTATTTTCCAACGCATCGATTAGAATATAGTAATCCGTTCGCTGAAACATCGTCGTGGAAAATTAATTGCTTCGTGATCTTTTCGCGCTAATTTCTCATCGTGTCCGGAAGAAAAATCTGACTCATAGGTACATTTTACAACCCCGTCAAACAAGTCACTTATACGCGCAGTGGAGGTGGTCTTCAACCCGCGACGACTACTTTTTCCGAGACGCCAGTCGACTCACGACAACCGACTGCGACGCCAGTCGATCGCGAGGGTAGTGAAAAGTTATACCATTAGTCTCTGGAGTAGTGAATGTTAAGTGAGGTGAGAGGCATTAACAATTTTATTCATAATATTGCATAAAAAGGGATATTCTCGCGTGAGACCAAATAGGAAAGGACCTTAAGTGAGCAACAGATACGACAGTAACCTTAAGACCGTAAGGTTCTTGATTTTCTATGAGTAAACATTGAAATATTATAAACTAGGTATAGACCTTGTTTACTTATTTTACATAAATTGCAGTGAAAGATTATTTAAAACGTTTTAACTAGTAATAAACAGATCACTTTATAATATACGTTTATGGGTATTTTCATGGCACAATAAAAACATTTTTTTAATAAAGTATAAATATGCTAATTTTATTTAATTCTACAAAGTCTCTTCCATTTGGAAAAAATGACTTTTATATTTTTTAATTTATTCCAAGATAAGTAACAAGCACTAGATACAATCGTGATTTTTTCAGTATAATATCATCATATTTCACTTTTATTCTATTTAAAACTGATAATTATGATCATAAATTATTATTTCATTTTACATATTTATATATTTTGCTACAAAGATAAAATAAATATTTTTTTATTGACATTGAATGCTAAAGATAATACCTAATACACTTAATGCAAATGATCCAATTTATTAAAATAATAGAATAAAAACCTATATAGTCTAAATTAAAAATAGTAATTATTATATTATAGCCATAAAATACTATAATAAAAAAATGCATATAATAGCAACAAAAAAAATGTCTTACTATAGTTTTTAGTATACAAAACTAATGCGCAAAATGTTATGAATTATAAAAATAATATTTTTTAAATATATCGCTAAAGCAAAATAATACTTTTTTTTTTATTTAAAAAATAGACCAGATCTAAATTTATTTATTTTATCTTTATAGCAAAAATATGTCGTATAGTGTAATTTTGTAATCAAGGTTTGAAGCTTCCCCACTCGTCGATCTCACTTGAAATTTTGTATAGAATTTTCAACATTTATTTGAGAATACCTATTTATTTACATCTTAAAGTGATTTAAATTTATTTTATATTAATATTTAAACTTAATAATGTTTTTTTTTATTTATTTTTAGATCAATATTATTATTTTATTTGAGTAAATGATATTTTTATTGTCTGCTAAATAATTTGTATTAAAAAAATAAACTTTATTATTTTTGCATAAAAATTACATTAACAATAATTTTATTTTCTTTACATACTCAATACATTTTATATGCTATTGCCAAAATTTTAGCATAAAATTCTGTATACCTAAATTAATAACTTATAACCTTAAAATGCATTTTTATGGTCAATTCAATTTTAAATAAATACAGGCAATGATACGTGTAAATTAAATATAAAACTCGACATTGAGTGGCAAAATTCTTGATAATTGAATTTGCTTCTTGAAATCAGTGTTAATTTTCCATTCACATATTTAAGCTTAAAGAGTTCAATACAAAAACATGTATATAATTGCAGGATAAACTAATCTGTTTTTTTCTGTAAATAATATACAGTTTATGTTTACAACAAATATTAAAAATAATTTTATTCAATTTTTCAACTCATAGTAAGCTCAAAAATCGTATTTTTAATCATTGAAATCATATCCTGGTTAGTATTTTTTTTAATATAGATTTACATATTTAATATGATCTTCAAAAGCGCGTTGATTTAATAGAAATGATATTTTACAACTAGGAAGAGGATTACTAAAAAATTTAAATTATTATTAGATGATAGATTTATTTTGACATGAAACGAGTTTTCTTGCAAAATTTGTGTCAATTTATTTTGCAATCAAACCTTATGAATTTGTTATTATATTTACTGCAGAAGTTTGTTCAAAATGTCTTCCGGCCTTTCGAAATAAATCTGTTCATGATATAATATAAATTAAGAAATACGGATATTATATTATATGTATCTTGAACTTTATCTAAATTTATTAAGGATATATTTAATAGTAGGTATTAATATTACCATATTAATAAATCTATATGCATTCATAACATAATTTATAGTATTTTAAAAAATAAAAATAACTACAACCACGATTATCTCGTTAGTCGTGTATATAATAATATGTATTATCTTACACACACATGGGTCAATAACATTCGTTACATTGAATAGATTTACCATCGATTTTTTATAACCTTGGCCGCTTATTGGTATTGAATTAACGGATTTTACGTCATTAAATTATAAGTGACGTCACAGACTTGGCCAAATCAATTGCATGATTTCTTGCAATTTTAATAATACATATAAATAATTGATCGTTTAGCTGGGTGCTTACCTTGCTCCATTGAAATCCAAGACTGAAAACAAGGAGAACATCGTTTCGATTTTTTTTATACAACACTTGTAAGACCAAAAGTAACCTGTTAAAAACAAGTTCTCCTTCGGGATTCCCCATTATTGGATGACGAAGCCTTAAAGCTGCATATTGTTGTATCATATTGTGGCATAAAATATAAATGCTATGACTTATGGAATATTATATACTGAAAATATTTATGGCGCTTTATTGACTTGGATTTATAGAATCGTTTTTCAATATTGCTTAGTTGAAAACACATCAATTACTATCAATAAAAACGTACTTTATAGCATATGTAATTTAAAATGCAATAATAGTAAACTAAAAGCTTATATTATATAATTATAATCATATTTTATTTAGGGATGTATATATATTTTTTTTTAATTTAAATTATAAGTAAATATAAAGATATATTTTATGACTAAATCGTATCATTAAATTAAATTAAATGTAAAAATGTGCTTAAAAATATTGTTGTATATTATAAAAACTGCTTGTATTGAAATTGATTATGCGATATGAGATTATTTATTCAAAAATATATATAATAGATAATTAGGTCGAATAAGTATAGATAAAATATGTAAGTCGAATAGATTTATGAAATTGTATCTCAATAAAATCAAGGAATTTGGCTGGAATGTTTTATCTCGTTCACCTTATTCTCCAGACTATCATTTATCTCGATCGATGCAACACTTCACAATAAAATTCAGGTGTTATATAATATTTTGAATCAAAGCCTCCAACATTTTATGCATTTTAATAATGAATATTTTGAATCATTCAAATAAAAATAAACATTCAAGTGTTTTTTTTTTTGTTTCATTCAAAAACGTCATTAATTTTGAGAGTACTTAATTAATATTTAATTAAGATAAAGATATATGTATACATTATAAATAGAAAGCTTTTAATTTTTTTGGAGTTCATAAGTTTATTGCATATATCAAACCACAAGACCATCTGTAACAAAGTGTTTCAATCGCTAAAGAAGCTGGGTAAATATTCTCAGTTTATAATTCAATATTATATTAGCATATAAGAAGTATAATTAATTTAATAATTTAATTTTCCTACACCTTCAGTTAATATGTTCCCATGAAAACGTATATAAAAATAGCATCTTTTGTAGCAGTTAGTGTGCATATTTACCGTGACATATTTAATAGTTTTACAATATAATCTATCATAACTAATAAGCGCACTTAAAATATAAGTATTTAAATTGAAACAATTAAAAATCAACTCTGGGTTACAGAATCGCAATCATCACAACAGTGTATTTTAATAGAGCGTTACTTAATCGAAATAAAAACTGTCACCTTTGAATAGAATTATTAGCATTTATTGTGTAATAATAACCTATTAAACGCCACAATGTATGTGATATAATAACTGCGTTCAAAAGTGCAAAAACATTTGCGTACAATATTTGTAGAAAACGAAAATACAAATATACTTAGGTGACCTTCGCGGTTTGAGAAGCGTTGCCCTGCGCTGGACCTTCTTTTGGTAGTTGACCCGGAAATGACATTTGATTATTAGTATATATGAAAAATTGGGCCATTAATCATTAACATTGTAAATTTAATCTTTTGATCCATACATAATTTATATGTTTATTACTTTTATAAAAATAGTAAAACAAGGTTATAAACGTTGTATTTAATAATAGTAGCTCTTTAACTCTTATCTGTATTTATAATACAAGGAAGTATTTAAAATCAAACCTACTGCTTCTCTGCTGCAATGCACCACTCACACCACAGCACAGGAAGTAATTTTGGATAATAGGTTAAAAGTAGCAATTAACTGTGTATCAGTATCCAATAAGGTACAATGTATCTTTATTTATTTTTATCGGATCATAGAAATTATTAGGTCATTGAAATTCTGTTTTATCTAGTGATGATGCGATGAATCTTTATTATGCAAACATTTTTTATTTTTATTTTTGCATAGTCTTAATGGAATATTGACTTAGCGAGGCTTAAATTATTCACCTCTACATAAGATCAGAAAAAAGTTAAGATTAATTAGTTAGAATCAGATACCATAAAAATAGAAAAAAATATTTAAAAATAAAAAAATACTAGTCTGATACATATTTTTGCTGTAACATGATAGGTTTTAGCCCTTACAACAGTGTAAACACAATCAACAACTATTAAGTAAGTAGTGAGTCAATAACAGTCAATATATATCTAGATTATTTTTGTTGAATATACATACAAGTTCTTTTATATGATCTGAAGTAGCTCATTATTAAATAATTATTTAACTGGCATGTTCCTGCTGTGAATTTTCAGTGTTTTACTTTAGTTCTACTGAAGTAAATTACATAGACTTTCAAAACCGTGTGTATTTTTATATTCTACTGCATACAAATGGGTGGGTCCCTGCCAGATGCTTAAAAATATGCATGTTTCTTGGAAAATTTTAATGGAGGTCGTATTTGAATGCCCAAAAAATTTCTTAAAAACTCTAATCGGAATTATCTTTGCTTTGCTAATCTAAGAACTATATTAATAATCAGATAAAAAGAAATCGCTTCGCGTATAAATCGGCAGATTGCAAAAATATATGGGAGCTTTCCACAGAGTTACTCCATAAAATTTGCCTGTCGGTTAAACTAAATATTTTTTCAATAATCCAAAGAAGTTGATATAGTTCGAGATATGAACAGCTTTTGTTGACTAATTTGTCTCCGATTTTGGTATAGATATAGGCACTTAAAATTCCTTGCTTTGTAATCAATGGAAGTAGACCGATTTATTTTGGTCCATTATCAGTTCTCTTCAACGATCGTCCAATTCTCTGTTCATCAATAATAAAATTTATAGGGAGAAAAGTGTAAATAAGTATTATTTCTCGAGAAATGAAAATATCAATTAACCAGAATGCCTAAGAACTCTTCTTTTGATTGATTTTCTATATAATCTTTTCCGCTGAAAAGCTTTGATTCTAGTTATTTTCGGAAGAAATATTTTTTTAGTGATACCTTTAATGTTGAAAAAACATAAAGAGTCTTTATTTTAGTCTGTATTTTTATTTTTATATTTAATAGAAAATAACACCTCATGTTAGTAAAAAAAAAAATTAATACGTCCGGACTTAATTAATAAATAAAAAATATAAATAACAATTAAATCAGTTTTTTAAATTGATATTAACGAAGTAATAAGAAAAATATATTCCAGTTGATCACTAACCAACATTTTGACAGACACATTTCTGTCATGTTCATAATTTGAGTTTCTGAATTATAACTATTTTTAAATTAAATATTCTAATATACATAACCTAATCTAATTTTATACTTTATTTATTTA
This sequence comes from Plectrocnemia conspersa, assembly GCF_051122295.1. Lineage (NCBI taxonomy): Eukaryota > Metazoa > Arthropoda > Insecta > Trichoptera > Polycentropodidae > Plectrocnemia > Plectrocnemia conspersa. The sequence continues at coordinate 2,211,310 of NW_028277175.1, forward strand.
TTAGCATTTATTTATATTTTATTTTATTTTTTATATATGTATAGCAACAATCATTTTACTAACTATTAATTCATGAAATATTAGGTTTAACTAGAAATTTTATCAGGAGTAAAAGAATAAAAATAGCAGCTTTCATGAACAAATTGATTGATCAAACGTCATGTGAGTAAAAACTATAACTTTTTATGATCTTGAACACATACATGATCTTTTTTAATTTATCTGACTCTTTTACAAATACTTCAGGAAGAAATGGTCCGTTCTCTTCTTAACGTTTGCAGCATTTCACAAAAATGTAATGAGTTAAATATTAAAATTATAAGCAAATTACAATAGCATATTTTTTTAGTAACTAAATATAGATGAATAACATTTGACCACCTGAATCCACGTAAAGCACGTGCGAATCTACGAATATATTACCATTTTTAAACTCGTTTTCTTTTCTAAAAATATACAAATACACCATCCAGGTGCTCAGCCTGAAATATAAATATAATTATTTTTTTTATATTGGAATAATGTCAGGGCAATGATAAGTTGCACCGAAACCGAATCGCCTTGGTAGGTCTGGATGCAACCGTTGCAATTATTAAGGTCATTTTGGGTATTTGTCCGTTGAAAAAATATGGCGAAAATGTAAATTTAAGGCGAGGCGACCTTCTAGGACGAAAGGGAGTTGCCTTTTTTTGATAAGTCAAAGACCTAGTTTTCTAGGTCGAACCACATCCGATCTGATCACCAAAGGAAATGCCACCAAGACCGGAATCGAATCTGTGACCTTATAGCGTTCGAATTCTTGACCTTGCCTCTCTAGAATGACACGCCACAAAATATAAATTTCTTCAAGCTATGTTTGATTTAACAGATATTTTTTTTAATAACATGTTTACTTTAAACCTTAACAATCGGTTTACTCTTTCAGTATTTATTGCCGAAAAAATTAAAAATATTTCTTTTCACACTATATTTTTATAAATATATATATCTAACACTAATTTCTCACGACCTTGTCTTTCTATAGTGACTTGCAAATTTTATTACACATCTAAAAATGTGTAGGGAAAACAAGTTTAAACTAAATTAGTAAACCGGTCAGAACAAATGTGATCACGGTTTTTTTCTGGGGAAATACTTGGAAATTTTGGGGAAAACATATTTGTTGATTTTGATGAATTGCTATTTTTTGGTACAATAATTATCATATGAATGACTAGCTCAATATATACGGAAAATGTATGTAAAATTTAAATCAAATGTATCGGTATCTTATTAATAATGTAGATAAAGATAACATAGATTCACACATTGATTTATGTTGTATAATTAGATTTATCTAATTGGTCTTGTTTTGAAGAATACTTAATTTTTATAATTCATTAATTACAGTTTGTGTATTTTTTTATAAAAATGTGATGTCTGCGTCTGTAGAATCCAATCGTTCCAAGAATCGGGTTGACATCGTAGCTGGATCAGGGTTGACGTAAAGAGGGAAGCGGCTACTTTCTCAGTCGATATTTAATGCGCATTGGTATGAACTATCTTATGAATCGAGTAGAAATCCGCGGAAGGTGGTGGTCATCAATCGACTACCAATAAGAATTGATAAGTGACACATTATCACATTTTCCAGATTTTCTTGCCCGGCGGAATTTTCTTATAGTTCGTGACGGAGGTGTTAAAATAAATGCACTAAATTATATGCACTTATATACGCTCGGTCAAAGTGTAGGAAGTTCTTTAGCTATATCACTTTTAACACAAGGTTTGGTGTTTTATTTAGATTTATTTATTTTCGTCATTATTCTTATAAAAATCGTGGAGATTCGGCAACACTGTTAGCAGCTGTCAATGTCAATGTAAAGGCACTAAACAGTTATTAATGCATACGGGGATGCTAATTCTAAGGAATCTCGCTTTTATTGCGCTTTTAACGCGTATTTTGAATAAGCCATTTTTTCGCTGTCATTGATTCTCTCTTATTGGCTAATAGATTTTATGGCATCAAATGCTTAAATATATTTGCTAGTTATTTTAACCCTTTGAGTAGTGAGTTAATTTATACACATTTGTTATTTTTTTAGTATACACATAGTTGTGAATCAATTTTACGCATTTTTCCAAAATTATTTCTGTTGTTATTTATTTATTAATATTTTATAATGTATTATTATTTTTATCGCTTTGATTTATTTTCTTACTTTTTTGTATAAGTATATTTTTTATATATTAATCGGTTTTTGCGGGCTTTATTTTATATAAATTCAAAGGTTCTCAATATTTTTTATAAAATGAATATAAAATATTTTTAGTTATGTATGTGCATTTATTTTGTACTTTTTAATTTATTGGTATTTTTTTATATAAAAATCATTTACATTAAATCAAATTTAAAAAAATACTACATAAATATAATGTTTTTTATTTATTATTTCTTTAGTTATATGTGTAAATATGTAACTATCTGGGGTATCTCAAAACAGTGAAAAATCGACTGCCGTACATGTACGGCGATGGTTTAAATATATTTTTTATTGTTTTGGGATTTATATTATATTATATTATATGTTTTTTCATAGCATTCTTTAACGCATTACCCCCATTAATAGTTTATATGATGTATTCATCATTCTGAGAATATATCAAACACGAATTTTGGATATTTGTATTAGTACAATAAATACGCCAAAAAATATTATTTTATTTAGTTAACATATTACCTTTTAAAAACTGACATACTTATTAGGGTTCTTATCACATAAGGTTAATGTTTTACAATAAAAACATATTTTCATGTAAATGCGCATATATTTAATATATGTAAAAATATATAAATACACTTTAAAAAATGTTATAGTGTCATGAATATTTATATACTTCACCTTGAAAGTCATATTTATTAAAAGATAACTTTCACTGTTATGTATAAAAGCTCTTCAGAATTTTAATCGAGTCTCTTTTTTACAGATTGCATATCATCAAGATGAAAGACGTATTACAATTTTGGAACCGAGTGGCAGGAAGGACCTACAGTGCAGTGAATACCGCTAACCAGGACACAAATCCGACAAACCAAAGCTTCGAATCCAACAAATCCAAGAAGCGAAAGAGGAACAGACGTGAGTACACATTTATTAATTTATTGTAGCTTTTTAGTTACATCGAAGTAAACACAACCAACAACTAGTATTTAAGTAGTGAGACATCATACTGCAATTAATGATATCTATTGTATTAATTAAAATTATTATAACTAATAATTTTATTTATTCATTACGATATTAATTTATAAGGTTATAAAAATCAATGAAAATATAATAATATATTGATTAAAAGTAATTTTAATTATATATTAAACGCTTTTTTAATCTCCCAGACACGAATTCTAACGTGGGTCTTCTATGTATTAATTTTACTACTAGTCAATCTGTCTGCTTATAAATAATTACCAAGGATCAATATCATCATGGAAATGTACCAAGATGCAATTGTGACGCGCACCAGACCGCAATATTTGCTTTAATTTACTTCTTTCTATGTAATTGAAGATTAATATCAAAGACACAATGGAATATTACCATAAATAAGAATACTCAATGAGTAGTGTGCTTTATTGGGATGTATTCCAGTTTAATCTTTACATATTCTAGCGGTTTTGTGCAGTTAATCTGATGACGCATGAATTTATAATTAGGTGTTATTATCTGCTTCTGACAGGTCGTGTAACGATGTGTCAATTGATGGTTTATAATAATTTATAATATTATAGTAATTAATTTATCATTAGATAACTTGAATGCGAATATTAGTGTTTGCGACACTATTATTAATATAAGTAATTTTTGCTATTACTATTATGATTTATTGGGGAAAGTTTTGTATTGTAATGTTATAATGTATGCAACAAACTAATATGCATGTTTATATTATATGATGAAAGCAATATAATAATAAGTTGTTAGAGATGAGATTGATTATCTTGAATTAAAATATTTATATTAAATTAAAACTTACATAGCTCGCTTTAGAGTTAAACTCTTGTCCCAAGATCTATTAATTAATAGGTCAGTATCTGTAATACAAATTGTAGTTTAGTTATTGTTTTAACACTAATTGGACCATTTCCAGTGTACAAAGCTTTACTGAAGTGTCTTAAAATAATGTGTGGGCTTATTTATTTGTCAATATGGAAAGCAGCTTTATGTTTGCTTAAAAAAGGTTTCAGCTAAGTGCAACAATAATACCAAATCCCAGGTTAAGTACCCTTGTGTTATATGAATCTGTAAAATAATTAAATAAGACATGAATTTATTAACAACTTATTTTATCTTACAAATTTTAATTTGAAGTTATAAAACGCATATTCTTCATAAAAACATCGTTAGAATCTCTAACGAAATGAGGTCATTTATATTTAAGAAATTGTTAAAATTCCTTAGCCTAACATTAAATACTCGTATCATAGAAGACATTACAGAATGTTTCAATCGTAGTTTTAGCATTAACATTAGTTTTCTTTTTAAAACATTTTTTCATATAAAAAATGTTTTTGCGATGATTTTTTTAATATACTAATAATTATTTTTTTATTTATTCTAAATTGTATTTAAAAATTTAAACAGTTTCTTGAATTTTATTTGCAATTTTTAACACATATTTTCGTAAAGCATATAATACTATATTTATTAAAATAATATATTTTAGGTTAACACCATGTTATTAAAGTTTGAACTGTTTAGTTAAACCAGAAAGAATGCTCGATTTGTAAGCGATTTTTTTTTGGGTTATAATAGTTGTATCGGTCGATTCGGCGTAGCTCCGCTTGAAGCGAATTTGGCTAAACTTTCGGATATCCCAAGTCGAAAGCGAAATATTATTTCTAAGCAAAGTTTCATATTAAAGCGTCTAAATAAATTAATTCAGTACAACATTTTTATGGCTTAAATACAGTTTAGAATTGAAAGAAGTTTCACGACCTTTCCAGTACTCGGTCGTCTAACTAATATCGATGATTTAGGGTGGAACCAGACTCTTTGTTTATGTTTAACATACATCTTATAAGACGCGCGGATAAAATCAAAATCAGTAATATTAACAACGTCACCATTCTATGAAATGCGTATTTTAGAGCTTCGATACCTGTTTGGCAGATATAAACTCTGATTAAATAGAAAATAAAAAATGTCCTTTGGCTCTTTCGTTTCTTGATCATCTGAAACTATCTGCTATTTAATACATATCTTATTATACTTAATACTTTGATTCGCAATCAGTATAGGATTGCAATGTTTCCATTCCTTCGCATTTGGCAGCGACCTTTTAGTGCCTTTATTTAAATATGTTAAAGCGCTTTGTTACTGTTCATGGACGTTCGATCGAATACGCAATATCGTTTAATAAAAAAGGAATTTCTTTTATGACCCTTTTAGCGTGTCTTTTGCGGCTAAATTTTCCACAACCATCACGAGTGGTCCCGACAATATAATATTTTTAATTAATGCAAAATTTACATATATTTAGATAAAGTAAACTTAAAAAATTAAACAATAAATATAATAAATTAATATACAGTTTTCACTAGCTCATGAATTCCTGAAGTATATATGAATTATTATAATGCAACGTAAAAGCCTTAATTTGCTTAGTTTTATAAAAGGATATAAATAATAACAAAATTATATGTTTTACTGTTTAAAACATATAAATACATACTATTCAAGGAGAATAATGTTACCAGATGATGCTTAATGATATTTTAACTGAAACGTCGTGGACATTAAAAAGTTGCGCAAATAAATCGTTTATAATATATCTACTATTAGAAAAACTACTGTTTCTTTGTCAAACATCGATTCAAATAATATAATAATATAAATAGGATAGAGCATAAATATCAACCATATTTCAAGGGGGCATTGTGTTGACTTTAGTGGGAATAGAGATATGATAAATTTGATTAGATATGTTAGACTGATGAAAATTGGAGTTTTGATGTTCAAGCGTATTATGAGAACAATTCCGTACGCATCTGTACCAAGAATTCTACTCTTTAGGCAACTGAATCCACACTGAACAGAAAATTATTTAAAACCAGAAAATGTGCAAGTAATAAGAGTATACGATTAGCTATTTCAAAGGCGTTCTGCTCATAAACATGCATTGAAATTAGGGATATCATTTCGGAGTTTAAGGAGTATTCTACAAACTGATTTAAAACTGCATCCTTACGAAATGATGTTGGCTCAAAAATTAAGTGAGAGTAATCATGCCATCTGCAGAAATTATTGAACAGGTTTCTACAGGAGCTGTTTTTCTGAGTGGCGATGAATCTTACTTTTATATCAGTAAATTTCAAATATCGTCCTTGATCTCTCGAGTATTTGAATGAAAGAATCAGACAGGAAATTAACGCTATTCTGTTTGAGTTTTTGATGTACTTTTTTATGTACCGCATAACTTTGTATATTTTTTATTCTACTTTAAAATGCGGGTGATCTTTATGACCCACCCTGTTTTCCAACATATTATTCATCATACTCACAAATGAATTTGTATGTTTGTTATCTGTTTTCTTGTTGTATTATTTTATATTTATATGATCTTTAACATCATTTTTTTAAAACATATTTCAATAAAATTAAACTATGTTGATTTTACTAAATAAATAATTTGAGGCACGTAGTCAGAATTTACAATGTAAAAATTTTATTTTTGTTATTTACCTGTAAATAACATATTTGTAGCAGATGCATGCACAATCCGTCTTAATCAGTTATCATCTTGAACGTGATGTAAAACCACTTATTGACCTCTTGAGGTCAGCAAATTTCTTTCCTAGAATTATGAGATTAAATCTAAATTGGTATGACTTTTTTCATATGAAGACGTGACTTTGCATTTTCATTGCAAAAATATCTTTTATTTAAAGTATGAAATATATATCAATCAAAAATAATTAAAATACAATAAATGCAAGTATCAATTAGCGTTATGTGAATTATTGATGAAAAAATGACGGAACTAAGGTCATGGCACTTTTTTTTAAAACAAGTATTTAAAACAAGTTTTCATAAAAATATTAATAATCGCACTTAAAATTCCCAAATTCAAGTACTCTTCAGACGGTTGCAAATGTATTTAGGACACAAAAAATAAAAACAAACAACACCCTCTTTTAAAAAAAAAATGGTAAAATATAGTCATTGACTAAATGTCAATTTAAACAATCGCGTGCTTAATAATTGATGGGTAAATCCAAAACGCCATGACACGTTCGGCATAAAAATCCCATTTTTGTTAAATTATCGTGTTCGAACAAGTAAATATACTTCATACCTCTTAATTATCATAATCATTCCATCATAAATAAATGCATCGTTTAAAACATGTGTTTAGCTGCTCACAATGAAAAAATCATAAAAAAAGTTCTTTCTACGTATTAAAAATTTTGCTAAAAATTAATTAGTGGGTTATTGTACAAATACATACATCAGATAATATTTTTTTAATATATATTTAAAAAAAATATTGTAAAATTTGTTTTTAGTGTCTTTTAAGAAACTTCATCTTTATAGCTTTATTTTTCAGGCGATTGTGATTTTAATAGTGTCAAGGCTATGTATTAACTATAAATATAGTTATTTTATATTTATAAATAAGCTTAGAAGAACAAGTTTTATTATCTAGTTGTTAATGATTCATATTCTATTCTAACCATATTACCTGTTACTATTATCAAAACCCTTAATATTTCTATATATAAATTTCTAGTCAAAGTTTTTTCCTTTCTTCTTTAACATTCTTGCATTATTCCTGTCAGTTTATAAAACGCCTTTCTAAGCTTTCAATCCATGACCTTTATATTTTTACATGTATTTGCTTTACATTGTTTTTAATCAAGTATTAAAATTTAATTTTTAATGTATTGAATTGTATTATAATTGTTACACACACACACAAACTTTTTGTAATGAGTACACGTTTACAATATATGTATGTCTATAGAAAGTTACTCACATTTGCAAAGCGCATATATTATATTCTTGTAACTAGAAGAGCTACAAGATGAAATAATATATTTCATTTAACCTTTGCAAAAAATATTCGCGCAGTCCGGTGATGTACACTCAGTCTACATGTATAAAAATTTAGCTATAAAAAAATAATAGTCAAAATATAAATGTTACATTTATTGTAATATAGCTTTTTACGGTGCAAAATATATATGTACACTCAGTGTACATGCAAATATTTTCTATTATAAAATCACGAATTGGTAATGGGAAAAATCTGAGTGTCACAATAAGTGCTGAAATTAACTTCTAATTAGGGCAGCGGTTTCCAACCTTTTTGTTACTACGCCTCCCCAAAAAAAAAAAAATTTTTTCCGCGCCTCCCTTACCTTTTATTTTTTTAATAGATTAAATAATATAAACACGTTTTAAATAATAAAAACTTTATTACAAAAATAAACTGAAAACCACAATTAACAGAATAATAACAAGGTTTAGTTATAACATACACATACGTGTATATTTATTTTTATATATAAGTTTTTTTAAACAATTAAACCAACTACATCTATCGCATAAAAATTTAATGCGACGGTTGTTGTTGTTTATTAGCACAAAGCTTATCAAATCTTGGGGGCAATGTGGAGAGTGCCACTTGTATCTCTTTTTCGACTACTAACCTGTTGCGATATTTAGTTTTCATTGCAGCCAGTGCCGAAAAGCCCGTTTCGCATAAATACGACGTTACAAACGGTAGAAGCACTTGCATTGCTTTGCAATACAAAGATTCATACTCTCCTTTAAGATTCATCCAAAATTGAATTAAGGTTTCATTTTGAAACTTTTGTTTTAGTAGGCTATCGAATGATAATTCTATAAGTTTTTCCTTTTCAATGGTTGTCAGCTCAAATTTGTCGTTTTCATCGTCGATAAATGGATTCTGTACCCACAAAAACTTTGAGAAATCAAGGTCTTTAAAATAATTTGAAAAATGCAGCACTAGACCATCCAAGTGTTCAATAAAAAGATTCTTGCTTGTTTCAATATTGGCTGTGGCCCAGAAATCTTTTGACAGTGAAAACATGTCCAACTCATTCTTTTGTAAATTTGACTTCCATAACTTCAACTTTTTAATGAAAGCTTTTACTTTGTCTTTTTGAACAAGTGGATGCATTTGTGATCCCTGCATTGATTTATTCAATCTGCTCAATTTTCCAAAAATTTCAACTAAATAGGCAAGTTTAACAAGGAAATTATCGTTCGTCCACAAATGTGCCTCTTCGTGGTGATTTTCTTCGAGAAAGGCTGTTATTTCTTCTTTGAGTTCAAATACCCTTTGAATCGCTTTTGCACGAGATAGCCAGCGAACTTCACAATAATACAGAAGTGAGGTATAATTAGCTTCCATATCTACACACAACTTTGCAAACAGCCTAGATCTCAAAGGACTGTTCTTAATGTAGTTTATAATTTTTATAATTTTTGTAAAAATGTTGTTAAGTTCCTCGCTCATATTTTTTGACACTAGAGCTGCTCACAGTGGGTCCAGATAGCATGTGGTGCTTTCTTTTTAACTAATGCTTGAAGACCTGCTTTGTGTCCGGACATTGAGTGAGCTCCGTCAGTACACAGTCCAATACAATTACTCCACGTTATGTCGTTTTCTTTAAAAAAACTGTCCATTATATTAAAAATTTCAATGGATGTGGTCTTTCCAGGAATGGGTTTGCAAAATAATATATCTTCTAATATATTATTTTCCACAACATATCGAACATATGCAATTAAATGGGCATCTTTAGCTATATCAGTTGCCTCATCTACTTGTATGGCGAATTTCGAAGTACGCAGCCGAGAAACTAATTGATCGCAAATATCTTCAGATATATCATTGATTCTTCTTCCGACTGTATTATCAGCAAGCGGAATTTGTTGCAACTGTTTTGCATATGATTCGCCGAACATTATTCGAACCATATCAATAGCTGCTGGTAAAATTAGAGTTTCTCCTATTGTATGTGGTTTCTTACATTTTGCGATTCGGTAAGAGACATGGTACGAAGCCAATAATGCATTTGATGATACAGAAAGAATATTTTTGAACGTTTGATTTTGATTATTAAGCTCATCCAATTTTCTTTCAAAATATTCTATGGACTTATCAACGTATTCAGAATGTAGAGTTTCATGGTGCCGTTTTAATTTGACTGGTCTCATACTATCTGAAGCCAAAACTTTCGAACACAACAAACACATTGGTTTTTCCAAGCCATCTATAATGACACTAGTGAATCCTAATGATAAATAGGATGAACTGTATTGTCTTTTCTTGGGAGCTTTACTTCCTTGTACTTTTTTGATTTTATTCCCACTAGTATCAGCATCAGTATCTTCATTATTGTTGACTTTTCTCTTGTAACCACTCAAAAATTTATCCATTCGTCTAAAAAATATTTTATTGATATAAATTAAAATCAATGATAGTTTAAATAAAAAAAATGAAGTTTAAAATATACTAACGATTATTTTCAAGAAGAAATCACGTCAGAAACAATTAAAAAAAACAATATCACGCCCTGCCGACACGCTTCAGTTGACACGAGTGACATTTAAATTTGAGGTTATTGTTTTATGCAACTAGCGGTCGTTTTGTGTATTACCGAAACAGAGCGTTTGCAAACGCGCCATTTTTAAATTTCTCCGCTCCAGATAATTTTTTTAATAGGAATTAAATATATGTAAATGTAAAAAAATTAACATTCATGCACTGAATTTTCACTGTTATGTTAATATATCAAGTTTTATTCATTTGTAGATATTATGGTATAAAAAATAATTCATTAAAAAATGTTGGCGCCTCCCCTGGCAATAGTCCGCGCCTCCCCTGGGAGGCGCGCCTCCCAGGTTGGAAACCGCTGAATTAGGGTACAAAAAATATTCGCGCACTCCGGTGATGTACTTTCAGTCTACATGCATAAAAATTTAGTTATAAAAAATATAATAGTCAAAATATAAATATTGCATTTATTGTAATATAACATTTTACGGTGCAAAATATATATGCGCAATCCGGTGATGTACACTCAGTGTACATGCAAATATTTTCTGTTATAAAATTACGAATTGGTAATGGAAAAAATCTGAGTGTCACAATAATTGTAATATAAGTGCTGAAATTAACTTCTTATTAGGGTACAAAAAATATCCGAGCACACCGGTGATGTAGGACTCAGTCTACATCCATAAAAATTTAGGTTTAAAAAAAATAATAGTCAAAATATAAACATTAAATTTATTGTAACATAACTTTTTATGCCACAAAATATATCTGTGCACTCCGGTGATATACACTCAGTGTACATGCAAATATTTTCTATTATAAAATTACGAATTGGTAATGGGAAAAATCTGAGTGTCATAATAATTGTAATATAAGTGCTAAAATTAATTTATTATTGGGGTACAAAAAATATTCGCGTACACCGGTGATGTACACTCAGTCTACATGCAAAAAATTAGTTATAAAGAAATAATAGTCAAAAAAATATTTAGTTGTTAAAAAATATGTCATTTAATGTTATATACACAGATTAAACTTAAAACTATAATAGTTTTACTTTTTTTCAGATGAAAATAATGCAAAAATATAAAAATAAACTAAAAAATCTTTATAAATATACAAATTGGGTGGATTAATATTTTTTATATTAGCTTTAACAAAACATACCTTAAATATAATTCACTGCAAAATTTTGCAGTACTGTTTTTACATATTAACTGTGCTATTGATTCAAGTAAAAAAATTGTGTATCAAAGATTTTTTCAGTACATCTCCTTCAAAGTGGGACATACTATTAAGAGATTTCTTGACTTTGTTAACATGTTGTGTGACGTGATGATACAAAAACTAAAAAAACTTAATATATTTCGTGATATACTATGCGGAAGAGCGCGGTCTTGCATGTTGCTCCTGTGTGTTGCCAATCTCTTTATTTGAAGTCCTTTGTGCTAAATATAACAATTAAAAACATTTTTTGAATTTGTTATAATATTTATTTTGTAACTGAATCTGTTCCTCCTCAGATTGCAAGACATAAATCGCATCAATATTTTTTCTGGCACTACACTTTCACAACAATCTAATATCGCAGATTATTAACGGGTATTTAATATATACATTACAAAAGTAATAAAGTTGATTCTACAAAGGTGCTTTATAAATCAACCCTTTAAAGAAATTTTTTATTCAATTTATTATATAAAACTAAACCATGTACATTAATTAGTGCAGTCAAAATTTATACAATAATTATTAGATAATAAAATAAAATGAGTTTTAATAAGTACTATTACATATAACAATGTAATAGTACTCATTAAAACGCGTGCTTTAAAAATTCTATGGCATTGTCATATTCCACAAATATTTTCTCAACAGTTCATGCAAAAGTAACATCAAGTTACAAGATTATTTTATCATTTAAATCACCCTGATCACACAAATATTAAATAAGCCTTATTCCAATTCGTCAAAACTGCTCGCAGGTAACATATAAAACGGTTCACAATAACTCAAACACATACTTAAAACATTCGATTTTTAACGACTCATTTCACTCGTACATTTCACGTGCTGACTAAAATGCATATAAAACGAAAACATTTGGTTAAAATATTTAATCAGTTAATTGATTTAGTTAGTAATATTTATTTAAATTACATTACAATGCAATACAACTTATTAAAATAATACTTTAAGAAGTCCACTTCTTTGTTTATTATTATCTGTTAATCATCGCATATATTGCAATATTATGACTTCTTGTCTACATTTAATTAAATTAGGTGTGATAGAGCATAAATATATATTTATATTCACAATAAAAATAGCAATCATTATTGCTATTACTAATGTATAAATTACTGTAAATAATAATACGACAATTGCATAATACAGAAGTTACATTTGTATTATGACACTAAGCTGATTTATCGACAAATTGTTAAACTCAATTACAATAATAATAATAATTAGAGTGACGATTTGATTAGAATTTTATTGCGTGTGCTATAATTCGATACAGAGATATTAAACATATAATATGATATGTTGAACAACCTTGCTTATTTTCGGCGAAAATTATGCAATGGGGTTTTGATTATATATTATACAAAAAAAAAAAAAACGATACACGATTTTCTTTGAAAATTGCATGCGCGTCCTAATTTTATATTTGCATTCGATTATGTAAAAAATGATTATGTACGCATACGTATATATTTTTTTAATATTCAATGCAATCTTATGCATTGTATTTTATGCTTATTAATTATATTATATTTACATTGTATTATAGTAAATAGAGATTTTATGCAAATGTTGATTTACAATTGTAATGTTGACAATGATTACAATACTTTGACGTTTACTTTTTTTCAGGGTTCATCTCGCTATTGTTTTTATCTACTGTCGGGCTTTGTACGGGACTCTTTATATTGTTTGTGCAGCCCTACGATAGGATTTACAAATGGGTGAGTAGTATTTTTTGCATAAAAATTATATTTATATACATGTATATTCTCGCCGTTAGAGTGTCACATTCCAATCGAATGGTCTTCTAAGGACCGTCTCAGTTTATTCAACGTAGCTCCGTTTTGGGCAAGCTCGTCTGATCTCTTATTATTCCAAGTCAGAAGCAAATTAGTAGTTCTGTATAGAGTTTATTAAAAAAGTGGTTCAATGCGGCAGTATTATAACTTATATACACTCCCTACCTTCGGTCCTCTAACTAATGTTACTGATTCGGGGTGGAACCAGACTACAAAACGTCGTCATTTTATAAAATGTGTTATTTTGTAGAACCGATTTTTTTTTAATTATTCATAGAATTTGTATTCTATGGTTTTCACCGCAGTCGTTTAAATGTTAAGATATGCTAATATACATATATGTGTATGGTTCGATTGCAAAGGGATTGTGCATTACGAAACTTGTAAACCTGGCAAAAATGGAACAGAAAGCTTATATTGTGATCAGATGGATCGTTCTGGATAAATAAGTAAAAAAAGCCCTGCACTTTTTGACGAAATTGACTTTTGCTAAAATTAAGAAACTCTGCTGAATGGTTTTGTCTCATCCATTTTATTCTCCAGACTTTGCTCTTCCCGACTATCTATTTAATCGATGCAACACGTTCCAGATGTCGTTTTTGCCTATTTTTAAAGCATTCAACAGTTTATATTGAATTAAAAATTTGATTGAGAATTAGGAGAAGTCTATATTTTTAAAATAATATATTTTTTTAAATTAATAAAATACAAATAAACATTCAAAAGTGAATTTTTGCTTTATTTAAAAAACGACGTACATTTCGGCATCACCTTAAAATTAATAAAACTGATTTATTGCTTTCAGTCTGGTGTTACACCACTTAGTTGTTGATTGTGTTTGAACACTATTGTCAAACCATTGAGCTATCGCTTATCATTTTCTTGTAAAAGTTTAGAATAAATTTAATTTAACAAACCTTTTAGTGACGCAATTTTTTGTATTTGACAAAAAATACTGCTGTTGAAACAAAATTTATTTTTAGGCTTTTAATGCCAAAATAAACTAAATTAAAATACTGATATTTTAAACAACCTTTTATGTAGTATTATTATATTAGGAGCAGTTTTTTTGTTAACAAACTGTGACATAATCTTATAAAATTGTGTTATCTATATGCATTATTTTTACATTTATATTCAATAAAATATTCCATAAAGAACTTTATATTTTATATTGTTTGTAGCACATGTACTGTGTATTTATAATGGGAATAAAACATATTATTACTTGTTTTAATATCAAAAGGTTAAATCAATATTAAAATAATAATGCACAATATTACGGTTGCAGCATGTTTATTTTACTTTATTTCCAAAGTCATGGACGGACCTTTAATCTTAGAGAATTTCCATAAAAATAACTGATCTTTAAGAGTAATGTGCTTATTGTAGAGCATCCAAAAATCAGGTTTTAGTATTTTTTAGAAATCAAAACTGGTTAACTGTCATTGAAAAATTTATTTGGTAAGTTTTAATTTTTTATTTAAAAAAATAAATGTGTAAATATTTATACTTAAAATTATGCAAAATATATTCTAATTTCATTGCTTATAAATATAATGAAACGCACGAAAAAAAATATGTATAATAATTTGCAATATATGTACATAGATTATTTTTTATTTTTTTTATTTGCATAGTATATGCACAAAATAAATTGTGAAAAATTTGAAATAAAATACGTTATAATGGTTAAAAAAAAAATTATTGACAGAAAAATACGAATGAATTATTATTTTATACAAAGTCAAAATTTAGAGGATTATATATTCAAAACATTATAATGAAAAAATATTAAAAAATACCCAAATAAACCACGAATAATTAAATGACATTAAACATAAATATCATAAAAATATATAATACAGTTAATTTATTTTTGAAAAAGAATATTTTAAAAAAACTTATGAATCATGTGTATCATGATTAAGGATTGCAATAATACCGGAATTTTCAATACCGGTATAACCGGTATTGCCGGTATATTATAAGTCGAATCTGTTTTTGCATATTTAGTGTTTCAAACAATAAGACGCTTTTAAACAACCTTCCTTAGATTCAGGTACTTCTTAAAATACTTTATACGCTGATCCTTTATTGTATATGAGTACTAATAAAAATCAGACGACTGTGTATAAAAACCTTTCTGTTCCATTTATTTCTTCATTTTCATTATATATTATCAGAAAAAAAATCCAGATCTATTTTCTTTTGGAACAATAAGCTTAGAAAATCATCGTCTTTGATTGATTGCTTCTAAATGCCTCCTAGTTTTTGAAAAATATATTTCAATGAAATATATTTTTATATTATTTTTTTTCAGTTACGATTTTTTGAAAAAACCTTATGAGAAATGAGTGTTTTTTTAATAATTATGTTGTATATACAGCACAAATACAGCATTTAATAATAAAAGTATTAAAAATAATATTTAATAAGAACGATTTATTTTCTACAAATTTTTGAGATTTTTCTTTTCAATTGATTTCAATAGATACCATTGATTCGGGGCGGAACAAGACTCTTTTTTTTTGTTTAATACAAATCTTATCAGACTCTGGCGCGTGTATCGTTGTAATGATATATTAAAAATCAGTACATTTGTCAACTTCGTTTTTCTTTAGAATGTGCAATTTTAGAACACTGTGCTTAATACCTCAGTGATTTTTTTGTTTAAGTGTGACAAAACTATTTTAGTACATCTTTTCTTAGGCATTAATAATTGAAATCATCAATATACTGATAATAAGAAATATTTTTCTAACTTAAATTAATTATTTAAAGTAAATTGTTCAAGTACATTTGCATTACTTGACTTATTTTCTTTGTCATTTGTCATTTGGCTCAACATTCGCGTTGTTTAGTTTTTTTAGTATTTTAATAAGATCTTTCATGTTACAAAGATGAACGACCTCAACATTGACGTGATCTTTTAACCTTTGTTAATATAAAAAGACAAATTTCTTGATGACTTATGGTATTGTCTTTATCTCTAGCGTTATGTGCATTATTATAGAACCTTTGTATAATCTCTCGATTTAACGGCTTGGTACTCAGACCCAAAGTTGGATACCCTAGGTACAAACGGGTTTCAGAACCTGTCTGTATTACATTAACTTGTTTTATATTATAAGCCATGAGTTTCTTCCCATTAGCTAATACAATTGTTTGAATTTTAAACTTAGTATTGCTCTTTTTTACTTGTTCTTTCCTATGTTCATCTTGTGTCATTCCTAGATTGGAGAAAAAATAATTTGTCCATTGATTGATTGACTTACTCTTCACTTTAAGGTGCACCTATAAATCTCGGAGATTAAGTGATTCAATTTGATATTAATATAACACAAACAGCTAATATTGCAGTATCGTCTGCAAATGGAGTAAAGGACCTAATACGCTTCCATGCGGGACTCCAGCTAATTTTCTTATTCTCAAAATTGCCATCTAAAATGTTTATCTGAAAGGCAAGGCTTAATAATTTTATGAAATTAAGCGGGTAACATTTTTTGAATTGTATGAAAAATTCCATCGTGCCACACTTTGTCAAACGCCAGAGCAACATCAAAAAAAATTTCGTAGTAGATTTTTATTTATTCTATTGTCTTTTCTATCATGCACTTTAATGCATCTGTTTTTTGTTTTGAAATGTGAGACAATGAGACGCTCTTTCTCAACAATACAAATGTTCTTACGCCTTCAAAAATATTTGTAAATATAATTTTTATCGGCCGTGTCTACTATGACCGAAATTCGCAGAATTCGTTTTTTGCACAGAAAAAAATGTTGAAAAACCCACCCTTATCAAAAACAAGCGTGCGTTTCAAATTTTTATGAAGTTTTTGTATTTGTTGTTTCAAGATGCAAATATTTTATTTCAATCAGTGCAACAATTTTATCGCGCTTAATTTATTTTTAGTAATTTAATTAATATGGTAATTCGCACAAAACAAACACCGATATGGATCGAATTTTTATACATTTTAAATATGTACATATAATATAATAAATTTGATAAAATTATGTATTTAAAATGTTCAAAAAAATTTTTTAAATATTGCGTGTATCTATCAGAAATATTTTGTGAACCGTCCAAAGTTCATCACTTTCAGCGTTAAATTAGCAGCGCGTTTAGGGTTAATGACTTTCCAGAACGCTTTATGATCATTATTAATTTGTTTTTGTCAACTTTCGTAATAATTGAGATGACAGGAAATCATTAAACACTTAACGCTCACTCTATATGACCGAAATTCCTCGAGGGCAGACGAATGTCCCGATCTCTTCCATATATTATGGAAAACATACTTTATTTATAGAAATTAAATCATTTTAACGCAAAATCATATTATATATGTCACGTCAAACACTTTCGAGTAAAACACTGATCGAATGCACAATATAGCACCTCATAAAAAGCAGAGGGAGCAGATTTTACATCAACGCGCTCGCCCACTCGTCTCCAGTCCATACCTAAAACTAAATTATTTTTAAAATTTAAATTTATATAATTTTCAAACGACCATCTGCATACATTTCAATATTTTACAAAAAAATCTTAATTTTATTAATTTCAACTTATTTAAAAAAATATTTTTGACTTCTACTTTTTTTCATGCGATTTCTAAACTAAATTATATTTAAAACAATATGTCGGATCAGAAAGCTGAGATATTTAAAATAATCATGAATAAATTAGCACTTTTTAATCAATAATAAATTGATGAAAAAAGGTTTTTTTATAATTTTATTTTAACGTCCTTTTTAAATGCTTTAATGCTTTACTTTACAATAAAAAAATATTGTTTCACTGTTATGTTGTTATAAGTCAAACTATCTTGCTTTAGTTTCGCTAAAAAACTTGCGGTTTTACAAGCTTATCATAAGACGTGCTTCACGCTGGTGACTCGACTAGGCAGCCCATCATATAGTGTGCATGGCATGGAAAGTGTTAAGAACTGATTAACTTATAGAATGATTTTTCTTTTATAGGCATTTTCTTTACAATATCCATTATATTTCGCATCTCCCGCTTAGCCGAAACTCTTGATGACTCACGAATCTATTTATGTCAATGTTGTCAGCCCTGATTAAATCGATGTCAATGACTTAATATGACGATATATAACCCCAATTCCGCGCCTCCCTGTCTATGACCCTCATAGACAATTCGACGCCGGTTTTTTTGCCACTTAATTTAATTTGCATTCATTCTCACATTAAACTAGTTTTTTATGCGTGACAATTTGATGTTTCTAAATTGATTATCACTTAAAAAATATAACACACAACTTATTTTACATTTACCTCTATTTTTCTAAATATATACTATATCACAAACTCTACACAATGGAAGGCTAAACATTTGAAGAGTTCGTGTGCGAAATCAATTTGCGCAAATGCACATTCTAAGCAAAGCAAATTATTTGTTTGACAACGTCAAGCTTTTAACCCTTGGATCGTTAAAAGACGGTACAAAACAGATTCGTGTTAATAAAATAGTTAAGTTTTAGCACTGTGGCACTAATTGGCCACCGAGCTAGAGGAAAATTAGAGAAGCTAATTGAAATATACAGGATATAGAAATAATACAATCGTTACACGTAGACATTTTGGTCTATGTTTATGTACTCTTTCATTTCAACCGTTGTTGCTATCCACAATATGATAAATATTTAATAATAATTAAGACATAGTTAATTTGATTGATACAACCGTGTTTTTAATTTAGGATTTTGAGACTGAAGGGATGACTTTGGCGCTTAAGATTTTTTTTATAATTATATATAAATTACTACATATATAGAAAAATGTAGATGCTTTTATTGGGTCGTGGAGTTGAAATGGCAGGTCTTTGAAGTCAGAAAGTCTTTGCTGAAGTGTTGTCTCATGCTGTCTCTCCTAGTACTTCTGTGTTTTCTTTTTTGTTTGCATGCGTCTATCTCTCTGTGACAGATGAGGATGTTGGCGGGCCAATTGCATCGCTTTTTGGACACACTCACGAAATTTATTTACCCCTATCTAGATGGTCTCTCCTGCGATTGTTAATCAAGTCGTTAAGGGGTAGAAAACAATTATGCAGATGGTTGAAACCCCCACAGAGATATATAATTATTACGCATCTCTAAATCTTTTCCACCGCGTAATGATCTTCAACGAATAAATAACGAACGCGCATTTATAACGTGTCACTAGTTCAAGGCCCCCTTCAGTATTTCATTTCATTCTCTACCGCATGCCATAATATAATGCGACTTCTTTACATAACAGTATTAAATAGATACATTATTAAAATAAATTAGTAGTGCATCGTGCAGCGTCATTCTCGCTGCACTTTTGCACTCTGGCAATTATTCGTTTTTTATGGCAGTTCCATTAGACGCGTGTGATATTCGCAATAGCGGAATTATATCACCGAGTAATGCATTGTTTATTCACGTATTTTATAATAGCGCAATTTAGAGTTAACGTATTTTTTCCTAAACGACAAAGAATGTAATAAAATCAATGGGAAAACATTAATTGTGCCTGTGGAAAATTATATTGTTATGCAACGCTCCTGAATGCTAGTAATCTTGTAACTTACATAAATTCTGACGTGTGTGACATAATGAACTCTTGATTATTAATTGCAATATAAGAATTGTGTGAATCGTTAACAATTTGCGTATAGCATCAAATGAGACATTTTCCCATATTTTTTATTTTGCATTACCCCATTTATTTGTTATAACATTTACAATAATCATCGGAATTGGCATATATTATACATAGCTAATCAGTACGAAATACCTGGGTTCGAATCTCATACTTACATTTTTATAATCTCACAGTCGGTGGCGTAGCTATGGTATGTGCCGCCCGGGGCAATCCTTAAAATTTCCGCCACCCCCATACATTTTTTTGCAGGGTATACATTTTAGTTTATTCAGGGTTAAGAACCACACTAGATGATTCCATCGCGAATATGCCGCTCCCAAGCAAGTGCCGCCCGGGGCGGCTCGCCCCCCCCATACCTACGCCACCGCTCACAGTAGAATTTCGTGCTAGGTTATGCATATTTTAAAATTAATAAAAAAGATTCACAATTTTTTATTTCAGCCTGGTGTTTTACCGCTTACTTAATAGTTGTTAATTGTGTTTTAATTCCATAGAAGTTTTATTTACAATCGATTATAATTATTAATTATTTTACGGATGAATATCATAATAAATATTTAAAATACATAGCATTGCAACGTATATTTAGTTGTAATAAAAATTATAATTATTAAATAGATGTCGCTGATTTCAGTATGGTATCTCACTATCTACTTTGTGGTTGTTGATTGTGTTTACTTCGTTGTAGCGCATCAGGCTTATGCCTATCATGTTGCATTATTTATATCTTCTTGTTTAAGATTCATTCAACAGCTTGTTTTGTGAAAGGTTAATGTGGTAAAAAAATTAGATTGCAAATACTTGTCATTAAAAACATATAATCTAGGTCTAATGAAATTTAATATATCTCAGAAGTATTAAATACGATTTCAATCACATATCATGAAGATAGTCGAAAAGCAAAAAAATATATATACTTATGTATGCATACACATCTTGTTTAATAAAAAAGTCACTGAATTTTAAACAGCACATTATACAATGTATTGCAACGCAACAAACAAAATAAATAGGATAATCGTCTCCGGATTACATAAACTCAAATCTCATCGTTAACCCTAAAGGGGGAAAGCGTTTCGGTACTTATTTTTTTAACAATCACATTTAATATGTTCATATGCATGTATATGACGGTGAAATATCTTTGTAACGAATACCGAAATATTGTAATTAAATTCTCAGTATAACGAATCTTCAATTTGTCCCCAAAAAACTTTCATACAAAATGTTTTCATTGTAACGAAGACTCAGTATAACGAAATATTTTGTTCCGAATTAAAGAATGACGTTACAACTTTACATAATATTTCTCTGAATTTAGTTCATCCTTGACTAGGCGTGTGCCGAATGTGTGCACGAGCGACATTCAAGGTGTTTCGACGACCCTTAAACTTTTTTTAACAATTTTTATTGTATCTGTCAATCTTGTAAGAAGTGATTTTGATGCTATAGTAATTGTTAATTAAAATTTTAAAAAATATATCATCTTCCTTACATTCAATATAAAGAATTTTCAGT
This sequence comes from Plectrocnemia conspersa, assembly GCF_051122295.1. Classification (NCBI taxonomy): domain Eukaryota; kingdom Metazoa; phylum Arthropoda; class Insecta; order Trichoptera; family Polycentropodidae; genus Plectrocnemia; species Plectrocnemia conspersa. The sequence goes on from NW_028277175.1 coordinate 2,233,107, forward strand.
ATAACGAATTTTTTTCTTCGGGACCGTGAGCTTCGCTATACTGAAATTTCACTGTAAACAAGATAAAAATATTTTTGATAAAAATATCTTAATAATATCTCAACCACGTTATTGACCCACCGGTATCTGCCATCTTGTTTCAAAATGGCTTTCATTTAAAATATTAAAAAATACCATAATTTTAGTAAGAAAAGTCTGGGGAATAAAATATTTAATAATGTCTTATATGTTTAACTTAAAAGTATATTGTAAATAAATGAATATATTAAAGTTTTAAAGATAAAAATATAGGAGAGCAAAATAATGTTTTCTTCCGTATACCCATAACATAAAGCAAAGCAGAAAAATAAAAATTACAGTATGCACAATAAAAATAACTATCATTGATTATTAAATAGACAACGTAATAAAGTAAATTAAGTTTTGAAGTTTATTATTACTTTATAGTTTATACACTTTTGTGTTTTATGAATCTTGATAAGTCGATTATATTACCTAGGAAAATTCTCATAAAAAAATATTTTAGATTTTAGATTTGGTCTTGATCAGATTTATTTAGATAAATTTTTTTTTTAAAAAAAATTAGAGAAAATTTTATTAAAATAATAATTAGAGAGAGAGGTCAAAATATATTATAATTTACTGTATTTACTACTCAAAAAAATATTTTAATTAAATTTTGATAATTAAAAAATAAAATATCGATATACATTTTTATACACAGAAATCTACCTAATCATTGTGGTCTCTGCAGGACGAATCTCTTTTTTGAAATATACAAAATCCTTTTGCTAACGGCATTACATTTCTTATAAAAATTACGAATAAAGTATAGATACTTGTATTAGTATTAGAAATTAGTTTAATATGTATTGTATAATAAAATAATATTAAATATATTTTTAAATTAAAATAAGTATTAATTACAAATTTATCATACCTATTACTAATGTCTCTCTTGATGAGCAGAAGAACATATTCGGCGAAGGAGGCGAAATATACGAGCTATGGCGAAAGCCCGAAGTCAACCTATACCTCCAAGTCTACCTCTTTAACGTAACCAACTCTGAAGAGTTCATGAGCGGAGTTGACAAGAAGATTAAAGTGGAACAAGTGGGACCCTACATATACAAGTAAGTTTTTGTTTAATTATCTCGTCGCTGTGGTAGACCTTCATTTTCTTTTCGCCTTCTTGACCTTTCATTTGTCAACTTTTCAGGGAGAATTTGCAGCACGGCAACGTCAGCTTCAATGACAACGGCACTCTCACCACGATTCCTCTTCATCCGCTGGAATGGCAACCTCAGCTGTCTTACCCAAGGACCGAACATGACATAGTCATCATGCCGAACATAGCCTATCTGGTGAGTGAATAAACGATCCTTAACTGCGTGTCGTAACTGGCTTTTAAAGGACAGTAACTTCTATATTAGTCATGAAAGTTGCTGCCACATTCCGGCGATTACATACTTTTTAATCGGTGAAAAATAAAGATAATTGTTACTAGTTAAGTTTTTATTCTAAAAATGGACAGTTAAGAACATGTGGTGCCATGTACTTTCTAGTATCGTAATACTTGTTTATTTACACGTAATATTATTTTTTATAAATTGTAGAATATTTATTAATTATTTTATCTATGATATATCGATCACGAGTAAAATATAATAGTTTATCAGGGTCATGTAATGAAAAAGGCATATAAAATCGATGATTATGTTTACTCGTTTGAATTTCCGCATAGAATTGCGACAGAAGTCTAAAGCAATTAATTATATAATTAGGTTTAATTTATAGCATTGTGGTACATTATTAACCAATCGTTATATTGAATAAAACTATATGTTTTACTATTAAAAACATATGTACTATGTATATAATTTATAAAATAACTTGGTTATAATTTTTTATTGTTGTTTATTGTTCAACAATGTGTTGAGTTATTAAAAACTATGATGTCATATTTTATCGACGATCATCTAATAATAGTATTTAAATCTATTTTTTATAGTTTTCTTTGCGAGAGACGAGAATCTTAATTTAGCAACCTTTATTTGTTAAAAGCGGGAGATGAGGACGAATTTTTTTTTGTATTGCAATGTTGAGATTTCGCCTATTTCTTGTCAAAAACAGTCAATTTTCATATTTTAATTACAAAAGATTTTTGAAATCATATAAAATTTGTTGCTTCAAATATCACCAAAATCGCGTATTCATTTGAAAAAATTCCTATTCAAACCAATTTTTTTCACTCATAAATATGATTTTTAAATTACAGTATTAAAAAAGAGCACGCGATATTTTTTTATAACCACAAAGTTTTTATTTGGGTGACTGTATGAGCTAGGTTTGGTTGGATTGTCAAAGAAAAGTAGTGTTTTCCTTGCCGTTATAAGATCATCTCGGTCGATTCAGTGTAGCTTCGCTTAGTGTGAGTTCAGCTAATCTGTCATTAATTCGTATAAGTCGAAAGCGAATTGATAGTTGTTGGTAAAGCATCTGAAATAAATCATTCAATACCGCAGTATTCTTAAAAAAATATAATCTTATCCTCGATTCTTTGACCAATATCGATTATTCGGGTGGAATCAGATTTTTTGCTATTGTCCAAAACATATCATATTAGATTTATGATATAACTGTGTATCGTAAACATTTTGCAACGTCATCATTCTATGTAATTTGTGATCCGGGGCGTTTGGCGAAAATATGCACTGTTCTTTTAGTGGCTTTGTTCATAAGCTTCCGTTTAAGTGTTCATAGAGATCGATAAGAGTCGATATCATATGAAACGTATAATCCAGAATTTATAGTAGTTGTTTTAGTACAGTTATTTTGGCACCGATCCATTTTTTTCAATATTTGCAACTGTTAATGTGAAGAAAATTAAAAAAGTAGCAATATCAGTAAATGGTGCTATTTAAAGGCGTGCACTATCGGACAATTAAAACAGTATTTAGAGGCTTAGAAAGAAAAAAATAAATTGGCTTTTAAATTTTTTTGATGTAACAACAATACTATATTGTGTTTACTCAATGTTTTCTTTAAAACATCTGGTGCATAATTACACAGTATAAGTATATGCTTATTTTTCTGTTTAATGCCAATACTAAAATTATTGTATTTTAAGTTTAGTTCATTTTATTTGCAATAAGTAAGAGAAAAATTTTATTTTTAAAATAATTTTAACATTTTTTTATTGATCAATATTTTAATGCATTTTCTTAATAACATTTTTTGTATTAATAATTGTAAAATCAGTAACGATAATAAAATATATATATAAAAAAAATTGAATGGCAAAACTTTAGAATACTTTTAAGATAAGTTGGGAATTGATACATGTGCGTAAGATGGCCGACATTTTATGACAGAATGTAATATATTATATTATAATAAAAATATGACTCGAAATATTGTATTAGTTCAGTGACGATTGATTTTTTAAATATTTATATTTGTTAATCATGAGACACAAAGGATAAAATAATGCTTTTTTTTAACTATTTATTTAATTTAATATTAGAGACATACTTAAGTAAAAGTTTAAATAAATACGTTACTGTCAATACACTGTTTAACATGTGTTTTTTTTTAATTATGAACACTGTATTTAATGTGTTTTAACTGAATAATCTTGTTTTATATAATACATAAAATATTTTTATGAAAATTTAATTTAATTTTAAAATAATAATAATGCAATGGTCATATTGGTGTATAATATAATTTAATATATTACAATTGCACGTCTTTTTGTGTATTTTTTTTATAAAAACTATTTGCTGTCAATCATATAATAATTGTAAATACATTTTATGAAACCTGATAAAAAATATCTATATTATGGTATAATGTTTTTATCGTATATTAAGATTGACATAATTTCAATGATTGATACAATAATTATTTAGTAAATACTCCTTCGTTACTTTAACCTTAATCATTCAACATACACCTTCTCGTAACAAATTACGACAATCAGTTTCAAGTGGTTAATTGAAGCAGAATTACAAGAGAAGACAATAATAATTATTGTCATCTGCTGTACCGGAACAATTTTAAATACCTCATCACCTAGACCCCGGATCTAGGATTTTTTATTATCTGTATTTATAATATTATGATACCTGAATTTAGTAATATTATTTTTATTACGTATAACTGAGGATATTTCGAACGGATGTGAACCCGTGCACCTTGGCTCGAGTGCATGCCAGCTCGATTGACCACGACCTTGGCATTGTAGGTCTGCAATCTCACTGACCATTCTGATAATTGCTAGTAATTAAGCGGAAGTGATACAGTACTGTCAAGAGACTGCCAAGAAATACAGATTGTGTATAATATACAGAGCGACGTAGTTGGCAATGACCAATCTGACTGCAAAGTGTGATATAGCTATCCCAAATATATTAATTCTTCATGTAAAAATATGCCATAATTCATTGAAAATAACTAGAGAATGTCCTTAGATGTATTTTTTTGTTTTTTCAATACTCTCAGAATACATTTGCAGTTCAACCGAGAGTCAGAAGTGAACGACCTTTTTGTATGTAAAGGGCCAAAACTTGCTTCATGGTCGCAGACCAATTTCCCTTGATGCCAATGGCGTTTATACAATGCCAATATCATTCAGATACTTTCATTGAATTTAGTTTATGTTAATTGTATTTAAATATGCTAAAAATTACCATATTTCACTATCTTTCAGAGTCGATTTTGGGTCAAAATTACGAATACATAAACCATTGCTCGTTTATCAAACGTTGCAGTGGTGCTTAATATTTCCGTGTTATACAAATAGCATGGACTAGCTGCAAGTTATTAAATGCAGAAGAGATTGTGTAATTTTAGATAGGCTTTTCTAAAGAACATATGTAATATAAACGATGCGAAAGAGCAGAGAATTATCAAATTATAACAAAGAAAATATTTCATATATAATGCTATATGAAAATCTAATCAATCTAAGTCTTAATTTAATTTGAATAAATAAATATTAATGAATCAAAAAATTTTGCAACGTCGTCATTCTATGGAATGTGTAATCTGGAGATGCTTGATACCTGTTCGAAGGTGACGTGCATTATGCACCAAACTTTTAGTGCCTTTCTCCGTATAAAATCCCGTTTTTTATTCATGTGCTTTTGAAACTGTTAATGTATACCGTTTAATAGACGTATATTTAAATACGCTGACGACAGAAGTCAGAACTTGCCGCTGCTTTTGCATCTAGTTATAGTGTAATTATATTCCTGTTAGTAATGGTTCATGAAAGTCAATTTAGTTTTTCACATATGTTCAGAATTTTCGCGGTGTGAAATTTTCGTTTGCGTCATTCAAAATCCGGTCACTAAATTTTAAACGAAATAATTATATGTGAAAAATTATACAATGGATCACCAATAACAACCAACGATGCTTACGGTACCTATTCTCAAATACGATCACCGATAGCAGTGGAGACCCTGTACAACTTTGCAGTCTAATATTTTAATAGATATATTAACAAATTAAAATTTCATGAGCTTAATATTGTTTTAAAGTGAAAAATTTGTAGCGTTGCTTAATTAAGTCCATAAAATATAATTATTTAGGTATTGAGTATTGATCAAAGTGTGTTTAAATCAAATTTTGGTCAATAGGAGGGCGCAAAAACAATTATCACTTCTCAGAAGTCAAAAATTCACGTCAAAAGCAATAAAATCGCGGTGGCGCCGTCGCAGTGGAAACGCTCGGTAACGAGCGTTTCCACTTCGACGGCGCCACCGCGATTTTATTGCTTTTGACGTGGATTTTTGACTTCTGAGAAGGGATAATTGTTTTTTGCGCATTCCTATTGGTCAAAATTCGATTTGTATGTACTTAATTTGATAAATTGAAGTCGTAATATTTTTATAGAAAGTCTTAATTTGAACGATGTGTTTCCACTGCAACCGCGACGGAACGATTCTATTGCTTTTGGCGTGAATTTTTGACTTTGTTTTTTTGCGCTCTCCTATGTGTCGAAATTCGGTTTATATGTACTTTATTTGACTCTCACTTATTGTTAGTCGTAATATCATTATGAACGCTGCGACGGCACGATTTTATTGCTTTTGACTTCTGAAGAGTAATAATTGTTTTTTGCGCTTTTCTATTGGTCTAAATTCGGTTTAAATGTGCTTCATTTGATTCTCACTTAATGTAAGTCGTTTTATGGTAATAAAAAGTTTTGATATAAAATCTGCGTTTTCACTGCAACGGCCTCTATTGCTTTTGGCATGAATTTTTGACTTCTGAGAAGGGACAATTGCTTTTTACGCTCTCCTACTTTATTTGATTCTCACTCATAAGTCGTAATATTGTTATAAAATTTTTTAATATCAACGCTGCGATAGCGACGGAACGATCTTATTGCTTTTGACGTGGATTTTGACTTGAATTTGGTCAGAAAAATGCATGTCATTTAATGAAATATTTTTTTTTTAAATTGCCCTCCTCCCCTCCCTTGTGTAAAAATTTAAAATTACGTTCCTGTTTATATGTTATCTTTAAAAACTATATTTGAAAAGAAATAAAACAAAAAATGACACTAGGCGCAAACTAACGTTAAATTTTATGTCTAATGTCAGTTCACATAACCTTACAAAAAATATTACTACAGTCTCTATATAAAGCCGGGAAGCTTTAAATCTCTTAGTCGTTATGTTTCAGTTCGGTAACAAGCGTTTCCACTGCGACGGCACCACCACGATTTTATTGCTTTTGACGTGAATTTTTGACTTCTGAGGAGGGATAATTGTTTTTTGCGCACTCCTATTGGTCAAAATTCGATTTGTATCTACTTAATTTGCTAAATTGAAGTCGTAATATTTTTATAGAAAGTCTTAATTTGGACGATGTGTTTCCACTGCAACCGCAACGGAACGATTCTATTGCTTTTGGCGCGAATTTTTGACTTCTGAGAAGAAATAATTGTTTTTTTTGCGTTCTCCTATGTGTCGAAATTCGGTTTATATGTACTTCATTTGACTCTCACTTATTGTTGGTCGTAATATCATTATGAACGCTGCGACGGCACGATTTTATTGCTTTTGACTTCTGAAGAGTGATAATTGTTTTTTGCGCTCTTCTATTGGTCTAAATTCGGTTTAGATGTGCTTCATTTGATTCTCACTTATTGTAAGTCGTTTTATGGTAATAAAAAGTTTTGATATGAAATCTGCGTTTCCACTGCAACGGCCTCTATTGCTTTTGGCATGAATTTTTGACTTCTGAGAAGGGATAATTGCTTTTTACGCTCTCCTACTTCATTTGATTCTCACTCATAAGTCGTAATATTGTAATAAAAATTCTTATTATAAACGCTGCGATGGCGACGGCACGATCTTATTGCTTTTGACGTAGATTTTGACTTGAATATGGTCAGAAAAATGCATGTCATTTAATAAAATAATTTTTTTTTTAAATTGCCCTCCTCCCCTCCCTTGTGGAAAAATTTAAAATTACGTTCCTGTTTATATGTTATCTTTAAAAACTATATTTGAAAAGAAATAAAACAAAAAATAACACTAGGCGCAAACTAACGTTAAATTTTGAGAGACTAGTGACAGTTCACATAACCTCACAAAAAATAATACTGCCCTCTATATAAAGCCGGGAAGCTTTTAATCTCTTAGTCGTTAATGACATTATTGTTTCCAACTCATTAAAAAATGTAAAATGTATTTAGAAACTGCCTATGAAAGTTATATATTTCTGAGAAATAAATAGACACATTTTACAAAATTAATTTTAAACTTAACAGAAACTCTAATTACATCTAACATAACCTTACAAAAAAATGTACATCATGTTTAAAAGTGAAGTATTCAATATATCCGCGTTGTTATTTTGTTGTCACAGGAATTAAATGGATTTTGCCACTACCATTTTTATAGTCCCTAAATTTATACGATCACTGAGAACAAATGAAACATTTTTTTATTAAATATGTCATAAATATTAAAATAAATAAATTTTAAAAAATACGTGTAAGGGTAGGATTATAATAAATAAAACATTAGTGATGGCTGCGTACTTACACATACCGATACACTCCTCAGGGCGAATGACCGATAACAAGGCAGAAATTAAATGCGCGTGAATTTCGCGCTTTGAATGATGTTAAAATTTATTAGACCGTATTTAAAGAAAAATTGATAAAATCTTGTAAACAAAAGTGATCTTAGCCTTCGGGAAATAATTCTGAGTCAGATAAAAATACCAAAAAAATAACATTAAAGGTTATGCCTATATTATTAACGGCTCTTATGACGTAGGCTTTCTGTCTGCATATTTGTCGATTGGATCTAAGTATATGTTATGTTATGTTACAAATCAAACAATCCATCTTGTTTTTTTATAAGCTTCTAAAGAATCGAAGTTACGGTCAGTTTCTTATAATTATGTTCATCTTCAACGATGTAAATAAAAACAAACCTTGACTTATGCAAAAAATCGATTCGGAATTGCTTATGATTCAACAACTTACACCTATCACAACAACAATAAGGAAGAGAAAAACTCGAATTACTTTTTTAACACATAGTTGGTAAATATAAATAAAATATATACTTTAACTAAATTCAAGATCGTCGTGTTATTATACAGTTCAAGTGCGATGGTGAGAAAATCAAGGTAAAACTGTCACTAGTAAAAGTTTATCGATCAATAATTTATGTTGGGTTATACCTGAAATAAATATGTTTTTGTTTTGATTTATATTTCGGTACAAATATTAGTTGATTTTTTGTGACAGAATAAGTTTGTATATAAATATAGTCGCTAGAAATTTAGTATTATTGAATATAAACTTCCGTGTGGCAATGTCAGTTAATGGCACTTTTAAAAGACATATATATATATATATATATATATATATATATATATATATATATATATATATATATATATATATATATATATATATATATATATATATATATATATAAATATGGACATATATTCAAAGGTTATCAAATGTATTGTAACGACACTAATATATTACGTTGACAAACAATTTTGCTGCATTATTATATAGTGTAAAACTATGCTTACTAAAGGATTATCCTATATTTTTCTGGTTAATAAAGAGATTAAAATAAAATTATCAAAAGTTTAATAACACTATTAGTCAACTTCTGAAAATTAAATATTGAATGCAAAATTTTTATGATTGTTGCTTTTATTAGCAACTAAATTTTAGATGATCTTTAAAATAAATTAGGGATTCATGAATGTGCTTATGAAGAATGACAGATGGTGATGGGATGTGAGTAATGAAATAAGGACTTTTATTAAAAAAGATAATTTTTTCAACAGTAGTGAAATCTTTAGATGAAGTGTAAATAAAAATACAGAAAAAAATGAGGATGGACAAAAATGTAAAAGCTATTTCATGTGTTAGATACAAAAAATATTTGCAGTTTTACACCTGAATGCATTTTGATTATGCAATATATGCAACGTTAAATGAATTTTAAAAAAACCTGTTCTAATTCGTGTTTGAACGCCTAAAACCTGACCTTAAAGATGGTGTACATTTTTACTTTAACCAGTTAGTATAATTCTGGGTGTTACTATGCGATAAAAGATTTCTCGCACATTGATGCCAACTGATGAATAATTTAATTTAAGAAAAGAACCTCTTTTTAATGAAATATTGTCTATATTTTAATATACGCGTATAAATATGTATTGAACACATTAGCATGTTTTAAAATATGAATGGGAAATATTTTTCTTACGTTTCATATATGACAGTATAAGTAATACAAATCAGAAAATATTGCTTTCTTAAATCACTATATTAGGGTTATTCATAAGCCAAACTATAACTTGTTTAGTTTTTTCACAATCGAGTTCTTGAACAATAACTCTTCACACGCGAAGTGCGTGAAATAATGTTCCTAATCAACTTTAAACTGGTCGTTGCAACAGTGGGTACCTAGGTATTTCGTAACGATTTTCAATTAGCAGACGAAAATGGGTAAAATCGACGAGCCAGTGAATATTTTTAGTGCAACGTGTTATTATTATGCAGGTGCTTAGTTTACACAACAGCCATAAATTCATAAAATATGAGAGTCAATCAATATCTCTTAAATAATGAAGAGTAACAAGACGGATAGTTCATAAAGTATAAAAAAATATTTCAAAGCATCCATAAAGAAAATTGCTTCCAATAAAAATCATAATTTAATGCTATTAGATAAGCAACTGTAAGAGAATTTCTCAATTTTTCGTAGCAATAAAAAACCCTTTCTTTTTTAATATTTATACTATATTACTCAATATCAATACATTTATTATAGTGTTTAAAAATTAAGCTGTAAAATTGTCTCGGTGTCGGTGATTCGTATCTGAGAATAGGTACCGTAAGCGTCGATGATTGTTATTGGTGATCAAGTATCAAATCTTGTATGATGATTCTGCTTGTTAGCTTGGAAGAATATTTACGCATTAGAGTCTAACCAAACTTCTAAAATTGCTCTCCTTCAGTCAAAATAAAAAATGGCATTTATTTGGCGACCATCCGATACTTACAAATTCATGTATTTTGATTGATTTTTTGTGGTAATTTCTAGCTTATAAAAGTTTGCGTGGCTATTGTGAAAGTTTGGGTGTTCTACCGATTTTTTTAAATACCAGCATAATAGACCTGGGTTTGAATCCCATATATATCTTTGTGTTTTTTAATTACTACTGTATCTAGGAAATCAAAATTAGCGATTGTTATATAAGTAGATTTACCTAATTTCTTGCATGTTTACCGCGATGATTTATTATAATCAAGCTAGGTCGTACATATTAAGGTTAAAATTATATCTATTGTATTAATAAGTTACCTCAGTTCATATAAGTCGATGATTTCTAAAGCCATTGTTGAAACAATGCAATTGTTGCAATATTATCATTATATATTTTAAATAATAATGCTCCTAATTTGAACTTTGTGGTACACCATGCTTTGTATTTTTTGGTAATAATAGGCAAGCCTAAAACTGTTTATCAAATTTTGCAAGTAGAACTATTCAATAAATAAATATATTTAAAGTAAATAATGAATTAATTAAAAAATATTATAATTTTTAAGGACAATTATATTTTTAGTCACTTCTTGAGTGTAAGATGGTCATATAAATTACATCAGTGCTAAATTTACCGCTTTTTGAAGTATAACTAGATATTTAATAGACAATAACAAATATTCTGTTTCTGTCCCAATCTTCGCGTTAGTCAGACAATCGAAAATAGGAAGAGCAAAGCATCTCCCATAACTCTAAAAGCAAACGTCAGTGAGAATTCGCGACTTTACTACTTCGCTTTAGACTTGTACCAAATTAAGTAATACAGACGCTTTTTACTTTACGTCAGATCAGGTACAGCTTAATAGTAACTGGAATCTAATAGTTCAAACAGATCTTCAAGACGACTTAGACGATATAAAATAAATACGTGTTTATATTATACATATATTAAAAAAAATTTCGACAAAAATTAGGTAGATTCCTGTATAGAATTATTATGTAAAAAATGTATTACAGAACATTTTTGAAGTATTTAATTTTTCTGTAAAGTTCATGTTCGATATTTTTACTATTTTAATTTTAATTTTTAAGCATTTTATATCTCAATACTTTTTTTTTGAGATTTTTATACAGTTATCGTGTTCTCAAAAACAAATTAGTTACAAAAAATGTAAAAAAAAAACATTTTTTTCTAATTTTTTATTTTATTAAAATTAAATTTTAAAATTTTATTATTTACTTACTTTTTCCTTTAATTTTTTTTAACATAGTTACAATTTCATGTTTTAAATATCTGATATTTTCTAAAAAGATGGTGGATTTAAAATTATTAAAAATTCTACTGCATTTTTGCAATATTTTTTTTAAGATATCAAAACTATGACAGTTATTGACAGTACACATAAATTACCAAATATGAAAAAAAACTTTTTTTAATTATTAATTAATTCAAATTTTAATTATAACTTTTTAATTTTTAATCTTATTCCACTAAAGATTTTTTAAACAGAATAACATTTTTTTATGTTTTAAATATCCACCATATTTTTATGTTTTGAATATCCATGTATTTTTGAAATTACTTTTTTGACGGTATCATAAAAACTATGTTCTGAAACACACACGTAAATTACCAAAAATGTACAAAAAAATATGTTATTCATTTTTATTTCATTTTAATTTCAATTTTTAAACTTTTTTATATTTCTTTTTTTCTTCTAAGATATTTTTAATGAAGTTACAAATTTAGTTGTGTTTTAAATATCCGCCATTTTGTAAAATTATAGTGGATCAGAATATCTAAAATGCATAGTAAAAATATTTACAAGATCTATTTATTGTGTTTTTGACGATATCATTAAAACCATGGCAGTTTTAATGTCAATGAAAAAATGTAAAAAAAAAACATTATTTTTAATTTTTATTTTTTCTAAAAAATTTTTAATGGAATTACAAATTTAATTATGATTTAAATATCTGCCATTTAAAAAAAATATAACGGATCAAATTTCTTAAAAAGCACAAATTACAAAAAAAAATTATATTATTCCAATTTTTTACTTTTCCATATTATTTATAAAAATATTTTAATTTATAGGGAAGGGCAATTTTAAATAAAATATTAATAAAGGGGGAATTTAAGAGCAAGAATGTTCAATAAAAATGTGTACCTTGCGGTCGCATATTTATTTTTATAGTATACAAAGTTTTGCTATTTATAATTATTATTATTGTTTTCGCAACAGTATTTAAATTACGTACGATTTGTACAATAAAACAGATACGTATTGTTTTCCTATTTTTTTCTGTGTCTTATCGAGTTGAATTCTTTGATTTATGACTTCGTTGAAAGGTTAATAAAAATAATTTCTATTAAAATTCGACGCACGTGACGATCGGAGATTAGTGCAGATTAAAGGCCATTTTTAAATGGACCTGAACAAAAGACAGTTGGTGTCTATTTAAACACAAATCAAGTCGATAATTACAAAATAATTATTATGTGTTTCCATTGTATGAAACGAAGTTAAATTAAAGCAAGCTATCTGAAAATAAATATCATAAGTGCACTATGTTTGCGCTTATATACTCTTTTTTAAGTATGAGTGATGCTTGGCTCTCTCCTACTCTCAAATCTCGGTCTAATGCGACGATTTGGGGGGTGGAGACAGATTATATTGTTATCGGTTACATTAATTGCGTACTTGTGGCGTTTTTAAATTTGTATAGACACCGACTATCATTTGTTTAGATCGGCGTAACATCGTTAGCCTTGCTCATTACATTACTAAATATTGTTTGCATTAAAAATACTGCTCCACAATAATAATACATGCATATTATTAAGTTATATGTATTTTTAAAATAAAGATGATTCATTACAAGTAAACTTAATGTGACATAGCATATTTGTGACGAAATTAGTCTTGTACAATCGCAATTTAGGACGTAAATAATTTTAGCGATTTCCGAAATTGTCTTCAGTGGAAAAACATGATGATGTGACGTAATGATTTATTGTCAACATTTGGAGGTACTCCACGTCGATTTTAGCAATCGATTTGAAGATATCGTTTTAATGATTAGACTTTAAAAAAACTCTCAAGAATTAAAATCGAAGTTACAGATAACAAAAATTCTTTCATGTTTTATTGTTTTTGATAGTCGAAATAAATATAAAATTTAAAAGACTGCCATAAATCAATCGTCTGCTTTAATCATATTTACATTTTTGATTTGCTGTTAAAATGATGGTGTGTTCTAATGAGGTTGAGACTTCTGTCCTAAAAGTTTTGGTGTATTCTACCAATAAATCAAATAAACATTTCCCAATAATCAATCTGCCTTGAATATCAATGCATTTCAACATCAAGATCCACCGTAATATGACACTTGACCCCAAAGGGCATTCTATGTGCCATGGCTAACATTTGATAAGATAATCAACCTTATAATCGAAAGTTAACGGTTATAGAAGAAACGTCTTACCTACTGAGTTAGCTAATTTGACGTAACACACGTGCGTTAGTTAGTTACGCGACTTACTTTCTTTCAAATGGGTTAAGATGGTTATGTCAGGTGCTCGGCCCAAATCTGATCAGTTTCAAGTCTAGTCCGGTGTCTAGTTTGTGCTAACGATTACGAAAACACGCCACTAGCAAAGTTACACAACGCAAAATCGCACACATTGGTGACCCCAACGTGCGTTCAATTTTGGAGCGTCACAGTTACTGCAATGTCATCTTTGACCTTGTTCATCAAGTTCAAATGGCTGATTGTGACGTCAATGATTCATTTTATAGATGAGCTTATGAGCTATCATAATTAATTTTATTTATATATATATATAACTACGTTATACTAACGTTCGATATTGAAATAAAAAAATGATTAATGACTTAGTTATAAAATGATACGAATAAACTATATTTATATTCAAGTGTTATGCTGCCGTTTAGCATCTATAAAATTATTATATAAATGTACCCTTTCCATCATTAATTAACCTTTGATTTGCAGTATAAACTGGGTTTAAATAATAATAGATTCAATATTTATTAGGTGTAACACGCGCGTCTTATTTAAACTCATATATCAACTTACGGTTTCAATAATCTACAACATTAATTTATATGTGTTGATAATCATTACTCAGCACATATTAATTAAAACCAAATTAAATATGACCTCTTTGGATTATGTGTCGAAATACACAAATTATATTTTAATGATTGCAACCTAATTTTATTCGATCGCACCTTTGAGAACTTATAGCAGTACACGTAATAATACTGTAATGATTTTCCATAGAAAGCGAGGTGAAGAATTGCACACAGGTGCATCCAGAGGTTATGCAATGATCTTTAGAGCCGTGTGTGCGTAATGATATATATATATATATAGTATATATAATAAATTTTATAAAGTATCGACGATTAACGCCGGATGAAAAATGTCGTTAATAGCTAAACGACGATGACACAATCAACAGTTAATTTAATAACTTTTAATATGCATAATGTATAATTATTTGTTTGCTTATGAATAATATTAAATGCGTGTTCTACTGTGGTATAATTAAATTGATGAGTGATCGAAGAGCACTGTGTTATATAATTTATGACTTACAGTTGCGGAATACAAAAGTTCATGTTTAAATTTTTAATAATGTATGACACTATATTTTTATTTTCCTTTTCAAAAAAATATTGATGAGTTTAATATATTTTTTAGTAGTTTTTTTAAGTATTTAAAAATTCTTTCCAAAGAACGTGTCTTTGGCAAATCTAGACAACACTAGTTTGTATTAATGTCCATTGAAAATCTTACACAGAATATTTTTTACAAAGCATTTTTGAACAATGAGTTGTAAAATCCTAATAAAAAAAAAATTAAAGCAGCTGTTTACTTTTGATGTTAATACATCAAAAGTAAACAGCTGCTTTAATTTTTTTTAAGGTACAAAAACTAAATATGATATACATACTAAAAAATTATAGTTATTTTCTAGGATATGTTACCTTATTTAATGTTTGATAGATGTAGTTTGTAAATTATATTTATTCAGAATATTATTTTAATGAAATAATTGTTTCTTTATTCTAAATAAAAGGAGCAGATTTTTTTATTTTAGAGCATCGCTTAGCGATTATTTTATATATTTTTCTTATCCGTGTAAAATGATAACAATAGCAATATATAGTTTAAATATAAACATTATCTACTTTTTGATAGTTTTTTCCAAATATTTTATTGAAAATTCTTGTTTTCTTGTCTAAAATAAATTTAGTCGGAATTTTGAAGAAATACTTATTTTTAAAAGTACTGAAGTAAATACATTTAAAAATAGCTTAATATGCTTAAAATAATTGCTAAATTTTGCGAGATTTCCGCCAAAATTTTTTTAGAAAATAATTATTTTTTTCTTCAAAATTCTTTCATAATTTTCAGGGTATAAATATTTTTAAAAGTATAAATTACACTTTCGATTATTATTTTACTAAATTTCTATGGAATAAATGAGACATATTTATATACCGCATTATTAAAATATTGATATTTGCACTTATCTTTTAAGAACCTTTTTTTGTTATGTGTAAACAAAATATATGATAAAATTACGAGGTATAAATATTTTTAGAGACGTCTTTATCTGGCGCGTATGATTAGCATCATAAGATTCACTATCACCGTTACATTCTAATTAGAATCCATTACTATTTGTCTCTCAGCCATACACCGTGGGGGTGTTACCCTGCGCTTTCAAAGAAATATTCACCATTATATTTTTATTACATAATAATGCTCTTTTCTTATAATACATACAAATATTTTATTGCTTTTGGAAACAAAAATAGTAGGAACACATTTAATAATTATATTTATTTAAAAGATCGTTGAAATTCTGCGCAAAAAAATCAGATACATAAGTAGCAAAAATATGAAATGAAGTTAGTGGTATTGTAGGTAAATCAAATTTATTCATTTAACAATCCAGGACTGACGCCGATCCCCTAGAAATAAAAGTGGAAAAGATGTCGCATGCAACGAAGAAAGAGATGCATGCTATTTCGTGTAACGGTACTTCGTCCAGACGAAATGAGAATCTTATGAAGCAACGGTTAGATACATTCCCTTTTGCTCGCTCTCGTGTTAAGTGACGAGAGTGAGTGAGAGATAAAAGCGTGCGGAACGCATGTAACGCACGCTCTTATCTCTCACTCACTCTCGTCTCTTAACACACGAACGAGCGAAAGAGAATGTACTTCACCATACGCGTCTGGTATTTACATATTGTACTATTAAAGTAGAATGCTGATAATCGCGTTATAGCTTTTATTTAAAACTCCCATTTACTTGCTCGTATCTTTCTGCAAAGTTTTTAGGGTTTTTTCAAGTCTTTTTTTTTTAAGAAATTATTAAATTTAGATGCAATAAATAATACTTATTTGTATTTAATATATTGTTACATTAATAATAATAATTATTTTCTACCCCAGTTTTTCCTAAGCATTCCTATTTATTGTAGAGTTTTCTTGATATTTTCTAAACCATTTTTTTATAATAAAATCAGTAAATTCCTTTTCAATGTATAAATGTTTTAAATACATTAATTGATATATGATTTTATTCAGTATTTTACTAAAAGTGGAATGTAGATAATTTTCTATTCCAGATTTTTATAAAAAAAATATATTTTCAGAGATAGTCGCTTGATATAATTAAAAAATACACCTACTCGTTAACCCTTTCACCGCAGAAGTCATAAAAAAAATCGCAATTACTCATTGGGCACTTTAGAGCCTAATAATATTGTTATTTAGTTTAATTTAAGGCTGTAAATCAATTGAATTTATTCTACTTTTCATTGTGTATATTAATTTATCAATACATTTATTATATTGTTTAAAAATTAATCGTCGGTGATTCGTATCTGAGAATAGGTACCGTAAGCGTCGATGATTGTTATTGGTGATCAAGTGTCAAATCTTGTATTATGATTCTGCGTAATGGCTTGGAAGGATATTTACACATTAGAGTCTAACCATACTTCTAAAATTGCTCTCCTTCAGTCAAAGCAAAAAATGGCATTTATTTAAGCGACCATCTGATACTTACAAATTCATGTATTTTTAAACAAATTTTAAATCTTATTTATAAAACGATTTTTTGTATTTTTTGTGGTAATTTCTAGCTTTTAAACGTTTGCGTAGCTATTGTGCAAGTTTGGGTGTTCTGCCGATTTTTTTAAATACCAGCATAATAGACCTGGGTTTGAATCCCATATATATTTTTGTATTTTTCAATTAATACTGTATCTAGGAAATCAAAATTAGCGATTGTTGAATTTATTGCATCATAATAAATAAAAAAATGTGACATGAATATGTGCTCCCCACATATTAACAAATTTCGAAATAGCGTGCCAAAAAAGGGTTAATATATATTTTTCGTATGTTCTTAACAAAATTTTCAATTTTCCGAACTTATTTTCTTATTATTTTTACGAGAAATTTGGTATTACATATTAGCAAATATTTTTAATATATAATTCATGGATAAGATCTATGCTTAATTGTCATATAAATAATCTTTGATAACTTTATGGAAAATATTTATTTATATAAAAAAAATGCAATTGAACAATATTTTAATCAATTCTATAACATTTTTGATTAATTTATATTTTACCAACACTCTTTTTAACATAGTTACGATTTTTTAATATTTTAAATATAAGCATTTATAAAAAAAAACATTATTTTTAATTCTCTCTGTAATAAATATATTTTTAAAGAACTCTACCATATATATTTCATTTAATATCGATAAATAACAATACATATCGTTATGAATAATATAAATCAACTAATTTTATGTGTTATCTATATATTATTGAGTAACTAGTTTTAAGCGATACTTTTAAGTATCTGCTTGTCATTGCCTATCTACTTTTTTCCGAATATTGTATTTAAGTCGATGATATTTATAATAAATTAAACATATTATAATAAATTAAATGATTTGCTTTTATACTGATTTTATTCATTTCATGCAACAATATTTTTTGTGCATTCTTAAATTATTAAAATTTCGGCCTTGGCAGCAGTCAAATGGTATAATATTTCAGTAATTTTAATATATAAAACTATTGAATTGAACCTCCAAGAACCAATAATATGCATCATCGTACATTAAAACTGACACTTCAATATATGTTAAAAAAAAACATCAAAATAAAAGATAAAAATGTGTTATTTTGATAATATTACCGAACAGAATTGTATACCTGAATAAATATCATGTTGTGATGTTTATGTTTTTAGTACATATTTTTAACATGCAGGTGTAAAATATATTAAATTTAACGTTTAACAAATATCACGTGGTGGTATTTTTAGAAAATGTAAATTTAAAATAAAATAAATATATATGAGAGTTACATCATTAAACCGGTATTGACAATATCATATGATGTTCCATTCGCAAAAACGGTACTGACTTACCATTTGCACTCGTGATTCATTTTTATAAAAACAATATTTATGTTGATCTCATTCACTGTATTTGATTATAAAATAATGCACTTACATATTAACCCTTTTTTCAATGATCATACATGACAAGATCAAATTAGCGTAACAATATAATTGATTCACATTTGCGTGTAAACGAAT
The DNA here is from genome assembly GCF_051122295.1 of Plectrocnemia conspersa. NCBI lineage: Eukaryota > Metazoa > Arthropoda > Insecta > Trichoptera > Polycentropodidae > Plectrocnemia > Plectrocnemia conspersa. The sequence goes on from NW_028277175.1 coordinate 2,252,341, forward strand.
CAGATCTCATTATCAGATTACAATGTGTTGTCTTTATTAGAAAAATATAAACAAGCGGGAATTCCGATTATTAAATAATAACCAATGTATGTGTGGTTTAATTGATAAGTTATTAAAAAGTTATTGCCATTGAAGACAATATTGTACAAAAATATCAATTCAATTAGATGTAAAACGCTAAAAGAAGAAGGTTAAAATATTTTTGGAATAAGTTAATACACATTGATTGGTTTTAAAGGTTGTTGAGACATAAAAAAAACACTTATCTTCAAAATAAGTAACTTGTTCTTCCAATCTAATGATGAGAGCAAATCCTTGATTATAAACTATCTATAAGCTTTTTCCAGTATAATTATAAATATATATATATATATATATATATATATATATATATATATATATATATATATATATATATATATATATATATATATATATATATATATATATATATATATATATATATATATATATATATATATATATATATATATATATATATATATATATATATATATATATATATATATATATATATATATATATATAATTGAATTCAGAGAATTATTAATATGTAAATGATACTTATCTCAAAATTTTATTGTTTTAGAAGTACCTATGTATACTTACACGAAAATTAATACATCTGAAAATAGAATTAGATCGATTTATAATCACCTTAATGGCTGCGTTTTGAGACCGGAACCTATGTATCATATTATTTTTAAATAGCTGATATATACCAATAGCAAATATCTTTTATGTTTACAAAATTTTATATTAGTATCAAAATCATATTGAATACCAAGTTAATCATTTTTAGAAAGCTGCTGCATACCTTGGTCTTCTCGATCGATTTAGCGTAGCTCCGCTTGGTGCGAATTATTCCAAGGCGGAAGCGAAGTGGTAGCTCTGTGGTCAAATTGGTCAAATTAAAGAATGAAAAAAAGTTATACATCACTTCCAGTCCAGACTCTTTTTTTCGTCATGTATAACGGCATAATGTTTTTTTTTAATTTGCTTTATGATATAAATACAATTTGTTTGCATAATTTGCAACGTAGTTATTCCCTAACATGTGAAATTTTGATGTGCGGTATTTATTTGTCAATTTTTTTTTTTTGTTAAAATAGGGTCCAACGGTTTTGATGCAAGCTTTGACGTTTTAACAAACACTTTAAATATGCATTTTTTGTTTATAATTCAAGGGACCTAATCTAACATAATCTTTGTAGAAACAGATGTTAGAAAGTGGAGATATGGGAAGAAATGCGAGTTTACGTGCAATGGCGCTCCGCATACTTTAATTTAGGGTTTAATAATAAATAATCAAAGTTAAAATAAATATAAAAAAAATATTTAGTAATAATTTGAAACATAACACATGAAATATAAGTGAATGAAGTTCCTAATAATTTTATGTCTTTGAATAAAAAGTATTTTTGAAATAAGGCACATTATTAGCAAGTTGAATTATGTTTATATGTGACACTAATTAAGTTTTTGAATAAATCATAGAAACCACGACTTTTTAAAGTTTCTTTCTTTAGCTTCAAATCCATAAATATATTTTTAATATTATTTTATTGTATAATAAAAAAAAATCAATTTTGTCAAAATGTAATTTACTTGTAATTTACTTATAGTTTCGATTAAAATTTGATTAAATTTTAATCACTAAAACAACACACATTTACTTGTGAAATAGGTGATATTCCTGCAGACTTGTTTCCTCCAGAATGCTTAATACTTAATTCATATTTTCAAGCTGTTTTTTTGATAATTTAATCAGAATTGAAAACAAAATTATCAGCGCGATCAACCGACTTGATAATCTTGGCAACTGTAGACAGACTAATGACAGTTGGCTGCCGCGTCAGTCACAATCAGGCAGCCAAACGAAAACAGTATACGCCTTTTCTTTCATGCGCATGTTATTATGAGGTCAAACAAGTTTGAATTTTGTTTGCGAAACATAGTTTGAGAAACCCTGCTTTGGGTGAAAAATCTGTAAAATTAAAAATTTGAGAAACCCTGCTTTGGGTTATAAAAGTCACATAAATTAAAAATTATCAGCAGTCTATTGACAGTTTGTAATTTTCAGAAACAAACCTGTTTCGATCCTACTAGCGTCATCTCTTATACCTGCACTACACTCTGGAAGTTGTCTGAACCGAAATTACAACTGAAGTCGGCCGAGACTTTTCGAGTAAGCGACCACACTGTCGCAAATTTCATACGCCGTCCGGACTGCGGCTTCTGTCACGTACAGCCGGCATATTTGCGCGCGATCGAAAAATGTGCCAAATAATCGCAATTTTTAAATTGCATATTATTAAAATTACACTATTGATAATTATAAAAGTTTGTGTGAGCACTCACCAATACAATATCAGTGAAAACTTTTCGGTCGTAAATATTAAATTTACGCAAAATCTTTGTCGGCTTTTGCAAAATGCCATAAGGCATAAAAATGATACTTCAGAATACGAACACCACATCTGTGACTATCCTAAAATTTGTTGCCATCGATTCTAAATAAGAATTCGTTATGGTGTGACATTTATATAAACCGATATAGGAAAATACATAAGGATATTCGAAACGATTTTTTTTAAGAAAATCAAGTACCACTAATTATTTTTTAATTATTTAATTTTATATGAAAAAAATATAATAACGATATCTGTTAAGAGAATATACTATCAAAAATATAATTAATCCCTTTTGGTGCCCTAAAATATTCAAAGATGTCAGTAAGAGTCTGTTGAAGTCCCCGGTAAGCGTGTGGTATTATAACTTGACCACGTGACTACGATGCAGCGCTCGACATACGCGTTGACCATAGGACGCCTACGCGCATACTGAAATTGAACCGAGTTACTCGTTCTATCTCAGTTTGCGAAACACCATATCATCCATCCTTGGCCAACCTTGGCCAATTTCCAGATTGTGTAGTGCAGGCATTAGATTTTCTAAGGACTTATTGACTTACCCTCGTAGTTATTAAATATTATGAATGCTATGAGGCTGGCGGACTAAACCCCGCCGGCTGTCGCACTAGCCAGAGGGAGATAAAACGTTGCTCTTGCCGCCACCGCCATGCCAGTGTTGCTAGTGTGCATAAATAGACCCCCACAATAGCCTATATTAAAAATAATATTTTGCAATAATGTATTTTAATACTACGAGGGCTGTTTTTTGGGACGTCATTTAGCAAATTGTGATCCGGGTTTTCTTGTCATATTCGATGTCTTCGTGTTTGTACCATTGTACCAACGTTTGAACGTTTATATTAAATTTTAACGCATATTTAACTAGCATGAATTATGTTTAAAAATAAGCTTACTGATCGTTTTTATGATTTTTTTCAGAGCATTGCCCAAGTATTAAGCGCTAAGAGCATATTCGTACGAATGGGATTGAACGCATTGCTTAAGTCTACAGGAGCAAAGCCCTTAGTCGAGATGACTGCCAAGGAGTTCATGTTCGGCTACACTTCATCACTAGTCACACTTGGCAATAGTTTTTTGCCCAGTTGGATCAAGTTTGACAAGCTGGGATTAATCGACAGAGTGAGTTTATCTTTATTGTATTTATTAACACAAGTTTCAAATGAAATTTAATATATAACTGCAAATTGCATCATCGCATAAATAATTTTAATCACCTATAAATTAATATGCGACCTAGAAATAGCAATAAAATTTATTTTATTTATATGAAAAAAATATTTTGACTTAATTAGCATGTTTTTAAATTTCAAAGTGCATTGAATATCAATTCTTATAAATGTTATATACAATATATGATACTCATTGTTTTATAATATATTTTTCTTATGACAAAATAAAGCAATGCTCTTTATAATAAATACAGTAGTAGAAAAAACAAATTCTCGCTACGCCGCTTTATATGACCATTTAATAGTTTCATACATATTTAATTTAAACGCTTGTGGTTTGTATAGATCATTAATATACATATTATTTTAATGAATGCAAGAGGTTAAAGCATTTCACGCAGAGTCCTTCAAATCGATTGATAATATTTGTTGTTGTTTATCACGGAAGAAAACGCTCTCTTCCAAATTATAAATAAGTTATTTTTATTTAAATGTTTACAATATTTACATATTAATGTATAATTTAACAATTAAAGTCGTAGCTCTATAGTTTAATTTAAATCCATTGTTCAATGTGCTATTTAATGTATTGTATCTTTAGTAGCATTTTAAATAAATCAATTTGATTATCTTAAACTTTTGAAGGCGTAAGGTCACTTGATTTCTACAAGTCGCATTTATTATTATAAAAACGTTACAAAATACAAGATAAACGAAACCAAAATCGAAGCCAAGGCTTTGAATCCCGCATCCATCTGCCTTTTGTTGGGTAGTGGGTTCAATGACTATTGCTCAACTAATGTGCTCGAAAATACTATTGTTTTGCTTTATATTGTAAACGATAACAATATGTTGTATTAATCATTATTCAATAAATTCACAGATGTACGATTTTGATGGAGATTATGAGACAATATACACAGGAGAGAGAGGCGGAGATGATTACATCAACGCTGGTCTTATCGATTCTTGGAGAGGCAGCAGGGTTCTGCCTCAATGGGGAGACAACAAATGCGGACAAGTGCACTTAGCTTCCGATGGCTCTAAGTATCCAGGAAAGCTGAAGGACGGAGACGAAATACTGTTCTATAGAAAATCGCTTTGCAGAGCCGCGCCTTTGGTAAGCAGTTGAAAGAATCATGTTGATTTGAATAAGTGAAGGAATTTATTTTCATCAAGACATTCAGCGACTTAATAACCACAAAGCTCCCAAAACTATTCTTCTGGTTACTCAGTTATAGTCTTCTAAGCAAATTATACTCTTCTTGAAGAATTGTTATTATTGCTTCCTTTTTTCTTGGTATGAGATTCATGGCTCAGTTACGTGAGCAAGTCGACGAGCAGCGCGCGGAGCAACGCACGTCAACTTAATCGCTTATTGCGTGGAATGAACAATAATTTTCTTAATTAATGAAAAATACAAGCCCGTTACTCTATTCATGAATTAGGCAAATTATCTGCCGAATGCGTGAATTGGGCAGAAATTGCTTTGCTTATTTCGTGCACTGTGAAAAGTAGATAGTGGCGCTCAGATGATGTTTTTCGAAACATTTGGTTATATAAAAATAAATCAATCATTCTTATTTATTTATTTTAATAATTTATTTAGCTAATATAACTATACTATATTTGCGTTAACACAGTCAGTTCGAAAGCTATATATTTCATCATTATTCTTAATTTAAATAGAGATGGCAAGTTTGGGTTCGATATACTTACCATTATTCGGTTTATTTTTTGAACACATTTATAGAAAAAAAAATCTATAGAAAAAAATCTAAAATGTGCTCAACAAATAAAATTATTAATAATGATGAAATGGATAGATCTTGAACTGACTGTGTTATCGCAAATAGAGTATTTTTTTAAACAGTAACCAAATATAATCGAAACATAATATAAACATTAATAGAATATAAAAAATACTTAATATTATAATTTAATTCTTAATGCACAAATGTGTTCCTTTATTATATTCAGGAAACCCGCTACATTTTTTTTACGGATTGTCCTAGAAGTATTATTATTATACAAATTTAAATTACAATTTCATAGCGCGCTGTTTCTATTAAATACCGGTAGTGCCGCAATGGTGGTAAGCCCTTTAAAGCGAAGTTCCAAAATATGTTTATTAAATTTAAGACAGCACTAACTTCGGTTCAGATTTATTTAATGATTTCATTTAGTTAATATTGCGAATTATTTATACACTAAAGAAATTTAATATAAATAATTTTAACGATTTTATTCTGAAAAATAATATCCAAAAATAAATTGCATTGATTTTTTTTCTGAATAATTAATCAAATATGCTAATAAAATGAGGAAATGCCCTAAATATTTCTAATGCAACTTTTCGAAAGCTACTCGTGCGACATTGACCTCCTAAACTTCTAAATTTTTTACAATATATTTCTACTCTGCATTTAATAAGATAAAAAAGCGATGGTCAATGTCACGTCAAAAATAAGTTTTAGGCTATTAATTAAAAAAATGATGTGAATGCAAAGTCACGAACTATATATTGCAAATCAATTAATTTATATAAATATAATTAATTCGATATCGACCTTAATACAACCACATGTTGATTCAACGTTATTTTAATAGTGATTCGCAACATTTTAGCACATCTTCCTATTTTATATAACGGAATAGATAATATCCGTTTTGCATTGTTATATAATATTTAGCGTCTGTTTTTATTAATTATGATTATGTAAGTTTCTGAGATTTGTTGCATAGTTTTAATAATCTTTGTATGTATATATATGTGTACATATAAAACAATTAAATTATTGCACACTACCTAATTTATATCAGTGCCATATGATTTAATTAATATAATATGCTGAAGGCAATAATCCAATGACAAGATTGAATCGCTGAATTTAGAAAGGGCACAATGTTATTGAATAAATATATTTATTAATACTTATATGATACTGTGCATTCAATGCTTATGAAATGACCTATTAAAGTCATATTTTATGGTTAACTAGATTTGAACTTGAATCTTTTGTTGACATTTTTCGCTTCAAAGTTTATATTGAAACATCATTGCTCAATTATAGTAATTTATAATATAATATGTAATAAATACACATGTGAGTTTGTTTCACAACTGAAGTATTAACAGAGTAATCGAAAACTTGATTTAATATTATTCACCTAAATCTACTATAATTGACCGCCAAAACTGTGATGTTAAGTAACAAAAACCAGGTTTTCAACTGCGCACATTTACATACATTTAAATATAATCGTTTGGATGTGTGAATCAATCAATTTGTAAAATGCTTTTCGTTACATCATGTCGTCTTTTATTAAAATATAAATGACTGTCACATTGAGTAACCTTTATTTTTACAGATCAAAGCGGACGAAGGAGTCAAAGATGGACTGAGAGCTTTCAAGTATGTGTTCAAAGAAAACATATTGGACAACGGTCACAAGAATCCTGAAAATAAATGCTTTTGCAGAAACGGTGAGAAAAACTTATATATCTCAAACCCTTTCAAGTCCTTTGTCTACACGTATTAAACATCCCAAGTTCATAATGTATAAAAAAATCACAAATTACTAAAAATTTTATCTTAAAATATAATAAATAAAAAAACTAAATAATATTTCATTTATTAGTACAAAAATTATTATTAGTAGATTTCTTGAATTAATATTATTTAAATTCAATAAAAATAAATTAATCAAATATTAAAATTCTAATAATTAATAACTTAATTAATTTATATTAAAAAAAAAATATTTCATATTTTTTAAACTAATATAATATTATTCAAATTATACATATATAATTTAATTTGCTTCTAAAGTATAATTTATTTTATATAATATAGAAGAAATATTATTTTTTATATTATTATATTTGATGATCATTCAATTATTTAATTGAATATATTCATTAAAAATGGCTTGGACTTGAGGTAAATACTTTTTAATACAACTTTGGACTACAAAGGGTTAAAAAATCATAACTATGTAATATTCATTGTAAGATAAAATATCTACAAACATACTATTGTAATATTATCTTAGAACCAATTAAATATTGCTCTATATTAAAAATTAATTATTTTATGATATTACTATAACCAAAAATATAAAAATAAATTTGTGCCAATCTAGACGCAACAGGAGCAGCATGCACGACTGCGCTCTTCCGCAAATAACTGTGTAGACAATATTAAAACATATCCTTTTGATAATCACCACTACATAAGTGCAGGGACGTCATTTCAGCTTTTTTCATGGAGGCAAAAATGGGCCAGTCAATTGTCATTTTTTTATTATATTTATTTCATTACAGTTTATAATATTTCATTAAATGATATGCATTTTTTTGGCCAAAATCAAGGAGTTCCACATGAAAAGTAGTGCTGTTAAGACTTTTTATAACAATATTACAACTTACAATAAGTGAGAATCGAATGTAGCATATCTAAACCGAATAGGAGAGCACAAAAAACAATTATCATTTCTCAGAAGTCAAATATCCACATCAAAAGCAATTATAAAAAAGGGAACGCTCGATTATCTAGTGTTTATATTATGACTTATAATAATATTACAAATTAAACAAGAAACATTTAAACCGAATTTTGCCCAATAGGAGTACGCAAAATACAATTATCCCTTCCCAGAAGTCAAAAATCCACGTCAAAAGCAATAAAATCGTGTCGTCACCATCGCAATGGGAACGCTCGTTACCGAGCGTTCCCACTGCGATGGCGCCGACACGATTTTATTGCTTTTGACGTGAATTTTTGACTTCTGAGAAGTGATAATTGTTTTTGCGTTCTCCTATTGACCAAAATTCGGTTTGAATTTACTTTGATCAGACCTCTTATATTATAAGTCTATAGTAATATCGGTAAGGATAGCTGTGCTATTTTTTAAACATAGTTTTATAATCAAGTGCAGACCAACCATAGAGCAATATGCGAGATGCGACGTCTATCTGTACTTCTTCTGAGTTAGCGAAATTTGTATTTTGGACTTGACCTAATGAAAGTTCTAAGACTATAATTAGCTTTAGATCTTTCGTAATGTTAATGATATGCTTTTCAGATCAATTATATTAAAGTAGTAAAAATATAAATCTACCAGTGAAAATGTATTCTGATATGATTTCAGTAAAGTGACATATTTTCGGGATAGATTCGAGACTGTTTTTTTAGATTTTCTTTGAGAGATACCTGCTTTATAATCAGGGACCTCGTTTAAATTTTTTCTAGAGTGCGGTAAAGATGGCAAGTCAGGTTATTTAATATTTCAATTTTATTAAGATATGCATATTTCTGGCCAAATTCAAATGACGTCCCTACATAAGTGCAATAAACTTGCAGTGATACTTCGACTCCACAAAACAACGTATTAAGTACTCACTTCTAATCATGTGCCATATTTTGAAGTACACCAGAACGTCAGTGTCAAATCCTGAAATTCTAGAAATTATATTATTTCTAATAATGTATTTATTTTATTACAGGAAACTGTTTGAAGTCAGGATTGATAGACGTGACCGAATGCTACTATGGTTTTCCTATAGCGTTGAGCTACCCGCACTTCTTAGACTCAGACGAATCTCTTGTAACGGACATAGAAGGTATAAAGCCTGAAGAATATCATAGATCTGACATTTGGATACAACCGGAATCGGGATTACCTCTGGAAGTAAACGTAAAGTTCCAAATCAACATTGCGATGGGAAACATAGATAACATACACGGAGGAAATATATTTTCAAAGTTAACGGTGCCTTTACTATGGTTTGAATTTGTAAGTATTTATTAGTTATACTATTTAATAAAATGTTTAGTTTGATTCTAATTATTTTATTGTATTATAGAAAATGCATAATCTACCAGAATCGTTGGCAAACAGATTCAGGTTGTATTTGAAGATTTTACCTGAAGGTGAAAGGATCATAATGTGGATTGGATTCTTGATCGTTGCTCCGACTCTAGCTGCTGCTTTATTAGTGAAATTGAGAAGGCCGAGTCATCATATTCCTAAAAGAACGCCTATAATTTGGGACGATAACTCACCGTATGCCAAATCTTTAAGGAAAATGTCGCTCGAGATTGAGAAAAGTAAAATGCAAAGTGTTTATATACCTTGCGAGTTACCGTTGCCGGAACAGAACGAATTCTTAAGTTCAAATAGGAGTTCTTCGGAAGATGAGACCGAAGTGAACATTCCGATTGAGCGAAGGGAATCTCTGATTAAAGTCCACGCTGAGAAGCATCACAATTTCAGTTCGAGCATCGGTAATAGATTACAAAGCATCAAAAACTTCACGTTACGTCGCAACAACGACAATCAACAGACGGAAACGAATCAATCGAGCGAAGAAGATAACTTCGATTCCGAGATAAGAAGATTCTCCGTTCCTGGTGATATTTTAGGCAACGTAAATTATCAAATGGTCAACTCGTCTGATGACGAATGTTGCGATCTGGAAATCGTGGACGACGGAAGCGCTTTCGATCCAACTCCAGAAGAAATCTTCAGGCGACAGTCCGTTGACGTATCGGACAAAATAGAAAGGCTGAACATGCTCGAAACAGATAAAAACTCATATTGAAGTGATGTTATCGAACGAATGCGGTTTCTAAGTCAACATGAAAGCAAACTGATAATAAATTAGAATCATGTTTAGATTAAAATTTAGGATAATTAATATACACGGAACTCATTATTCTCAATGACGACTGCATTTATTTTATATTCAATCAGTAAAATAACATTCCAAAGGATGATCGTAGATTAAATAGCATTGACGGCTTCTAAAATATTAAAATGTATACTTAAATATTTGTTTAAGCTTTTTTATCATTCACTGATTCATATTTGTTTTATTAAATCATATTACTACAATTATGACGTTTCATAACGGTTATCACCAGTTTCTTTTTTATTATAAATATATATATATAACTAAATTATTGTAATTAATGTAGTGATTAATATAATTTTGTAATGCTTAATGTATTTTTTATATACAATATATATTTTTAGAGATATATGTATATGTTGAGTCTGTGATAAACGAATCATAATAAAAATATTTTTTATTTAATAGCTGCATAATTATTACCTCACGTTGACACAAATATTTTTTGGCAAACAAAATATTAATGCTATTCAAATTATATTTTTATTTCACACATAATTTTGAATACGTGTAAATTTAAATCTTAAATAACTAATTTACACAAATGTGCATTGCAAAATATTTTTTTCTATTCGTTTTTACTATTATTTTATGTCAATCGATTGCTTCGTGAAATCTCTTTTGTGCTGTGAATAAATTTGTAATTTATTACAAGTTCATAACACTTTTTTATACTTCAGTCTAAAAGCAAAATATCTGAAAAGTGAAAAAATGCAATAAAAAACATTGTTGATGTAACAGCTGTCAAAATACTCATCTGTCAAATTTATGATTTGGTCATAAGTCATAAAATGTTGATCATTCCTAAATTAAATAAATAAAATTTAAATATATTATATGATTAAGCAGCTTCAATCAATTATGTCACAGGTTTTTCGTGAAATTTGGTGTAATCAAGGTGTCGCACCATGCTGCCCCTCCCCCCATACGTCACGTTACATAACAATAATTAGTTTGATTTACAAAGACAACAATATTAGAGGTAGTATAAGATATGTATTTGTGTGAAAGCGATATTGCTGAATAATTTTTTTCACAAATTCTGTATAATAATAAATGACGATGTATGTATGTGTTATTCCTAAGCATATATTGTAAATAAATCACACGCTGACACATTAGAACTTGGTAAATTATACATTATATTTATGCTTATTGAAAATTGCTTTATTAAAAAATATAATATACATACATTAGACTACCTTATTAAAATTAATGATGTCACTTTTTTTAAAAGACTTCTCCCCTCCCCCCTCCTCTGTTACAAACTGTTATAATACCGCTGACCCCTTTCCCCTCAAACCTATGACATAATGTATAAAAGCCACCTTAGTCTAAAAATAAGTTTGGTACTTGTTAGTTAATTGTTGAAAGAGCAAAATATTTTTAATCGAGCGTAGAACAAGACCATGCTATGCTTTTTTTCCATTGTTTATGCACGCACACAAAAGCATTTCCTACTCAGACCAGATGACGTCAAAAACGCGCGGCTTCTCAAACACGATAAATTTTTGCTATAAAACACGATATATTTTTTTATACAAATAATAATATTAAAAAGTAAATGATAAAAAACATATATATATATATAAAAATTAAACATAAAAACTTAAGATAAAACATACATCTATAAACATATAACATAAAAATTAAATAATTTTAAATGTCTAGTAATCCGAACTACTTAACTTTTGCTCTGGTAATTTTATTACCAGAGCAAAAGTTAAGATTCATCGTCGTCTAATATTACTAGTACTACTGGGCGAAGACGGTGTAGAAAGATCTTTAGGGGCAAAAGTCTTCAGGAATAATGCTATTGTTAACTTTTGCAGTTTATGCAAATAAACCTTCTCTTGTCGTTCAATTACACTTTTTTTACTAAATCTACCGGTAGAAGCAGGGCCGGCCCGAGGGGCAGGCAGTACAGGCGATCGCCTGGGGCGCTAGATCTCGTGGGGCGCCGTGATACCAAATAAAGGCGCAATATTCACTTAAAATTATCAAATAATATAATCTGATATTAGTTTTTTATACACTACTGTGTACTCTTTAAATTATTTCACGCGTACAAAATCACGACAAAAAATAAATTATAAATTCTTAAATACCCACAATCGCAAAAAAGCATTGTGTAAAATATAATATATTATTATTTTAATTTGAATTATATTTTTGCGCTCAAGTATTAATAGGGGGGGGGGGCAAATTTAATTTTTGCCTGGAGCGCCAAATAACCTAGGGCCGGCCCTGGGTAGAAGGCGTATGAAAAGTATTTCATACGCCTTAGTATTGAACGGCATCGATCGACATTCGCCACTCAGAATATTTATGAATCCATATCTTATAAGCATTGAAAGCAATAATATCAATGGGTCCCATAAATATTCTGAATGGCTATCAGCTTTTCGCCATACGCCATAATATTCATCAATCATTTTGTCTTCTAGATCAACTTCGTCTTTTGTTCTGTAATAAAAATTAATTCACTATCTGTGTTAAAAAACGTTTGTACTGAGCAACAGAACCGTGTATTTTTTTTTTAATATATAAGGCGCCAAACACATGTTATTAGCAAAACCAAATATACTATTATACAGGAATATTCTGCGCTTCACCGTAAATCTCCAGATACTGACGCACGTTTGAAACACCGTCTGATACGTGCGTAAGAGCGAGTGTGACGCATCTTGCCCTAGCTCTTTCGCTCCGTGACACGCACTTGTGCATCTCGCTCGCATACGTACAAGCGAATCCGTGCAAGAGAAAATTCTCTGACAAAGCGGTATAGCATGGGCGCGTGAAAGTTAATGTTTTTTAAAAACTGATTGTCGTATGATTTTATAAATAAATTTAAGAATAATTAAATTAAAAAATTAAATACGACCAATTTTAAAATATTGCAAAATTTATTAATATTAAAGCACTTAAGTACGATATTTTTGTTAAAATGTAAAAAGGCAGATTTTTTTATTTATTATGCCGTTGATAGATTTTTTAGCATATTATATATTTATAAATAACAATTAACAATGCCCAAATTCAACGGCTTTATGGCCAAAAAAAATATAATCACATGAAACGTCACTCTAGTCGGCCTGATTAGAGATTCTGTTAGTAAAATTGCTTTAATTCTAATTTACTGAAGTTTTACCATCATATATCAAACACAACTTCACTTTCACATCTATCTTTACTTTTTGCAACTAGATTCAAGCTGTTTATTTAAAATTTTTAGTGAACCAAGCCCGGATTTTGGTTAGGTCACAAAATGCTTCCCAATTCGGTAGACCCTCGCAGGCCTGAACGTCAGCAGCGCTTCAAACCGCCTGCGAATCCCAACATCACGAGCGAAGATCTCACAACAGATTATATGAACATTTTAGGTATGTTTTTATGTTAATCATTGAATTGGTAATGTCATTATTGAGTGATTGTGTTTTAGGTATGATTTTCTCCATGTGCGGCTTGATGCTGCGATTAAAATGGTGCGCCTGGACGGCTCTGTATTGCTCTTGCATCAGTTTCGCCAATTCAAGACTGTCTGATGATGCCAAACAGGTATTAAAATTTAAAAAAAAATATGTCAATTATGTTTTATACATATTTATGAACGTCATTTCAGATATTGAGTTCCTTCATGTTGTCTATATCGGCGGTAGCCATGTCTTACCTGCAAAACCCTCAACCGATGATCAATCCGTGGAGTACTCTGGGCAGTTAATCAAATATTATTTAATTAATACAATCTACATTGAATATTATTTATTCGTTAATATATTAAAATATAATAAAACGTTCTTTTTGAATGTACAATTTTTTTTATTTATATAATATTTTTAGAATTTGATTTAATGTTAATGATTTCTATAGAAAATAATACCAATAAACTATCTTTAATTTATACGAAATAAATGAACAAAACAAGTAATATTTTATATTAGTTTTTTAAAAGATATTGATTATTAATAAAATAGCTCACATTCAGGTGTATAGCAATAAATTAACAAATATGTATCAATTAATTTACTACTCGAGAGGTTAATTAGTAACAAGATTGTATCAATCATTAGTCGATTGTACTGGTTCCCAAAAAATAATTTACAACGAGCTTTGATTTATATCTTTAAAAGAAAATTTATTCCTAACAGTTGTTTATACCAGCAAGGCTTTAAAGTTTTAAAAACAACCAATAAAATAACAGCTCAACGAAAATTGTACTTTTTTGTTGAGGCAAATACTCAGTGTAGCTTCACACGTGCCGGATGGATTCGGCTGGCGCTGTATAGTGTGGGTGGTGTTGTATGGGCTAGTACTTATCGTTTCAGACATGCCGGATGGATTCATCCGGTACGCGCTGTTGGCTATGTCGCTGTGGCGTCCCGGTGGGATAGCGGCCTTAAGCGATTTCTTTCTCCATTGCCAACATATCTGGTTTATCTACTAATGGCGCTCGAACAATGGTTAGTAAAAGAAAGGGACTTACAAAATTGCTAGAAGATAATACACTCATGTTTGACGAAGTATCACTGCATCCAAATCATAGCCAATCGTAAACCGTCACTTATTCCAGAAGTTCAAAATCAAATCAAGTTGTTAGTGGAATCTAGAGTAAAATTTGTGGCAAAATTTTTAAATAAAAAATGGCTCACAAATTAAGCATACCGCTCATTTAAATGAGTTAAGCACTCGTCTTCAGCGTAGAAACCAACTTATCACAGCAATGTTTTAAACCATTACAGCATTTCAAATAAAATTCCAGTTATGGAAAATAATTTTATGTATTTTTAGAATTTTAGCCTTTATTTTCATTTTAATATAAGAATATATTTCCTGATTTTAGGAACAATCAGTACTTCACCATATATTCGACTCCATTTTCAGTTGACAAACACATTATCTTCATTTTTTTAAATGGAATGCATAGATTTGCCATCAGATATTTAACTGACAGAAAAAAATGATTGTGTATCTTTACAGAACTTTTACAAGACCTATCTTTCCAGCGAAAAATATCCAATAATTAGAAATCACCCTTTATATGTAATCCCTCTTTAACAATATCTATATTTGTGAGCAATTATTTTCAAGGATGAATCACACGAAAAACAAAATTAGATTAAATTACCCCTTTATATGTCATCGCTCTTTGACAATATCTATATTTGTGAGCAATTATTTTCAAGGATGAATCACATGAAAAACAAAATTAGATTAAATATTCCTACGTACCTTGAAAACTCACTAAAGATTGCAACCACTTCCATGGAAGCAAACATTGATAAGTCAGTCTAATAAAAACAAGGTAATTTCCTCATGGTTCAAGTTCGTACAAACTCAATGAGTCCAAATTGGAGAGCTCAGTTGAAGTTATTGATCTGAGCATTGTGCTTTAATTCACATGGTTAACCCTATACAGGTTTAGTGCTTTTAGCTCTTTTTACTGCCACGACTAATTACGATGATCTGGTACATTTAATTTCATTATCCTGTTTTTTTATTGGACAATTTAAATGAGAAATATAGTAAATAATTGTTCCATAAAACTAATTGCTTGTATATTTCTGTTGGACAGATTAGGTATGAGTGAGCATTGATCAGAACAAGGAGCACCTTATGAATAATCTTTTTCGAAGAAAAAAATCTGAAGATATATAAATGCACAACAGGTTCAAAGCTTAGCGTGGAAGGTTTGAGGTATTGTAATTAAACTCTTGTTAAATTCAGCTTCCAGGTTTATTAGTGAACTTTATAGACACAATATAAAATAATGATCGATATTATCAGTGGTTTGACAGACCGTTTGGTACGAAATGTAATATGATTATGATCACATAACAAAGAATTTCCCCATACTTACATTATTATGTTAATTAATATATGTTGCTATTATTAAGGGCGTCATTTTGGTCTTAAGTCTAAATATAACTATGTAGCGTTTGTTGCTACACCAAAGCTCGATGCTGAGCGAGTGACTTTTTAATAAATATTGTATATACAACAGTAGGTTGAATTATTAATAATAAAATATTTGTATTTCTATTGCAAAAAAAGCAGCAATTAAGTGAATTGTCTTTCAAAAAACATTTAAAAATAAATACTATATTTTTTATATCATTCCCTGAGATTTCTATAGATAGACCCAAGTTTCTGTTTACCCTAATTTTCCAACAGTATATCAATAACTGTTTTTTGTCTGTGCGATCACAAAAGGCAATGTGTGACCCAATTATTGCGACCGAGAGACTGAGACCTACTGTTTGTCATGCACTTTGCATTTTCAGCTAGTTTGGATCGCATCATTAGCCAATGGCTGCAAAATAGTCTCCGATGGATACTGCATAGAATATCAATCGGCGAAAAAAAGAGAAATTACTTCATTACATCACTTCTAAAACGTGCGGCTATCCGATGTTCAAAGGATCGACCGACATTACGCTCCCAAGTTCGAATATGTAGGACGAATTCTTCAATGAGCGTCAATTTTCAAAAAACTATTTTTAGGTTAACCTAATTATTACGACTAATTTCATCCTCTGATCGAAATCAATTGTTTTTTTGTATTCAATTGTTTTTTCAGTTGAATATCAACCCATTGTAAAAGTAAGATAAAAAAAGAGTTTTCGAGAGTTTGCGATTGTCCAGTTCTTGATGCATCAAAAGAAAAACGAAAAGTTGCAGCAAGGTACTATTAGTTAGCTGCAAAACAATTTAAGTGCAACAGAATGGCCTTATCAAGAATTTGGAAGCGTGCCTCCGAAAATGATTATCAAGGTGAATCTTATGTATTGATTTTATATTTATTTTCTTTTACTACTATTATTATAGGACAAATTAAATTTAATAGAGGGAGTATAATTTATTAACCTTAAATTGTCTCTATTTCTAGTATAAAATCAATGTACATCTTTATTTTATATTAAATACTTATTAATATAATCTAATAGCATAGTATATTCTAACTTATATATAAATAATGAAGCATTCACCTTCAATATTTCTTAAATATCCAACAATTCCAACCTATCAAACATACTTATACAACTAGTAAATCTCTTTATATTTCAAACTATTCATTGCCCTATTTTATGATTTTGCAACATCGTTTTATCTAATTTATTAACCATAAATAATATTGTTGCACAATAATTAAAATGCTTTTTTTGTGTTTATATTTAACATATTTCTAATCCTAAACAATCTACTAAATTTTGTATTATTTTTTTCAATGTGTAATTACAACGTTCCTTAAAATTTATTTTTTTATCAACCCCAAAATATTATTTAATATCAGATCTATCCCTAATCACTCAAATGAAGATCTGCATCTTATGTATTTTTTAAATTTAAAAATATTATTTGTACACGTAGCACATTTTTTCTTCCTTTTTTGAGCAATATAATTGATTAGTATCCCCTCAACATTTAAGGAAACGTAGTAAAATATATGCACGTGATGCGTTTTCTCTTGTGTTTTTGCGGCGTTTTTTGTAATATGAGCTGCTCAATCCTTCTGTATAAAAAATGGTTGCTAAGGGTTGACAGTTTATAAAATTATACATATATATTTAATCTTATTTTATTTTTTTCTTAATGCCACTCTTGTGTCTATAAAAATATAACTAAATCCATCCTGAAATTGTATTGTTTATAATATCTTGCAGAACTGGACAATTGATAGATGATTAATTACTTACCAGTAAATATTAAATAGCTATAATTAAAACTGCGTTTCAAGGTATTTCACGATATTCACATTGAACGACGTAAATTAATTTTATATAGTAATATTTTATTTTGCAATTATTTATACTATAAAATTTGCTGTAAGGAAACCTTTTTATGACTGATGATTATGTATATTAAGTATTAATGTCACTTTGAGATATATTGCCAGTTAAAGTTAGTGCGATCGTGGAAATTTTTCATCAGTAATGCGCGACTAAAATAAATAAGGAAAAATTATTTTATTGTATGGGGATAGCACAAGACATCTGTTAACTAAACACGACTAAAATAAATAAGGATAGCCTTTTTTATTATTGTATTTGTATTTTTACAAAAATCATATTTTTATATATATACGGACTTATCCGAAGGTAGGGACGTCATTTAGGGGGGGGGGGGGATTTAAAGGAAAACAAGAATATCAATTATATATTGATATGATATATTTATTATATTTGCTTAAAGTTGCATGAATTCATTAAAAAAATATTTTTTAATTTCTTTGCAATTATTTCTAAATTTAAATGCAATATATTTTAAATAATTTGTGCAAATCATCTACAAAACTATTTTTATAATTATGTAGCTGTTTTCTTAATTTTCTCTCTAGCAATGTTTTGGTTACCATTAATAAATAATATTTTAGTTTTCATATATATGTCTTTCGTGTGATCATCGAAAGACAAGTTTAACAATTTTTTTATAACATTATTTTGAATAACCTCGAGTGATTTTAATTTACTTCTAAATCCTCAAACGCAAGACATTAATATATGTTAGATGACTATGAATATGTGCATAATAAATGTTTAATCTATTTTTATACGATAATATATTTTAAAACATACATTTTGACACTGGTTGGCGCCGTCGCAGTGGCTCGGTAACGAGTGTTCCCACTGATTTTATTGCTTTTGACGAGAATTTTTGACTTCTTAGAAGTGATAATTGTTTTTTGCGCTCTCTTTTTTGTCAAAATTCGGTTTTGATATGCTTCATTCGATTCTCACTTATTGTAAGTCGAAATAATGTAATAACAAAATTTAACGGCAATACTTCTGACGTGGATCTAAACAATGATTTTGAATTTGACCAGAAAAATGCATGTCATTTAATGAAATACTATGAATCTTAATGAAATGCGCCACTGACTGGCCAATTTTCGCCTTCTCCTGGAAAAAGTTGAAATGACGTCGCTGTACTAATGTAGTAGTGATTCTTTAAAGGATATGTAATAATATTGTGCTACACAGTTATTTGCGGAAGAGCGCGGTCAAGCGTGTTGCTCCTGAGGACATATGAAATAATCGTCTAGATTGGCACAAACTTATATTTATATTTTTGATTATAGTAATATCACAAAATGTTCTAAGATAATATTACAATAGTATTTTCATAGATATTTTATGTTACAATAAATATTACATAGTTATGATTTTTTAACCCTTTGTAGTCCAAAGTTGTTTTAAAAAGTATTTACTTTAAGTCCAAGCCATTTTTGATGAATATATTTAATTAAATAATTTAATGATCATTAAATATAATAATATAAAAAAATAATATTTCTTCTATATTATATAAAATAAATTATACTTTAGAAACAAATTAAATTAAATATGTATAATTTAAATAATATTAATTTATCTTAGGAATCTTAATTTTTTTATAGAATTAAGTTAATATTAATTCAAGAAATCTAATAATATTACTCTTATTATTTATAAGAATTATTTTATAATTTATTTTTTTATTAAATTTCATAGAGATAATATTACGTTTTTATTGGTTTTGCCGTGGATTTTTTACTTCTGAGAAGGGATAATTATTTTTTGCGCTCTCCTCTTAATCATAATTCGGCTTAGATATGCTTCATTTGATTCCCACTTATTATAAGTTGTAATATTGTTACATAAAGTCTAAATATGAACGCTAAACAACCGAGCGTTTCTACTGCAACTGCACTCTTTTATTGCTTTTGTATGTATCTCACCACACGCGCGTGATTAATACGTACGTATTGCAAAAAATCGTAATTGAGTATTTTATTGTCCCCCGTCTACACGCACCCAAATAGCACGCTCTTAATTTACCGTGTTATTGGAGGGTCTATTGTAATTTAATGAAATATTATGAATTACTTTTGCCTCCTCCCCAGAAAAAAGCTAAAATGACCTCCCTGATTCTAAACCACAAATTCACGGGTTATCTCTCAAACACTGCATGATGAATAATATGCAAGTTTTAATTATGAGTTTCTCATTATTATATAGTACCATACGGTCTGTAAGGACACTGATAATATCGATCTTCGCAGCTAGCTCGTAGCGATATCGATTATTTTATGGCAGGGAATTTAATTAGAATACTCACCTGAAAACATGTAAACTGAGAAGAGTCATTGAATTTCATCGAAACCTACACAATGATACGCAAAGTATTGGCAAATAGTTTATATTAAGTCACGTCCTTGAATATGTCTTGACAATCGTCTTTCGATGCAAATTCAGCTCTTCTTAGAAGTATACATCCTGATAATTGACTTGAAATTCTATACATAGGTACTGTTGACGAAACGTGACGATTAGGGCATCGCTCATTGATCACGGCCACTCTGATCTCCGCTGTGAACGAGAGGGAAAGTGGAGAAAGCTGATGCTAAGGCAAGGTCGCCCTGCCATTACCGACCCACTGTACATTATTCAATATATTCTAAAAATTACATGACATAACATTACGAGGTCATGACGATAATGGTTAACGTCCGAGGGTATCGTCACATGGCAAACATCGGAAACATTGACGTACAGGTATTATATTGCGTTCATGTTGACGTAATAAAAATTACTTGCTGACTATAAGGTGCTGATTAATCGTGATTGATAATAATTTAAAGATATTTTCTACTTTTTACACATTTCTTCTATATAGTCTGTTTTGCCTTAGCACATCACAGAAAGCATCCATTGTGATTCCGTTGCATTTCTCGACTTTTTCGTTTTCGATATCACTCTTACTAATTCAGATTTATATATTTTATGAGACCAACGAAGTGAAGTGTTCTCATGACTATTAGCACCTTTGGAACTCTCTGTTTTATGTTCTAGAGAAGAATAATCGTAAATAACACTGTAAAACAAAAATTTTGCCAGCTGAATTCGGCTTCATTTAAGAAACTTACAATAATCTTTCACACTTTTAACACTTTTCTTAAAAAAAAATGGACAAACTATTACATAAAAGTTGGGTATATATATACTACAACTAAATAAATAATTACCAGTTTTTCGGTATCTATCTTGGCTGAAAAGTAACACCCCTTAAATTACAATATCATTTTTTTTAAATGGAATATAGAAACATTTCGTGCATTAAGAAATAAAGTCTTTTCTTATTTTCTGTTTATGTTTATATTATGTATTTTTTAACTATAGTAATTATTTTTTAGCTATATTAGCTAAAAAAACAATTACGGTTTTTACGCTGGATAGACGCATTGTATATCACGCATTTTTAAGCACAAATGCTAGTTTTTCTGGTGCTTACGAGTGGTTAAAGTCCTAGCGGATATGTGCTCTGTAAAATAATTGTAGTATTACATATTTTCTAATTGTTAGCTAAGCATTTTGTCATTACAAGTTGCTATTTACTTTTCATAATATTTGAAATGATCGTTTAAATGACCTCAGCTAGGTGGACCTCCTACAATGTAAACAATAAGTATATAATTAAATATTAAAAAAAAAACTGTAATGATGCACAACTAAAATAAATGAACACCACATATATTTTTTTCCAGCTCCTCATAGTTATCGCCGAAAACATCCATATGTGTGCCAAGCTCGATGAGAAACTAGATGGCTCGTGCAAGAGGAACGTTCTCAAGCGCTGACGTCCTCGACGCAACAGGTTAGAATAAGGGGCGCGATCGGGCATTCTAAAACTCGCAACCGAAAGTCACTGAACATTGCTCCTCAGCAACTTTAAAACGTGTTTCATTGAGTAGGCGCTATGAATAGAATTTTTCTTCGAATTCTCTCCAATAACAAAGAGTACATAATTTCACTTGGGCTCCAGACAATAGAACCATATTCGAGGACGCTAAATGGCGATATGCTTTCTGTACGATACTAGCGAATCATGTAGAAAGCATATCGCCAATAAATGATTGAAGTGACACGCGCTCCGCATACCAAAGCCGAGCAAACTTTGGCGATATGTTTTCTTATTGAAGCAAAATATTTGTTTCAAAACCATTATCTTTTAATTATTAATATATTTAATTGTAAATAAAGTGAATTGAAATTCATTCAAATATTATACAGACATCTGTAAGGTAGTTTTATTTAATAACTCTCATGAAATATTGATCGTTAAGAACTAGTAATATAAAAGACTCGAATACGAGTCACCCGGAATCCTACGTAAAGTTATAGAATACTAAAATGCGTTGAGTAAAGCAAAAATAAAAAAATCGTAGCACAATTTATGTAATGTATTTTATTAATTAATTAATGTTACAGCTTACAATCAATATATAACACTATGCACGACTTATCTCGATTTTTTTTTATTTTTGAGAATAGGAAAATCTAGGAAAACAAATTGAAAATCTTTGAAAAAATTTGAAAATCAATCGAATCACTAATTCCGATTTCTCAGACACGACATAATTTAAAAAAACACAATTCAACTTATGGATGGTCATAAGTAATTATTTTATAATCGTAGATAAGGTACTTTATATGTAATATTATATTAAATCTAGATGTCTAGTTATCTTGACATCTGTTGTGAAACTATATGTAATTTTTGTGCAAGCCGCAATTCGGACCGTAACGGTCTCTCGGACCGTAACTCGGGCATTTCGAGGCTCGCCCGATTACCCAATGTACATACATACTTTTTCGTGCCATGTACACTTTAAAGTCGCTACTTCTTTGCTATTTAATTTTACACGCACGCAACTTTAGGGTTATATCCAAAGGCTTATGATGTTATTGATCTCAAAACAAAAAATAGATTCTCGTATTCTCTAAAATAATAACAATGACGCACTTTTATATATTTAAAAAATAATACACTCAACAACTCTTTATGATATCTTCATGCAAACAACAAAGATTGATTTTTCTGAAAATCACATGGAATCGTCTGCGTTAAACAAATAATTACACAGTAATATCAAAGACGTACATATATCATTCTTTGAAAGTCGTTTTACCTTATTTGTTCAACGCCAGTCCAAAAAGTCGACCAAAGTCCTAAGATGACTTCTGAAGTTTAATCGCCGCAACTAATTGACAATGGAATATGTTTGAAGCGGTGATTCGTTTCGGTTTGGAAACAATTATATACCCTCACTGATACGATCATAGATTACTATGAGAGAGAGACATTCTGTGGTCAATCTTCAGATTAGATTAGGATATAGGATGTGGTAGTAGGTATTTTAATTGTAAACAGACAATTAGAACATCTGAGAATCAATAGTTTATGTCGCGTTTTACTTCATTGACTTATGTACATAGAATACTTTAACTGTATGTATTAAATGAATCATTAGTTTTGTTAGTTTATAATAAATTTATATACTATATGATTGTATCTTAAATTTGTTGCTATGCACATTTATAAAATTAAACTACATTTGCAGCCATATGTTTATAAATGGACCAAATTTCATCAAAAAAGTATTGTATCCATTTTCTTCTTCAAGTATCATATTTTTTCTGACCAAAAAACTTTTGCAACCTTCACTTCATCAAACCGAAACAGTTCCTAGTAAAAGATTCTGCTTCACCAAAATCAAATACATCGATCATACAATTTTGTAAGTTCTTGTAGGATTATGTATATTAATATTAATACTTTTATTTATTGTTCAGTAATATAAAAAGCTTTTTTGCTTATTGAGGTATATATTTATTATCACGCCTTTCCTCAAGATTTGTTCTTAATTTTCTAATTTCATTGACAATATCAGTTGCATTCGCTTTTGTACTTTCCATATTTAAAATATATTTGATAAGCAATTTGAGTTGCCCTTGCACAAACCGCAATAACATTTCATAATTTTCAAAGAACTGTTATTAGTGTTATTGTGTAAAATATATGATGTCAGTCCTTATTCTGTTGCCGTGTATAGAACCTATTTATAGATCTATATATTCATGGTTGTGTGATTCGAACCGTATAAATGTGGAAATATTAATAAATTTTGACCAAAGATGCAAAGAAATGTATACAACTATTCAGACATTTCGAAGAAAATAACATTTCATTGCCAAATTATAGAATAGAAATGATACATCCAAAAATTAATAATGTATGGTTTGAAGAAAGAGGTAGAATGGGTGAATCATCGTTAACAGCTTTATTGCGCTGCAAACTTAATAGTAGTAAATTAATCGACACGATTAAAAATAACAGAGTTTTTAAAGAAAGTTCAAGCTAATGCTTACTTAGAAGGAATTTAAAATTATTACTACGTAAGTATTGCTTTTCTTAATTACTCTATTATTTAGCCTTTTATATTTGTATACATGCGGTGGAGGTAAAACATCAGATCTTGGAAGTCTGAATCTTCGCTGGTGTGTCGAGTTGTATTATTGTCGGCTATGATGTTCCGCTGATTTATGTCGATGCAGTCTCTTGGCTTGTCTTCGCATGTCTTTGCGACTATGATTCCGTGGCGTCATCGTTTCGTCTTTCTTCTGCGTCGCTCACTGCGTCTCTGGCGAATCATAGATGAGATGTTTGTGATTCAATTGCTTCACCTTCTCAAAAATGTGTTCACGCCTAAATAGGCCAATCAGTCGAATAACAATAGTCATGTTCGCAGGATAGAATGTATTGTCTAGCGCGCGTCCTTTCCTAACAAAGAGTAGTTTTTAGGCGTGTCGCTCCACTTTCAGGAGTTTAGTCTCCCTTTTCGTTTATTTAAAATAGTCATTAAAATTGAATTATTAAAATAGTTAATATACTGGTTAGGGCAAAATTCACTTTATAATTTTATGGTTATATATAATTATATTATCTTTATTACATTATAGGATTGCGATCGACTTTTTAGTATTTAGTATTAGTATTTGAATGAGTTTTTTTGTGGAATAGATAAATTATAAACAATTTTATGTTAATATTTTTAGTACAACATTTACTACGTTAAAGTACAATAAAACATATACATAAATTAGCAACATTTAATGGAATTTCTTTTGCCAACATATTAGGAGAAATTGGTTAACGATATCCTTAAAGAATCTTCCATGTAATTAATCGGGAAACTCGTTTGATTTTTATGTTTTATTATTTTAAGATACAAAAATGCTGATTCGCATAAGTACGTAGGTTCAAAACACGAATTAAAATATTCACGCCATCTTTTTAAATTTGGGTATTTTTCGATACAAATATATTTGTCCAAAGACCAGTCTCCTACGTCGTCTCTGCTTGTCTTTGCGACTATGGCAAATCCCAGATGAGGGTGTTTGCGATCCAATTGCATCGCATCTTGAACACTTCCTCAGAAATCGCCTAAATATAAAATGTCTATATGGCCAATCAGACGATCAGCTACCAAAGAGTAATAACAATAGTCATTTACGCGTGTAGAATCTATTGTCTAGCGAGCGTCCTTTCCAAACAAAGAGCAGTATTTCGATGGTAATGAGCTATTATGTTGTCCGTGAAATATTTAAATACATATGGATTCACTGTATGAATTTTGTTTGTTCGAAATCTCTGAGCTTATTATATATATATATACTGATTAAGGCAAAAGTTACTTTACATATTTAATATTCAATAACATTTTTATGGTTATGTATTATATTATTTTTCTATAATATTTAAGAACTCTTTAAGCTGATCATATGTATAGAGTAGGCCAAAAGTATATTTACAATATAAAAAAATAATAACGTGATTTTACATTAAAAACACTTAGTCACTTTACAATTTTATTATTCAATAACTTTTTATGGTTATATATTGTATTATTTTTCTTTACTATTTAAAAAAAATTAAAATAGTAAATATGTAATATAATAACTTAAGTACTCTTTAAGCTGATCATATGTATATAATTATAAAATTGATAATAAAATAATGACGTTTTCAAAGTTATATAAAAATTTATTTTTATTTCATATTCTGATAATGAAAGCTTAGATAAATATATACACATGTCAATAATAAAACGCGTAAAGGCAATTAAAATTAAATATGACCAGCAGTCCTTTATGTTTTTATCAATAAAACATAATTCTCAGCATAGAAGTTCTACTTATATCATAACTATAGTTAGTTGTATTGACATTAGTTTGGCATTTCTAAGAACAAGAGTCTTTCTCAGACTGAAAGACTTCAATAGTATTCAGTAAAATGTTCTTGCATAGCATTGATATACATATATGAAATGTGGCAGCAGCAACATTGGGAAAATTTTCGAAGAAAAATAGTTTTATATCTTATTTTTCTCAAGCTAAATAATACGATATTTAGTTAAGGTTCTTAACCTACAAAAATGAATCGATTAAAAATAATTTACATCAACTTTATCGAGTGAAATTCGGTATGTGGCCAATTGAACTTTAAGGATAGAGGGCCAATTTTGGCCCTCTATCGCGGAATCGCTGTAGTGTAACATAACAGTATACTGGTTATTAATTCAACTGCATCGTCATGGTCTACTTTTTGACAAAATTGTATAAAAATGTGACATTTTTAGGAAGCGTTTAGTATTGTTTCCAGAGGTAGCGAACCGCGAGTGCCTCTTGCGCGTGACCTCCTCACGGCCAAAATTGTGTACACACTGCAAAAATTGGGTTAGCAAAATTTACATACTACTTCGAGAGAATCGTTTATTAGTTACGTCAATTGACCACGAGGCGTGCATGTTGGGCAACTGCCCTTTTGCGCAATTGTTATCACAACAGTGCAAAAACATAAGCTGGAAAACCTTTGTTCGCCCTGAAATTTAAAAACTCCTGATCAACTATGCTCAAAAATCCAAAAATATTTTTAAAAAAAGTTACATATTTTAGTTGACACTTTTTGATGACGCAACTTTATTTTTTATAAAAAATTTTAGTTTCGGTCACAACATTTGTTTTAAACGTTTGTTCGTTGTGTATTTAATTTGTTAGTATACTTATAAAAATATATTATGCATATTATGTATGTGTTTTGTCACTTTTGTGAACTTTAAAATAAAATAAACACTGGTTTGATTCCGACAAATTTTTAGTCAATATATAATACATATTATTATTATAAAATGGCGATTCTCGATGTAGCTTGTTATTATGAATCTTGTGGTTGTAAGGGTGTCGGGGAGAGTTTGAGGTATTCTAATTAAATTCTCAGTAACTCCAGCTTCCAAGTGTATAGATAAACTTTAATGAAACGGCATAAAATATTTTTTATCGCTACGAGCAGGTCCAGATCGATATTGTTAGTGTCCTGGCGGACCGTATTGTGCATTATTTTTAATTGAATAGCAGTACATATATCAAAAAAAAATACACTGTATGTTTTTTTAAGATATAATAGCAGCATTACTATTAGAATCGTTTATGGATTAATTTATAAGTATATAAACTCGGGGAGAAAATTTAAAAAATGTTCTGTGTTGCCTAATAATTGCATTTAAGTCACTTTTAAAATTAACGTTACAATATATTTTATTTTTTTCATCTATATAAAAAGGACGGTCCAAAATCTAATATTTGAGTGACAACTTAAAATCCTGTTATGTCTAGCGCCTTGAACAAAAAGTATTTTTAAAGTGATTTAAGGAACATTAATAAGCAGCTCAAAATTTAGTTCTAAGAAACGTCTCTTGTTTAGCGTACGGTCGCCACACTATCAGTAAAATACACGATGCGCGACTTAACATTATTTAAATACAGCTTAATAAATATAAAAACTGCACTATGCAAACAAATTGTATCTCGTGCTTTACTTTTTTTAATAGTTTTAGATAAAATAGTAACCAAATAAAAAAATGTTTTTCGCGGCTATTTAATTAGCAGTATTGATTTATTCAATATAGTAAAAGAAAGTACCATTAAAACCACTGGTTTTCTAGAAAAAAAAATTAAGCCCATTTAGAATCACTATCAGATCTTTCTGTGTACATATATAATACATTCGCCAATATATAATACAACATCCAGTTATTACTGATTCAAAAACCAAACTCGATCGATTGTTATCCGTATTTTTTTAACAAAATCTCCTTGTCGTACCCCTTTTAAAAAATCATGGATTTGAACTTTGCTAATCGAGTCAAAGTACCAATGCTTTAAATTACTAAACTGAAAGAGTTTACCTTGAATGCCAAATATCGTATTTAAGTTGATAATCAAAGTTCAGGGTTTTCCAAATACAAGAATATTGAGTATATTAATGCAGGTGATAATTTTTAAAACAAACTGAAGATTCTTCGTATGTAAAAGTGATAACATGGGGAAATTCTGTGTCCTTTTGACGTAATGACCTTAGTAATTACAGCGAAATGATTTGCCTAACCTTAAAGAGTTGATCAAAGATTGCGCGATTTAATTGGGTTTCACTGTACAAACTGTTTACATAACATTTTTTTGTCAGTCAACACTTTGCGACGCAACAAACGCACCGGCTTTGTTTATTTTTATTTACAACATTTACTTTGAAACAAAAAAAAAGTTCTGCTTATATTTTAACACGTTGTACAAATAGTTGTCTTTCAAAATTTGAAGTTGAGTAATTAAGTTCTCGAGCGTAAATTTAATTTGCATTCTTTTATACATTGAATCAATACCTTTTATACAACCTATTCTTCAGCCTATTGATTATACTAAGGAAATTAAAATATTCCACGTTCAAAACGCTAAAGAGGAAAACACTACATCTTCTAGAAGTTTAGTCAGTTTGATGTCACGCATTGTTAATGTAACAGGACAAACATCTTTCATTCTGTGATTTTCTATAAAGAGATGTTTGCCATCACGATTCCTAAGCGTCACCGATGACAAGTGGGATGGTAAATTAAAAATCGTGATGTTTACAATTCGCATTAATACGTGTCGGGTCTTAATAATTAACGAGACGTGTCGCTTTTTTGTCGCGCACTGTATCCTGATACGTTATTTCACGTTCTACGTTATTTATTGCAATGTTTATCAGTTGTTTCAATAAATAGTGAGAGGTTTTGTATTTTGGTAAATAAAATATCGGATAAATCAGTCGCATAGATTTGCTATTAAAGTTTTTTCTCGTCGGTATTATATAATCAAGTGCTTATTTAACAATCAAAGTAAAAAACTACATGAACAAATCCAAAAGGTCGGTGATTAATACGATGTAATGTGTAGCTAGGTCTCTACTTATCTCGGTTGACAGATACAAAGTATTAATGTAATCCGCATTCCATACAAATACATCGTTACCAATTATACTGATTTCTTGTTTCAAAATGTCAGTTATTCAAAAATTTAAAAAAAATGTAATTTTGTTTTAAAAATTGTAAAGAAAAGAATAAATTGAGCAAAAAATTTCTTTAATGGAAATTAAATAAAAAAAATATTTTTTGTAGCGACTTATTATAATAAAATCCCACCATCATTATTGTTATATTAAGAACAAAACTAAGCTTTAAATTATTAAATTATAAATAAAAAAATTATACTGTATGTTAAATAAAATTATAATAAATAATAAAAAATATTTTTTAATGATTTCTCAAAGACAAAAACTACATAAAAAAAGATCTCATAAGGGTTAATCTGAATTTTTCTGCAGAAAATAAGTAGTATGTCAATAATTTATAACATTTAAACCATCGGTTTATCTCAACATTTGAAAGTCGGAATAGAGTTGATATTTTCAGAGTGAAAGTGCCACATAACTTTTTCATTGATACATAAAAATTGTTATATTAATATTAAAAAACTACACATAGAAAAATATGATCACAATATATTATGTTAAATAAAATCATATTTTTTTTCTTTGGTATAAATAGTAAAAAATAATAATTGCTTTAGCAATCTAAAAATATACGATACTTGCTAATTAGCGCTCAACGCATAAAAACCACCAGTTTTACTCCTCATTGCGTCACCCGTGACACTCACTGCTGTGCGCATGCGCGGCAACAATGAGACCACAACGTCCGCGCATTTATTATATGAAATGGAAATGATTCACCACTGCGTTTCCCGAACTGTTCAAACCCAAACCTAATTTAAACAATTAAACCATTGTATCATTTTATACGCTTAGGTAAGGTTTGGGTTTGAATAGCAAATTTTCGCAACTGGCAAATTTTATAACTGCAGAGGCGCATGCGCTAATGTGTCACGGGTAACAACTAATGGTTTTTGAGCGATGCGCCTAATTAACAACTATAAAAAATATAATGTAACTTCTTGATGATATTTTGTTTCGAAATAGTGGTTATTAAAAAATTAAAAACGTCATAATTCTAATAGGAAAAAACATTATTTTATAGGTTAAATTTGCTAAAAAAAATATGAAAAATTTACTTCATTAATATTTTGCCTAATAACTTAAGCCAACAAAATCTAACATAGTGTTTTAAAATAGCGGCCATTCAAAAAAATATCATTAATTTTACTATTATGGAATATAACGGTTATTGAGAACATGATAAGTGCCATATGTTGTATCAGATCGCCACTACCCTTTTTTCAAATAACCCTTGCAAATATCTTTAAATTTGTAAATCAATTGACCTGCCATTTTATTTTTAATGACGAAAATTCACAACGGCAAAAAATGGTAGCTTTGTTAAAACATATTTTTAATATGCTTAAAAATGTTTTAAAATAAAATAAAAATTTAATATGTCATTTATACGGAATGTAACGGTTTTTGGGGACACGATTTTCCAGAAAACTATTCTAAAAATTGTGATTTTAAATTTTTTTTATTCAGTTCGTTAGCCAGCTTGATCGTATTGTTTCAATTGTGAAACATTTCCTTTACTCAATTAATCACAAGAAAAAAAATAGGGATTAAAATTGTTGTATATTAGAGAATAAAATAGAATTCATGTTTAAAGATATTTTTTAAATGTAATTTATAAAGGATGTAACGATTTTTAAGGAAACAAAAACTGCAGTAGTATTAAATATATCGCCACGAAACTTTTTTATACCTAGTAAATTGTATATCTTATTACTCCTTTTCCCAACTTTATTCGCCATCTTGCTTTTAAAATAGTAGATATTATTAAAATATATGCTATGAAAATAACCACGTGCATGAAAACACTAAATTGAAAAACAACTTTTTACGTGTTTTATTTCTTTGCAATTTTGATTTTTCTTTGGGAAACATATTTTAACCATATATCTAACCTGATATATTTACAATATATCTATAAATTATTATGATTTAGGAACAGTTATTATATTTTTTCTAGCATATATATTTGTATTATGCTTTAAATAAATACATGTGTTAAAGGACAACTAATTAAATATAACTTGACATAAAAAGCAGATGTTGGTGGTGTTTTCTGAGGTATTTTAAAATCATATGTATTTTTACTTTAAGATCTATATAATGAAATTTAAAAAAATATTTATATGTGTATATAGAGAACATCAACGTGTGGTTTAATTAAATTATTTTATTATTGCTTAAAAAAGTAGTAAATTGTGCATTTTAAATAAAAAAAACATGCATGATTTTTTTACTACGAGGAAAATATCCAAAAAATCATATTTGAATATAATCGTTCAAAGTAAATTTGTATTTAAAAAAATCTTCTCATATATTTACAGTGAACTATCAGGAAAATTTGTGAAAGGAAAATAATCTACGTATTTAACACTCCTTGATTAAAAGTTACACAATTCAATTTCCACTATCATTTAAATATATTATATATATTAACATAGAATATGAAATTTAAAACATAAACATTATATATGTAATATTTAACATATAGCATGTATTTAATTCAAATATTGCGTTAATTTTGGGACACCCTTTACATAAATGTCTATTTTCCTTACACAAAACTACTAAAGCAAAAAGCTTCTAATTTATTTTATATTTACCCTACTTTTTATTTAATGCTTTTGAGCAATTAATCTAACGTATTAATCATATGTACACAATTGAGTAAAAAAACTAATTAAACACGCTTATCTTCTAGCTACACCCTTTTCGACTGCTCTGTTATACATGTATAAGTATTAAAAAAATACATAATAATAATAATTTACTGGCAACATTTTTAATTATATCATGCCCCTTTTTGGCTCGTCCCCTTTGAACTATTTGACCCACCTTTGCCCCTGTAAATCATAACAAACACGAGAGCGAAAATTGCGTAATCGACGTTCCAAAGATTGTTTGCGTTAACGATCAAATATTTATCTGCTGAAAATGTAACCAATGTGATAATTCCCCGAAGCTTTATTTGCGTACGCGAGACGTTTTCCACCACATTGCGAGTCGAGCTGTCCGCTGTGACGAGAAAGTGTCTTCATTTCGATTTCAAACCTCAAAGCGAACGGCCACAGATACTAACGTTGCCAAAAGTCGTTTTACTCAACAAGTGCTAAAGATAAACGTTTATTGAACATAAATTGTTAAAAAATATGGCCGAATTTTATGACGTTTAAATCGGCCGCGTGAAAAAAATATATTTTTCGGTGAAGTGTTGCCTTAAAACTTATTCAGTGAAAAAATATTTTAGTGTTTGAATTAAATAATTATTTAAAGTGACCTTCATAATACTTGAAAATTATCGGTAAGTTACATTGAATTTTTAATAATTACAATTAATATTTTAAATGACAGTAAAAACTTTTTTAAATTATAATTCGATTCATTAAATCACTAGCTATCCTAATAAAGTGTATCCGCTTCAGATAAGTCATCTTCCGTCTTCTGTCATTTAAGTATTCAGTTATACAATTATGAAGGTCGTTAAATATTAATTAATCACGTACGCATATGAAAATAGTCAATGGTCAGTAATTTGCATTGTTAAGATTTAAAAACTGAAACGTCGACGTTCAGCGACTCGCTCGATGAAATGCATACTCCAAATGTCAACATAAACTTCATAATGTTGCAAATCTGAACGAATGTCAAAAAACAATTTAAAATTGTATGCATATCTTTATTTTTAATTATTACAATAACGACATAAAATATATTATTTAATAATAAAAAATATATTTAATTCACATGTTTCACACATTTACAGTGTCTCACTTGTTAAAAACTTTTATTAATAATGTTGCAGAACTGAACAAACATTTTCAACAAAGTGCTGAAAATCATTATCAATTTAGGTTTAATTGTGTAGAATAGTATTTTTTATATTATGCATATATGGGATATTTTATATATAAAGATAATTTATTTAATAAAATTAATATAAAAAAGTTACTTTACCAGTTTCGTTATATATTTTTTGTGGCAAATCCCAAGATGAGTAATGCACAGATTTGTCAGCTGCGAAATTATTCTGTTGAATACGTATAACTTATTGGTATGCGTGTTAGACGCGATTGCGTGCGATTATTTAACACAGGGGCGTTGTTGGCTCGATTAATTAGTACATTACACGTGTATATTTCGAATTAATTCGTGTGTCTCAATAGAGGACCAAGGCTGAAGATATTCTCGTTACTAAATTTGTCACCCTTGAAACGGACAAAACGTGATGAACATACGCAACCGTCGTGCGATACGTGATCAGGATCATCGATATGATCAGACATATTTTTTAATTCATAAAATCTATTTTTAAAATGCGGCGATTGTAAAAAATAACTGTAGTTTTTACGAGTGGGGCAAAATTTATTTTTCACCATTTCTCGTTGAACTCGTATACCAAGTATCGTTTGTGAGATACCACTTAAGACTTTATTAATCGAGTTGATATATTTCCTGGTGAGAAAATAGGCCATATTGCCTATAATTACAATAAATCGCATAACGTTAAGCACAAATTTATAAGAAAGTAAATTACATATTTTGATTATAACATCAACATAACAAATTATTTCTGGTTATGTATCGTTAAGCCGTTAATGGTCGATAATTGCATTGTTAAGATTTAAATCTAAAGCGTACGCGTTCAGCACCTCACTCGATGAAAAAATTGCTCCAAATATTTAACGATGTTAATGATTAATGTTGTAAAACTGAACCAATGTGCATATTTATTGTATAGTAGCTAATATATAAAAAAATATAATTAAAAAAACTAAAAGTATTTAAATAAAATATAGCACATATGTATTTATTTATTCCCCCCAGAAAAAATGCTAAATTTGTCTTAGCATAAATAATAAATTTATATACTCCCTTAGCCATACTAATTAATATATTATAATTAGCAACTCTATATTTCTGAATTTTATAGTAAATACTAATCTGCAAGTTTTGTTTATTTTGTACCATTGTAAAATGTTTTTTTTTATGTAATAATTAATCATTTAAAAAATAATGTAAATATGTCTGCTCTATAAATTGTAGTGCAATTGGTTTTTTGTTATGCAATATTCGATTTAAGAATTGTATTGTCCTGTTAAATTAATTGAACCAGGAAATGATTTTCAATCAATGTATTGTAGATTCACAAACTTAAGCGACCCAATCATAAGCAAAACCCTAGCCATTATGGTGGTAATTTTCCCGACTTGTCTAACTCCATGGCCACCCAATATCGAAGTTGAGATAATTATGCATAACTGGACACTGGGCCATTGTGCAACGATAAATGATTTTCTTGAAGGTGCATTAGAAAGCAGTTAGGAGTGGAAACCAGTTTTCGGCGTGTTCTGACCGTTTGACGGAAGCTGCGGGACACAAAAACGCATTTCCCTTTCGACGGCTGGACCATTATTACGTATGCAAGAGGAATACTCTATCTGTCTTTAAGAAATCCAGGATCCGCAAATTGCTCATGAATTATACGATTCACGTATCGAAGCGGTCGAATCCGCATACGGGTCGTACAACCCGGTAATTCCGTTACTACGGAGACAATATGATCTTTGTGCTCAATCTGTTCAATATCTAATAAAATATAGTAGTAGTAAAGAGACAATGAAACTAAAAAATAAATCTGTAGCGATTATTTTCTCACCCTCCGTCAAATGTAGTTTTAATGAGGTCGTCTTGTATTGCCAGCATCAACATTCCTATGCTGAAACAGATGCAGCTTACGCCCGCGCGCATGCTGTCTGTTCTGTAATATATTCTAAATTGCCACTCCGAGTCTCCGAGAAGTCAGTGCAATTTTCCAAAGCAGTTTTTACGTATTCACTTTATCGCAATTTCGCGTCAAAAAGTCATGCAATGGTGCTTTGAGATATAATTTCTCAGTTGACACTTAGTCTCATTCAATTTGATATTCCACGTCTTGGACCACTTGTTGACGCATTTCAAATAATTACGAAATTCTTATTGATTGAAAATATGTATCATCTGTAAATAATCGTGGTGTCATCGTATCGCGGAATATCGCACGTATATAACAGGTCACAGCACATTACCTTGAGGTACTCTGGTTGATATTATTATTGGCGTGTAAACGTGTCTTATTTCTTAACTTACATTTATATACGATTTTAACAACAAACTATATGGATTGGGTAGAGGTTTTCTCATAAAAATTCTAACTACATATATGTATACATATGTTACACTATATCAAACATATATTTAACCCTAAATCAATAAATACTTTTGATGCGATAAACATATTCAATGATGTAGCACTTTTTTGTTTGTTTTCTAATTGTCCATAAGTATTAAATTGAATCGCTTAAGAAACAGTTTCGTTAATAGTTTGAAAAAAACTTAAAGAAGTGATATTGGTTTGTAGCAAGCTCTCCTTTTTATGTTATCATGATCATTTCAGCAATCTTTCGTTGCTTCAGCGCATATTATTATTTATCTTTTCTTCTTGAGGAGAAGTCACCGGTTTTTTCTTATTGCCGCGCAACCTTGACCCTTGCGGGAAGACCGTCTTATGGGAGGGTTGAAGGACCAGCGAAAACATTTAGATTTGTTGTAACCCTTTTAGTTTTATAATACGTATGCTCACCCATGCGTCCGTACATTACAGAAACAAGCGGTATAAGACCAAGTGGGAGTTTTCCGCTCGGGTTAGTCGGTCTCGGATCGAAAATATATTAAATATACATGTACATATGTATAAATATAAACAACATATTTATATCTTTATATTATTTTAATGTTGAAAATTTTATTTATGCAATAAACGATTAAAATGAATGCCACTAAATGTCAATTATTATTATAGATATAAAAGATTTAATTAAAAAATCATTACAAAATGTGTTGTTGCTCGTTGTTTGTGTAAGTCTTTTATATAATTATTTTATTAAAAACAATTAAACAAAAGTTACAATGCCTATTAACAAATGTATTTATCTACAAAAAGAGTAGTGAAGTAGTGAATATACACATAAATAATATTTTAATTACCTTCTTTGTGTATGCAACTATTAATATTTTGCTCTTTCGAGTTAGATATTAATAAAAAAGATCAAAGTAAAGTTGGAATGGAATATAAGTAAAAAAATTGTCAGTATTAATTTTATATTATCATTTTTTATATCTAATGCATGGCTTTCAAATTATAGATTACTATATACATTTTAATGAGTACCGTCCGGCATTGCCCTCAAGAATTAGGTAGATTTCTGTATTTCAAATATGTAAAAAAGTGTATTAATTTATTTAAATTTTTATTATTAAACATATTTGCCCTCTTCACTTTTTCTACATTTTTTTAACTGAGATGCAATTTTTTTAATGATTGCCACTTTCAAACAATATGGCTAACAAATTTAGCAAATATATTTACAATGTCTATTTTTCAGAAATATTTCATGTCGATTCAATCAAAATTAGGACAATTATCATTTCTTCAAAAACCATTATATTTCATATAAATGACTTTTTTATAGTTTTTATTTTTACTCTAAAACATTTTTGCCCGATTAACTTTTTTCTCTAGAAAAAAATGCACTTCATTAAATTAAACCTATCTATTTGTAGTATTTTTTAATAAATTTACCTAAAATCATTGCTATTTTTAATGTTAATTATTAACTGGCCACTGTTTCTTTTATAAAAAAAAACTAATAACTAATTGGTCGATACAAATTCAAGATTTTCTGCGATTTACACAAAACAAGTCAATAAATACGATTTTTTTTTTCGGGAAATCAATGGATTTTTTTATTAAGAAATTGTTTTAAAAATATAATTATAGGAAAGTAGACATTCTTTTTATTTTTATAAATTATATGCTGGCAAACAATGTAGACATGTGTTTTTAGGCAGTCAGACAGTTTTATGAGGGCTTCGTGCACGCAGAGCCAGATTCCAAAAAAGGTTTATCACAAGGTTATTTTTGTTCGAGGTTAATTATATAAATAAGTTCATGCTTACTGAATATACATATATAAAAAATAATCTAAAGCATATTTTCTAATATTAAACGATGTACAGTAAAGGCTTTTAAAGAAAATGTTCATAAATGACGCATAATTAAGTCATCGGCTCTTAACGATATTTTTTATAAATGTCGCATATTTAACTGTAAATATATAAATGTAATTATGGAATCGAAACAATGAGGTTTTAATGTGTAAAATAACCTGTATTTTAATAGTATAATAAATATAGTAAACTCAGTTCTTGAATTGATAAATTTATTAATTAATTAAATTTTCCATGGATTAATACCATTACTAACCGTTTATTCTTAAAAAAACTTACTGTAATCTGTTGCACAGAAATACTAATGCCTATAAAGTACAAATACAAATATAATTATAAAAAAATTAAAGTGTATTAGAAAAATAAAAACAAGATCATTAAAAATATATATATACAAAATAAATTAATATTTTTATGGAACTGCATTCCGGTTTATTCTGATCTACTCTGAGCCTCTAAGATAGAAATAAAGGGAATTCTCTTGTTGTACACCAATTAAGAAGCTTACATTGCAGAAAATTGCCTTTTCATTACCAACATAATAAAATTACTGCTGTATCAATAAAACTGTTAATTCTTTTTGAGTGCTTTTAACAGAGAATAATATTTTTTTCCCTATTATTTACTCTTCTATTAGTGTTAATAAAATTAAGCTCCTTTCTCAGATCGAGTTACAGTACATCAAGGCTATTCAGAATATAAAATAGGCAAATATCTCGCAATTTACCGTTACATTCGTACAA
The DNA here is from genome assembly GCF_051122295.1 of Plectrocnemia conspersa. NCBI lineage: Eukaryota > Metazoa > Arthropoda > Insecta > Trichoptera > Polycentropodidae > Plectrocnemia > Plectrocnemia conspersa. The sequence goes on from NW_028277175.1 coordinate 2,290,652, forward strand.
GTCTTACCCAACATGACTAAATACAAAGCTATAAATTTCAACTATTTCTCAAGGAATAGATTAATATTATAAATGCATGTTTTAATAAAATCTGATCATGTACATATTGCAAAATAATTTTAATATAAACGTATTTCCAACTTACGCAGGCGCTCAGAAATGGCCGCCAACGGACAGATCAGCGGCATTTCACAGGAAGCGTCAGCCGTCACACAATGGTACAACAACAAATCTGTGTTCATCACCGGAGCCACCGGATTCGTTGGAAAAGTAATGCTTTATTTATACATCAGTGTTTATCTATGTATTAATTATGATGTATTTTATAGGTGTTGGTTGAAAAACTTCTGAATTCTTGCCCCGGGATAACCAAAATATACATATTGCTGAGGAGAAAGAAGGATATGTCGCCTGAAAAGAGACTTGATCAGTTAAAACAGACCCCTGTAATGATCTGAATGTTATAATTAAACCTTAAACATACAAATTATTATAAATCTAATATAATTGTATGTTCATTTTAGGTTTTTGATTATCTAAGGAAGTATTATCCATTAAGGATGGATAAAATAGTTGCTATCACCGGTGATATCTTAGAGCCTGAATTAGGCATATCTCAAGATGATCAAAATATGCTTATTAATAACGTGTCTATTGTATTGCACTCTGCGGCTACGGTTAAGTTTGATGAAATCTTACGTGTTAGTGTAGCTATGAACGTAGTCGGAACACGTTATTTAATCGATCTTAGTAAAAAGATGACTAAATTGGAAGTTAGTACTTTTTTATGTATGAAGATAATCAACGTGGAATTGTTCATGATGTTGTGTTTAATTACAGGCTTTCGTGCATGTCAGTACTGCTTATTGCAATTGCGATCTTGACATCATAGAAGAAAGGGTATATCCACCACCGGGTGATGTAACAAAAATTATGCAATATGTCGATTGTCTTGATGATGATTTGTTAAATGAAATTACACCAAAGTAAGTTAATATTGAATACAGAGACAGTTCATAGTGTAAAAAGCATTGTCTTACTTTGTTAGATATTCCTCTGCTTTTATTTTATGGTACATTGCCAACTATTTGAAGCATTTTAATTATCTAGTTACATATAAATTGATTTAAAGTTTGTAAAGAATATGGTTTTTTATACTATTCTACAATTACAACTAACTAGTATATATGTTGCAATTCTGTGAACTGGCTCTGATTATATTAATGACAAAGTAAAGAATACGTTCTTTTTAAATGTAAACTGCTTTAAAGGTTAATCAGCAACCGTCCAAATACTTACACATTCACAAAGGCTTTGGCTGAAAACATAATGTTTGAAGAAAGTAACGTTTTGCCAATTGCAATCGTGAGACCGAGCATTGGTTAGTATATTATTAATAGAAGATGTATATATGTTAAAAATGTAATATTAATCTTTTAAATTTTCAGTAACGGCATCATTGAAAACACCGATGCCCGGTTGGATAGACAACTTGAACGGTCCGACAGGATTGATGATCGCCAGCGGTAAAGGAATAGTGAGAAGCATTCTCTGCGACAGAAACTTAAGAGTCGATTTCATTCCTGTTGATATATGCTGCAATGCGGTCATCATAGCTGCTTGGAACGTTGCCAAAGAAAAGTAAATCTCAATCAAACAAACCCAAATCTTACTTTATCTAATGATTATGTAACAAATTCTAGATCAAATGAGATGAAAGTCTATCACGTATCGACCGGTCAAACTAATCCTTTGCTGTGGAGTCAAGTGGAGTCTGACTTTAAAAAACTTTATGTCACAAATCCGTTCAATGACGTCTTTTGGTATCCTGGTGGTAGTTTTAAATCAAACAGGTATTATCCTTATTTATAAACTATATTATTTATGTATATATTTTAATAAAAAAATATTTTTAGATTCATAGATAACGTTTGTAACATGGTCTTCCATATATTTCCAGCTTATATGATAGATTTTTTGTCAATGTTTGCCAAAAAGAAGTCTCAGTGAGTGCTCAATAAAAAACCTGTATAATATATATATTACGTTAACCATTAATATCAATATTTTTATAATAGAACGAGCTTAGTTAAAGTACACGAGAAGATAAGGAAAGCGTTGAAAGCACTCGAATTTTTCTTGACGCATCAATGGATGTTTGAAAGCAAAAATCTCAAACAACTCTATTCAAAACTGAACGAAACAGACAAAAAACTGTTCGACGTAGACGTTGACAAGATTCAATGGAATGCGTACATCGAGCAATATTTTAAAGGCATCAAAAAGTATATTTTGAAAGAAGACGAATCAAATTCTGATAAAGCCAAGCAACACTTAAAGAAGTGAGTAATTGTATTATTATTAAATTATTACATAGAAAGCATATTCTGATTATTTTATATCAAAATTTAATTTTTCAGGATGTATGTGGTTCATTGCATAACTCAAACGATGATTATAGCGATACTTATGAAGTGCTTTCTCAGTAACTTTGATATTATGAGAAGGATGAGCTATGGATTCATCAGTTATATGCTCCAATTTATAAGAAAGTTTACAGAAATTTCCGGCAAATAGATAATGTCTAAAGCAAATAATAGTAAATATATATTTAACCGCAGCGAGAGGTGATATGTAATTGATGAAATAATAATAATGTATATAAATCAGATTCTATGAATGTAACTATAAGACTGTAATGCTTAACAACGAATCTTCGGTAAACCTTCGGTAATTACTTTTTTATACAAATATTGCCCGTTATCAAAGGCTATTTATAAGTTAAAAGACATTATTTATTTGATAGCAATATGGTTAGTTTGAACATATTTTTATTTTAGTCAAACAATTATGTAAATAGAATAGGTTTTATTGGAAGGTTCTGTTCCTTTTAATAAGTACATATATTTTTCTTATTAATGATAATAAATTAAAATGATTTAACAGGAAATGCTTTAATTTAGGCTAGTATATATTTTTTTAATTATTAAACACTGTAATATATTACCAAATAAATTTTTATTAACTTCAAAAGATAAACTGTAGTATTTATTTTCTTTAGATATGTTGAAAATAATTTTTCAAAATTATTGAATTATTATATTTTGTAATTACACACAGAGGGCCGCTGCAGTAGTATTTATTTAAAGAATATAATAGCTTACAAATTATGTTTCATGATAACATATGAGAGTATACGGTGGACGAGGCACCACCTTATTTTATCTTCCCATTGAGGTCCAAATGATATCCCTGCCGAGCTGTCTATATTGACATTAGGTATAAACTGTTGTAAGTATTATCGATTCCAAATCCAGGATCGTCTGTTGGCGTCGACCTATCAACGCGTCCTCAGCTCGAATGAATCACTGTGAAGTCGGTGAGTGGTGTATGACAGCTTTCCAAATGATCAGGGTTATGGTCCATTTGGGAGACTGGATTAGCTGACTGAAGTCGGTCAACAAGAAAATTAATCTCTTGTCAACCGATTAATAGTCGATCTTGGTATAAGTCTCGATCCAATAGTAGATGTAGCTTGCAGTGTGATTTTTACAGTTCGTGAACCCTCGAATAAATTAATTATATGGGATATTCAAATCCTTATATAGATAATTATGCAATATCGTCCTTTTTTCACAGTTCGCTTCCTAAGTAGTTGCAAGATTCCGATTTTTATAGTAAAATAATCCGTGACTTGTGACTGGCAATAGAATTTCATTTTACTTTTTGCATAATAATTTCAGTTCAGATTAGATTTTTCAACACGCCCAGGAACTTATATTAATTTGTACTTGCACCGGTTGCGAAAAATGATCCATCTTTATCACAGATAATTTAGTAGATGCACGTGTAGGCGAAGGGGCAATTTAATATGAGATAATTTATTTTCTGTTCGTTTATATTATATTTAAAAACAATGATCCTCACAATAAAAAAAATACAAGTATATAATAATAACATGAGAATTAATGATTTCAATAGTTATCCTCGAAAAATGGGGCAACAGCAAATCAATGAGTGCAGCTTTGCCGCACACAGTACTGCAATCAACTCTATGAAATGGTACTACGATGACAAGATACCACCAGGCGCGTACGGTGAAATACATTCTCTTTCGCTCGCTCGCATGTTAAGTGACGAGAGTGAGTGAGAGATAAAGGCATGCGAAACGCATGTAACGCACGCACTTATCTCTCACTCACTCTCGTCACTTTACACGCGAGCGAGCGGAAGGGAATGTATTTCACTGTAAGCGCATGGACACCACGCGTATTTAGATAATTATTTCTCTTATCAAGAGCAAAACAACAAGCAACAAATTTATTTATTTGAAGCTTATCTCATAACCACCATAAGGAGAATGTATAATTTGTCTTTTGTCAGGAATCAGCTTCACTTTGTAATTTGTACATATCCAGTAACACAAAGATACAGTAGCGTAGCTATAGTGGGGCAGAGGGGGCGGACCGCCCCGGGCGGCATATTCGCGATGGGATCGTCCAGTGTGGTTCTTAACCCTGAATGCACTAAAACATAAATCCACGAATAACACGAGCTTAATAATAACCAATTTATTATTTTAAGAAATGCTGATTTTATGATCCTGCAAAAAATATATGGGGGGGGGGGCAATTTTAAGGATCGCCCTGGGCGGCACATACCCTAGCTACGCCACTGCAAAGATATAATTAATTAAAAAGACTTGCTGGCAGTCAATTATAATATTAATGAGCTATTTAAATTCCATCTGATATGTATTTAAATACATAATATAATAAATAAATAAAAGGCAGAGCTGCAAATTGCATTTTATTATAAACACACATAAGTGGATATATTATAAAACATTTTAATTTTAAGTGTATAAAAAAATTAGATTTACATATAAAATTCGACTCAATATTAAAATATACAATAAATTTAAAGTTCTGATATTTCTCGCATTGTATAAATAAGTCATGATTATATTTATGGACAGCATGAGTATTAAATAATTAAAAAGCAAAAAATACATAGATTTCCTATAAAATATATTTTTTTCATACTTTGGTGTAAATATATTTGTATAATATAAACGTGTACATATTATAGAGTAGATACAATATAAAGCCAATACGCTAAATGGGGTCTAAGATTATCTAAAATTTCGATTAATATAATACTGTACTGAGTCGTTTTCAGTCACGATCGCATTTTACATTTGTGCCACTACACGTTACATGTATACATTACTTAGAAATATAAATGCAAATTATGATCAAAGATGGCATTTGGTCGTTAACCAGTCTTTTTTGTATACGAAAGGAATGAAAATGGCAACGTTTAACAAGAAGCTATCGTATAATAGATAGGTACATATATAAAAATGATTACACATAACACAATAAAATAAAGTCACATACATAAAATTTTGGCAAGATACTTTTAAAACGTTATTGTCGTAAGTATATAAAAACATCAGCGAATTGATACAAAGTAATTTTTATGATATATTTTTTTGTACTCGAGATAATAAATTCACATAAAATATTTATTTGTAGTTGTATGTTTTTACTTAGATAGTTTCTCTTTGAGCCATTCCTCGGTGAGTTCTTCGAGTTCGCGTATTTCGTACGTGCGCGTCAGTTCGGCCTCTCTTTGAAGAGCGAGCTTCGTTCCGGCGTACATAATCTGCAGTTCTATTTGAGAGTCACGCGGAGTGTAAAAAATGAAACACATCGGGTACGATATCCTTCCGTCGGCGTGCATCATCTTGTAGCTGTGAAGAATGTTCGTTTATATCGTTTAACATGTACGAGAGAGTATTTATTGAATATTTACCTGTAAATAATGTATCTCGGCTGATGATCGGGAAGCGATTCTCTCAATTGATCCGGATCTACGGGCTGCAGTCTTTCATCCAGACGCACCATACGTTGCTGTCTGTCGACTTTTAGTATCAACGCGCAATTGGTGTCGTGTTTCTCGAATCTGAACTTTCTGAGTTCTTCGCGCACTTCATCATCAATGTCGCAAACGTTTACGTTGCCCGAAGACATGCTTACTCAAATACCTTATCGGACAAAAATACACGATTAACTGATAACAACTTTTGTATATCCTGTTATAAAATTATTATTACTTATAATAAATACATAGGAAACTTTGTGTGAGTCATAAAAATCATATTTTACTATTTGTGCAATAACTTACAACAACATATGATCTAATTAAATATAAATATTAACAATAAACATAATAATAAGTTGTATTGCAGCTAATTCAAAACGTATTTTTGTGTTAAAATGTATAATTGTTCACTAACCAAAAGCCGAGTACGAAGACAGCTAGGCACTCCTAAGAGTGTTGCCAGTCGATGACAGATTATTGAAGGGCAGGGTAATATCGAAAATATAAATATGTATTAATTGAAAAAATTAAATATTACTTCATAAATACCCCCATAATTAGAAGAAAACTTCGCGGTATTAACTACCCGCGTGAAATCATTAATCTTAAAAAAGGAAAGCTCGAAAGAAATGGCAGCGAACACGAGCTAGAATCCACAAAATGGCGTGGAATCTAGCTATCTGAAATATTATTAAAAAAATCCGAAATATCAAAACAGAATTAGTCAAAACTTACCCAAGCGAATTGTCGGCCGAACGTTGCACAGATTACTCGCTTTGGAAAGCTACGAAATCGATCAAACGTTTCATCTTACAAGCACCGCCACTTAAGGATATGCAAGGAAAATGGATCAAAGACAATCAAAGTAAAGCTGATCTCTATGCAGATTACTTAGCTGACATTTTCCCACCCAACTCAGGAGAAGAAAATAAACAATCGCTCACTAGTGCTCCAATACAAGACAGATAAATTATAATTTTTATAGTCACAGTCAAAGAAGTACAAAAATTATAAGATTCGATATCAACCTGAATAAAGCATTGAAGGAGCTACTAAAAAAAGCTGTAGTACAGGTCACCAATATCCTTAACGCAGTATTTTGATTCAAATATGTACCACAAATGTAAAAGACCGCAGAAATAATCATGACCCTCTAAGCCAGAAAAAGAGTGCTCTCCAAATTATTAGAACAACTTTTTCTAAAAAAAAATCACAACATAATAGAAGAAAGAAAGATAATAACCCACCATCAATTTGGATTCAGACAAAACCAATCAACAATCGATCAAGTCCACCAAATAACAGTCTGTCTTTCTCGACGTCTCCCAAGCATTCGACACTAGCATGATAAACTGAACCTCAAAATTCGTAAAGCGCTTCCGGCTAATTATGCATCTATATTTAAATCATACCTTGAAGACAACTATTCAGAAATAAATAAGATCATTAACAAAGAATTAAAAAGCTTTTTATTAATTTATATTACACTATTTGAGATAAAACCAGACGTTTCACGGCTTAAACATGGGGTAATACCGAACAATTGTTTATATTATTATGATTCAAACATGTTCCAGTTTCCTTTGTTTATAATTTAATTTGTTTCAATTTTGTCTCTGAGAATGGCTTGATTTTATTTTGAATTTTCGTGAAGCGGTATTTACGAACATACTTCAGCTTCTACTGTCAAGACTGTCAGATAAGAGGTTCTTCGAATCTGCCGCAGGTTCTCAAACCTCTTTATCCACATTGTGTTCATCATAACCGACATTCAAAATGGGCACCGTTTATGCCAAGGTACGTGAATATCCACTTAATAGGTCAATTGTTATTTGTTACACAACACAAAATATAGGTTATGTTTGTGCCAAATTTTAAACGTAACAAACATCAGTAGATCATAACTATTTATACAATATGTTCAAATCAATATTAATCTAATAATTTACTAATTTAATATTAAGTAATTGAAAATGATTTTATAATGGAGAACAAAAAATATATGCATATATAATATATACAAATTTAATAAATATGTAGTCAGTACTTATCTTTTATATATAATAAAATAGTTATTCATATTTTAGTATATTTTTATTATTTCAGTTATTAAAATCTTTATTATTTTATTAATTCAACATTTTTCAATGATAATTATCGCTTTTATCTATAAATTGCATATAAAAATGTACTAATATAATAAAGTTTGTGTCAGTAATTATATCAAACAACCAAATATATTTTGACTATTTGGTGTTTTGTCATAATTTATAAAACAATCCTTAAGAACCGTTGACGAAAATTTGCGTCCTTTCTACAAATATTAATCCTAATCAAAAAGAAAATTTGTGCTTATATGATACTTAATTTTTACTTTAAAGGAAGATTTTTTAATCTTTTGACTTCCGAGAAGTGATAATTGTTTTTGCGTTTTTCCATTGACCAAAATTTGGTTTGAATATACTTTGATCAACTCTTTTACGTTAGAATTCCACGGTATCGGTAAGGATAGCAATCATATTTTTCAAACATAGTGTAATATCAAAATGCAGACAAACTATGGAGCAATATGTGAGATACGATGTCTGTCTGTACTTATTGTTCCGCTTATTTTCTCCTGAGAAATGAGTTGGCTTAATTTCTATTATTTTGGACTTAACTTAATGATAGTTCTAAAATTGTAATTAAATAACCCCCCTCCCCAAATCACATCTCTGGAATTTTGATAACAAAATAAAAATTACTGTTATTGATATTTTTCCTGGCAGATAAAGTGAATCTTTAATTTACCAACAAACTACTTGTTTTTTTTTGTTTGTTTTGTTTGTTTTGATTTCTACATTATGACTAATTAACCTTTTAATTGCTGAAATCATATATATCGACTTTCGCTAATTTAGCAATAAATTCCGAATCTGAAGTCATCATTAAAAAAATAACTGGATACATTTTAAATATACTGTAAGATATTTACTTCGGGGATAAATTATATTTTTGTTCCAAATATATTTTTTTTAATGCTATTTAGATGATAATCCCAAAAGGTTTGGCAATCAAAAGGTTATTTAAACTTGTATTTGTATATGCTAAAAAAACAATTCAATTTAAGACATAATTTTGATCTAGTCTCATATTAAAATAATGCTTAATAATATATTAATAAATAAAAAAATAAGTCATTGATTTCTTGTTGAAAATGGACGGACTAAAAATATACCAGTGCCTTTTATAATCAACCTTAATAAATTTCAGGAAAAGCCGTTCGAAGAACCGAGTAACTTCCGAGATTCATCTAACCGATCAAGACCCATCGCACCTCAAAAGATATCACTTGCGAAAGCCAGCGTAAATATACTGATTTAAAATCATCAATAATTGCTACTCTCTTATTAATCAGATTGTTTATTAATTTTTAGGCGAGAGTCGACAAAATCAACATTGACGGAATAGCTAGGACTAAAAACGATGTCGTCGAGGCGTGTCTCAACGACTTATTCAAAGCTACAAATTTCGAGGAGGTCCTCATCAAAGCGGATAAAGTAAGTACGAGAGATATTCGCGAAAGTAAAGATAAAATAAGATTTCATTATAATATTTCCCACGCTGCTTTTAGGTTAAAAGTAAATTGGACGCTTTGGGATGTTTTTCTAATGTTGGAATATTCATTGATGTGTCTAAAGGTCCAAAAGCCACTGCAGATGGTTATGAGGTTTGTCAATTTACATGTACAGTATTTTTAATGGAATCTGTATCAATCCATGTTGTGTATTATTTATAGGTAACATTCCATGTCGAGGAATTGAAACGTGTGACTGGTGGGGTAAATACGACCGTTGGAAATAATAACTCCGGATCACTAGTGATTGGTAATGTTTGTTTTTAGTCTGATAAATAAATCACTTAATTTTAATAATATTTTTTATTAAAAACTAGGACTGAAAGTTCCAAATATTGCCGGCAGAGGAGAACGAATCCAATGCGAGTACAGTCGCGGCTTTCATCGATTTTCAAATTTCTCAGTCGCACTCTCAAAACCGTTTCCATATAAAAAATACGAGCCTGTGTGAGTCTCGGTTCATAAATGCTTCACACCTAATTCAGATTTTATTATAATTGCCATATTTGTTTCTCTTCAGCGTGAGCGCCAGTTTAATCCAACAAATAGGCGAATTTTCCCAATCTGGCTATAGACAGTTGGACAAAGGACTCTTGCTAGATTTAGGCTTCAGAACCACTACGAAAGCGTATCACAACATTCAATGGGAAGGACTTTTCAGAGACACAACGACTCTGAATCGTGATACCGCTTTTGCTGTGAGAGAAAGTGCAGGTGCAGGGTCTTTTTAATTTATATTTATAACTCAACAGATATTTTAATCCTTATTTCATTATAGGACCCACCATGAAATCGGCTATAAGACATATAGTGACAATTGATGGAAGGGACGATAGGATTCTACCGACCAGTGGCAGTTTATTGCAAGTGACATCAGAAATATCGGGTAAGAATGATTAATGAAATTTGATCTGCGATATATTTTTGTTTTTGAGAAGTTACATTTATAATTGTCTAAAATATCCAAATGGTTTTAACTGCTTCTAAGCAATATTCTGTTCTTCAAACACAAGTTTTATTTACATCCACTGTTAATTTAATATGTATATATTTATATATTGAGAAAATGTATAGTTTCTAAAGCACTGATAAGCATGTTCAATGAAATTAGACATAAATGATTTATTCTTTGCACTTGATAACAAAATGTATGTATCATTAATAGTAGAAAGGTTTATGGTGTCAGTTTTTATTGTATGCAAGTGTATTTTTATTTTAAATAAAAATGCAGCATATCAATTAGTTATTAACATATTAACCCTGATACATCAGTTTTTGTAGAATTGTCAATAATACCCTGATTTGATACATAGTTTTTTTTTATTTTATTGAAAATGAGATTTATATTAAGATATGATATTTATGTATTTTTCAAATATATGTTAGTATGTATTTAACCTTCCGTCGGGTGCAATATCTTAACTGCTAAGTTCGAGCGCAATGTGTTTGATGAGCACACATTCAAAAAACGTAATAAACATCTAATTTAGTTGATTTATACAACTGTCAAATGATGAACATCATTATTAAGGTTGTCAAAAGAAAAAAAAATACAAAAATTTCTGCAAAATAACATGTACAGTCTACCCCCCTATAGCGTGAAGATTAGGACTTCGTTATAAGAATACTACGTTATAGGAGACTAAGCACCCATACAAAATTTGAGTTTTTAACTATTTTGTGAATTTAACGAAATCAGCAAATCAAACTTTTTTCCCATTTGTCCTTGATTTTGCGAGTGCCAGGGGAGTCAAACGCAACAGTTTTTTGAGTTATTTTTAAAAATGCTATAATGAATAAATAATAAAAAGTAAATATTAATTATCAAACTTTTTCTGCAGTATGTTTTATTTTGTTCAAAATAAAATTTATATGATCTACTATTAAATACCGTAAATAAAGTAAAATTAGAAAATCGTAAAGTAAAAAAAGTAAAGTTTGAATATATTTTCAAAATGTTAACAGTATTAATATCTATTTCGTCATCTCCACAGAGAGGGTCTGTACCTTCTTCAGTAAAGCACCAATTGAAAACCATATTTGCATGGAATAATCAGATAGGAGTCTCGCATTTCCTGCATTTGTGATTTGTTAACCTGCTCAAACGAGTTTCACTGGTCCATATTGAGCATTGTTTTCTTCCCCTAAAAATAGAAAATAGTCTTCCCCTAAGGGGTAGGGGAAAACTATTTTCTTCTTCCTGTGAAGAAGGACGAAATATTTTCAGCCTGTTTTGGAGGTTGGTCGGCATTCCAATGGTTTTCAAACTCCTCTGGCTCAGCTCCCCAATTGTACACTCATATTATTTACTATTATAGCGAAGGTGATAATTGATTTTTATGCAAGTATTTCCAAACTATCTTAGAATTTGTCAGCATCGATTCTAAATGAGAATTCGTTTTGGTGTGACATTTATATAAACCGATTAAGGCTATTCAAAAAGATTTTTTTTTAACAAAATCTCAAACCACTAATTATTTTTTAATTATTTAATTTTGTATGGAAAGAATTATAATAACGACATCTATTAGAAGAATATACTATCTAAAATATAAATACGCGAATTTGAAAATTCTTGTCCCTGATTTAAGTAAAACTTTTCTTTTTGCCAATATTTTTTATTTTGTTATTTTTCATTGATTTAGTAAAACTTCTTTTAATACTTTTTTAATAAATTTAAAAACGTATTTAAAACATTTTTTAAAGAATATTTAAAAAAACAATAATAATAATATCTTTGATTCAAAAAATAATTCAAAAACAAAATTAAAAACTGGATTTCATATGCTATTTTTGCCAAATTGACTACGTAAAACGTAAAAATATTACAAATGTTCGATGAAGTACGATTTATAACTCTGATCAAATCGCTACTGCCTCTATTTAATATTCTGATAGAAGAAACCTCGAATTATACTATGAGATGATGACCAAACTCGTCAAAGTTTTTAATATTTTTGTAAATCACGGTTTCACAACTATTAATATATTATTTTATTTAATAAAAATGAAATAGTATATTGAAATGGTAAAATTTTGGGTTTTGACCAAAAATCACTGCTCAGCAGTTTAGAGGGGACATTGATGATGATTCATCTAAATTATAATTAAATAATAATCACTAATTCCAATCTCCCAGATACAATATAAATTTAAAAACACTATATTCCGTATAGAATAGGATTAAAACCCAGGTCTTTTAACTGATTTTTACCACTGGCTTAAAATGCTAGTTATTATGAACAAGTATCACATTATTTAAAATGATCCTTCTATGAAGCTTGGATAAATAGGAAAGAAGGCCAATTTATGACCAACAGCATTACTGTTTAACTCCACCTCGACAGAACGTCCTTGATTTTAAATCAGAAATTACTGCGTTATCCCTCAAAGAAAATCTATAAAAAATCGAATCTATTCTAAAAATATTTTTTAAAATAAATCAATTCAGTGAAATCATATCGGAATACATTTTCACCGGTAGATTATATGATTTCAACTTTTCCATACGTAGTTATATATACATGTGATGTATAAATGTTACAGTGAATGTGTATTTTTACTAGTGAAGTCAAAATACATTTTCACTAGTAGATGTATATTTCTACTAACAAAAATATAATTTAACTGATAAGCACTTTTGAAATTATATGCTGCTCTAAAATGTCTATGAAATTCAATTTGACAGTTTCGAAACGTCCATTTGTTGTTCAAATCCAAACCTAACCTGATGAAAGTTTAAAACTAATTATAGTTTTAGAACTTTTATTAGGTCAAGTCCAAAATATAAACTAAGCCAACTCATCTCTCAGGCGAAAATAAGCGGAAGAAAAAGTACAGATAGACGTCACGTCTCGCATATTGCTCCATAGTTCGCTTATACATACTTATATTACACTATGTTCTAAAAATATAGATATGAAAGTTGTGATGAAAGTGAATTCAACCCGAATTTTGATCAATAGGAGGGGGCAAAAACAATTATCACTTCTCAGAAGTCAAAAATTCACGTCAAAAGCAATAAAATTGTGTTGGCGCCGTCGACCGTGGGAACACTCGTTACCGAGCGTTTCCACTGCGATGGCGCCAGCATGATTTTATTGCTTTTGGCGTGAATTTTTGACTTCTGAGAAGTGATAATTGCTTTTTGCGTCCTCCTATTGGTCAAAATTCGGTTTATATGTACTTCATTTGATTCGCATTCACTTATTGTAAGTCGTAATATTGTTATTAAAAGTCTTAATATGAACACAAGATAACCGAGCGTTTTTACTGCGACGGCACGATTTTATTGTTTTTGCAGTGGATTCTAAACAGGGATCCCTTTTTAATTTGGCCTGAAAAATGCATGTCATTTAATGAATTACCATGAATTTTAATATAATCGAAATAATAAAAAAACGACCAACAACGTTTTTTTAATACCCACCATTTTTAATAATACACAAACTTTTGCCCCCCCTGGAAAAAGCTGAAATTATGTCCCTGTAATAAAGCATATGTACAAGAATGAAAAGTATTGTTTGTAGGCATGTATCAAATCTTTAGAATTTTTGTATTGCGGTAATTGTTGATCATGGCTTTCGAAAGAGCCATTGTTGGAACTCTCCGGTAACTAACGTTATCAATATGATTTTAGGTCTCGGTGGCAGCATGTCGTTTGTGAAAAACGATATCAACTTTCAATACAACTACACATTCTTGGATCGTTTTGTGAGTGTTTCACGTTAATATACATTAAATTTATTTAGCAATACTAACTATAATATGTTTTTATTTTTATTGCAGACGGTCCAAGCGACAGCCCAGACTGGATTACTCAATAACTTCTACGGAACGAATTTAACTGAACACTTCTACGTGGGAGGTCCTTTGAGCATAAGGGGCTTCGAAAATAGAGGAGTAGGCCCTCGCTCCGATAACAGCTCGCTTGGAAGCAATGTCAGTATAATAATATCGAATCTCGTAAATAATAACAAATGCTTTTATTTTCGGACACATACTCAATCACTTACAAATTTCAGTATCAATGTTTCGATTTAAAAAACAGCACCACCGCAGTAAGAATGGCTGCTTATTTATTTTTAGTTAGCACCGCTTTGCATTCTTTACCCGGTGTTCGTATACCATGTACATATGCGTGTTTGTGGCCTCGATTTTCGTTATTTGAACAACCTTTGTGAAATGTGACATTTTTGTTGTTGTAGTTTATCCATATTTGATCCTGCATATTTGTATTAGAGTTGACAGTTGTGATATTTGAAGATTCCGCAGTGATTATAAGATAAGTTTATGTTTTTACTCTACCTTGAAACTGAAGATTAATTTGTTAATTTTAAATATAAAATAATGACGCGTGATGCCTCTCAATACTGTTTTAATAGTAAGGAATATTTCATGATACTGTAATTACATATTACCGATTCATCTTCGGCTATATGATAAAGTGATACTCAGTTTTAAAAGTTCAATAACTCAGTATCATATTTGGCATTAACATCCAAATCAAGGTGTGAAGTAGCAAGAACGATCACTTCTTCTGTATATGTCATTATATTCTATAATATTCGCTGCATCTATAACATTAAAAGCATTTGTGCTCGGCCTCAAAGATGAAACAGTGCTCAAACCTTTTTCAAAGATGGTAGCAGTATTGCTTTTTCATATCACTGGAAGATTAGCTTTGTTCTGTTTTCTTAAATCTAGCATTCTCGGATCGATAGATCAGAAGTGGCTTCAATTTGCAACGTCTTCGTATCAAAGATCGAGTTGCACTCTTGGGTTTGTTATGTCATCATTTGGATCAAACTTTTTGTGTTTAGAAGCAAAAACACTACCAAAGTCAACTAAAATTGCTGAAGGGTGCCTTGAAGCATTATCGAAAATTAACATCACTTTGAAATATATATTTTGAAAGTGGCCTTAGGAATGAAATAGTGTTTAAACCAGTTTTCGAAAATGGTAGCAGTAACTTTTCGTTTCTATATCGCTGCTAGATTAGCTTTGCTCTTGATTTTCTGATCGATTTAATTTGCATTCATCAAGCATCACAATTAGCCAATATTTTGCTGCTTTAAATCTACGAAAAGATTTTTTCTCGCAAGCTCTAAAAATTATTCTGTGCATCTTTTTCCAGAACTTAAAGCAATACTGTCCGTTTTTTTTCTTCAATTTTTTGGGGAAAGAAAGAGCAGCTTTTCTATTGCCGCTTCTCCAGTATCTGCAATGTTGTTCCAATTTTAGCGAAATTTAAATCTATCAGTTCAGCCATCAGTGTCTATGAAAATTCAACAACTCTAAAAAATGATCTTGGCTTTATTGTATAATACATTGAATTTGATCCACGTGGAAATATTTCACTCTAACTTAATAATCAAATGAAATTTTAATAAAGCCCCTATTTTTTAGAGGAGTCTGTGAGGTTTTCAAATAACGGTTTTATCAAATAGACGAGCATTTTTTACCTCCGGGTGAATTGTTTATTTTGTATAATTGTTTCTTACAATGGGTTTGAGCAAGGTTTATTAACAAAAAACTTAATAATTTTCAGTTAGACTTCTTAATTCAGAGTTTTTTACTTTGTAGTGGAAGACGAAGAAGTTGGTTGGTTTCTTTTTTAAAACATAATAGCGGCTGATGTAAACGGGCTTACTGAATCATTAGCAAACAATATAAAAATCTTGCTAGATAAGGCTTAAGAGTTTACTGTATCAAAAGCATCATTACATCAATTTGAGTATTACTTTTGAGAGATCATTCTATAAATCTGTGTTGTTGTTTCCTTTTTAAGATAATGTCTGTCATGGCTCACATATTAAATAATCTAATTAATATTTGTTCGTTTAAAATATCATATTTGCCGAACCACTCATTGAGTAATTTTGTGATTTTAACCAAGAAATCAGCTTATTTATATATAGATTAAACTTAGTAAAATATTTTTTTTATAAATCATTTTTTTTTTCAAAAAAATTCATGGTTTTTACTAAAAAAATTTGCAGTGTAAGATTTTGTATATAAATTATTTTTAAATCACAATAATTTTAAATGTGGCCGTATAATTCATGCAATAACGTCTCTAAGTCAAACCAAAGATTGAAATTCAGGTGACTTTAGGTGCTTTAGCTGGATCAGATTAGATGGTCAAAGAAAAGTGTTGGAGTAACTCCGCTTGGTGCTAATTTGGCTCGACAAATCAGAAGCGAAGTGGATGAAGTCTGACTTATATACCCTTATATAAAATTGAGGGAAGTCTACATCCCCTCAAGTCCCCGGCAATGATTCAGAGCAGAACCAAAATCTTT
Source organism: Plectrocnemia conspersa (assembly GCF_051122295.1). Taxonomy (NCBI): domain Eukaryota; kingdom Metazoa; phylum Arthropoda; class Insecta; order Trichoptera; family Polycentropodidae; genus Plectrocnemia; species Plectrocnemia conspersa. The sequence continues at coordinate 2,307,461 of NW_028277175.1, forward strand.
TTTATTGTCTAATACAGATTTTATTTGCCGATAGATTTGAAATAGGTAATATTGGCAACATTGTTATTTGATACCTGTTCGACTGTAACCGGACGGAACAGAACATGTTAAAAAATATATTTATAATTAATTTTATATTGGCAACTAATTATTTTATGAGTAATTAATTTCATTATTGATTGAAAGAATAAAATAAATATTTAGTAAATAATAAATTTATGATCAGAAAATAATTCAGCTTTTGATCGGTGAAATAAAATAAATGGTCCGTAAATATATTTGTTGTAGGGCAAAACATGAATGTAAGGCCAAAATGTTCCGAGCGTACGTGTCTAGGTTAGATTTGAGTTTGAACAGCAAATGGACGTTTCAAAATTTAAAATCAAACATTTATAGTAATTATGGATCATCATATATTAAATGCTGATCATTTTGTTTAAATAATGATTATTTATTTTAACACTAGATTTACGGCACCCGTCAAATTGACGGGTTTCTGATTTGATTTGTATAAGACAGTGTTTTTTCTTGGTTTTTTACGACTTTTTATATTTGAACAATGCAAATATATTAACTCTGTTTTTATTTTTGAAAATCTGGTCACTATGTACTTATTTTTAATGACACCCATCAAATTGACGGGCTTATTTCTGTAAATCTAGTGTTAATAATTGGTCACTTTTATTTTTCAACTGATCATTTATGGAATTACTTACATATCAAGTTATTAGTTGCCAATATTAAATTAATTATAAATTTATTTTTAACTTGTTTTGAATTGACAGGGTTCTGTTTTTCGCTGTTCTATTTTGCCACAGTTCTGATTCGACATATTCTGTTTATTCATGGAACGCTGTTCGACAGATATATTTAGGCAGTTTTTGTTGAAGTACTTGAAGACTTAATAAATATCCGTTTTTTATGGATGTCCACCCTTTATTTTTTAGAAAATCAATTAATTTTATGAGACCCTTTTAGCGAGTCTTTCGCGACTAATTTCGTCGCAATGTATTGAGTGGTCTCAACTAAGGAATCCAATCATGAGTTATAATTTAATTTTTTTATATGTTTATCTTAATTTATATATGTTTAATATATACTAAATAGCATTTATAAAATTTATATTGTGTTATGTAACTGCTGTTTCATTGTCATTTGTTCAATTGATAAGGATTACGAAGTGGCTGTAAATTTTTTAACGTGTAATTATTACGGAAACAAGATAAATTTTTATTGTTTCCCTAATAATTGTTGACACTGATATGATTATCGTCATAGAATAATTTGAGATTCAATACATATTTCAGTGCATCGGTTAAATTTGTTCCATTTGGATTTTAAGAGTAATTATTCAATCAATTGTTGGAATGTGCATTTCAAAATTGCATTGGTTAAGCACAAGATTGAATTACATTTTAAAACTTGTGAATAAATCTGCAATTTTCATTGAATATTACTGATAAATTCTATGAGATTTATATAGTCAAATAAAAATGGCTCCAGAATATTTTAAATTCCATTTTGTTTTACAGACTAATATATAAGAGAAAGTATTTTTATAGATGAGTACTTTTAACCATCTCAAAACCAGTGCACATTGCAATCTACAATAATTTAATTTTTGATTTATTTTCACCGGGACCTTTTGTACATCACAGTGTACACCATATTATTTCAAAATACAAAAAAATATTTTTATGCCCTTTTAATAAAAATTAAATAAAAAAAATTCATGCTCTTTTAAAGTACTTCAATAGAAATATTTTTGCATGATTCCGAGGATTGAGCTGTCTTTTTGTAAAGGACTTCAGAAACGGCGAGGTAATTACATGAGCGATGCATAACTGGTGTTCTGGTGTGACAAGTTTCCCAAGTGTATTTTAACAAAAATATTTTTCTACGAAAAATAAAAATTCTTTTTTGAGGAGGTTAAATAAAACCACGAATTTTCTCACTATTGACTACCTCGCTAATAGTGTTTTTTAGACAGAAAATATTTTCAGTTTCATCAGTGAATTAGCTTTGATAATTTTTTTACGAGGGTTGAGTTGTCTTTTTGTAAAGGATTTCAGAAACGGCGAGGTGAATTACATGAGCGATGCATAAATGGTGTTCTGGTGTGACGCTTTTGTTACAGTAAAAACTAGATTATTATTAAATGAAATACAGTGTATTTTCTTCCGTAATTCTATATAATCATTCAACATTTTAAATTTGTACAGAGACCGAATCTATTATTCTTGACAAACCCAATCCCGGAAATCATAGGTATTGTAATAGCCTATTTCTATATTTGCAAGTTGCTTACTTACATCATGGACGTCATTTGGAGAGGGGGGCAGGTAGAGGCATTTGTCCCTCCCCCTAGAATTTGCCAAAATTGGCCAGAAAAAAATTAAATACTATGAACTTTAATGGAATTAAAATATTTAAAAAACGACCACTGAAATGACATCCCTGATTCTAAACGAGAAATTATCGGGTTATTCCTCAAAGATAATTTAAAAAAACTTAATATTTTTTAAAATAAACCAATTCAGTGAAATTATATCGGAAGTCATTTTCACCGGTAGATATATATTTTTACCAGTGAAAATATAATTTATCTGGAAGGTGCTAGAAAAATTATATGATTTCAACTTTTTCATACGTAGTAATATTATATATGTATACATTTACATTCTCATCATTATTTATTTACATGCGATGTATGAAAGTGTATTTTTCGGTGAAGTATATCTTCACTAGTGAAGTCCAAATACATTTTCAGCCATGTATATTTCAACTAGCGATACATGATTTAATCGATTTAAATTATATGCTGCTCTAAAATATCTATGAAGCACAATTTGACAGTTGCGAAACGTCTATTTGCTGTTCAAACCCAAACCTAACCTAACGATTATTATAGTTTTAGAACTTTCAATAAATCAAATCCAAAATACAAACTAAGGCAACTCATCTCTCAAGTGGAAGACAGACGTCGCGTCTCGCATATTGTTCCATAGTTCGTCTGCACTATGTTTTAAAATATGATAGCTATCCTTATCGATTTTAATACGAACTTCTGATAATAAAGTAGTGGTTAAAGCATATTCAAACAGAATTTTGGTCAATAGGAGGGTGCAAAAACAATTATCGTTTCTCCTATTGGGTAAAATTCGGTTTAGATATGCTTCATTTGATTCTCACTCACTGTAAACCAAAATAATGCATGTCATTTAAAGAAATACTATGAATCTTAATGAATTGCAAATATTAAAAAGGTGACCACTGACTGGCCAACTTACCGTTCGAAAAAGCCGACTTACATGTTCTTATCTATACTTTAATTTAGTCTTATATGGTATGTTTTATAAATAAAATGATCAATAATCAGCATGTGCTAAAAATATCTCCAATGTATAATGTTTTTTTGTATTTGTTAATTGTATTATTGTGACGTACTTATCATATTTCAGTTCTATTGGGCGTCAGGTCTGCATCTGTTCTCCCCGTTGCCGTTCATCTCTGGTAGAGGCGGCATAGGAGATTATTTCAAAACTCACTTCTTCGTCAACATCGGAAACTCTCTACCGATCAGAAACGGTATATATTTTTATTTATATTCACGTATTCACTAACATTTTTCTATCACGCTTCGCCTTTAACACTCTTCATACCATTTCTGCTATCAATACTTAATTGTCGCATGCTATCGCAAGATCGTCAAAGTCCAGACATATTCAGAGCAGGCGTGAATGAAGGCTTCGAAGGTATAAATCATTTATGTCACGTCCATTTTCTTATATTTGTGTGTAAAATATGCGATGCGAGCGTGTTTTAATTTTGAACTCCATATTTTACAGTCAGCGAAGTGAACTCAAACTTAAGTCTATTGGCCAAGGATATAAGACTTACGACTGGATTAGGGATGGCTTTCAAGGTCGGAAACGTGGCCAGGTTCGAAATCAACTATTGTTTTCCGATGAGGTACTTACCGACTGATGTTCCGTCGCCCGGTCTTCAGATAGGAATTGGCGTTAATTTCTTGTAAATGTTGCTAATTATATTTTTAATATGAAATTATTTTTATTTAAAGTTGATATTTGTAGTTGATCTCATATCAAACCCATTTGTAAATTTTAAATTCAATATTTTATTTATTATACCGTTTGAATACATTTGTAGTTATTGTAATGTTTTCTCACAAGAGTGTGAAAAATAGTATTCTCTTGTTTTATAATGAGATTAAAATAAAATACTTGTTTACAAAATAATGTCTTTTAATCACATTTCATACATAAATTAATTATTTAATAATTGCGTACAGTAATACATTTCTAAACATTCATTGTTACACAATAGAGCCGATAAGAGTCAGTGCATAGAAACAAACACATACAGAATTAAAAAAAAAAATAATAGAAACAAGGCAAATATTATGATTTATTTAATAGAGCGTGTATAATTATAAATATAGTGAAAAGGACAAGATAATAATCTCGAAAATAACAAATCAACACCGCTCTGTGCACTCATGCATACGGGTACCGCCCCTCGGGGCGACCGACCAATTAAAGGGCAGAAATTAAAAAAATAAAATTAGAACACGCACAATACAATATCTGAGCCTTTTAATTTAAATGTAATATAAAAAGAAGGAAGCAGCAGAAGCATCGCCATTGATATATTTGTACAATAATATACAAGTATCAAAAACAGAGCTACAACATCCAATTAAATATCAGACAGAAAGGACGTAAATTGGTTTTATAAAGCGCATATGTACATACATACATACATACATCAAACAAAATGTATTTAGGGCGACTGCATGATTACAGACTGTTATTTTACTACCCAGTCCATTGTGCGAAACAAAGATTGAATCGCGTTACGTGCGTTTTTTTTTTAGGAAGTGTGCGTTTTTTAACATTTTTTTTGCACGAGCTAAAATTTGTCTGCCTTTTTGTATTTTTCGAGCAAAAAGGGGAGATCCTTTCAAACGCGACGTGCGCAAATCGAGAGGGGGTGACGAATATAAAACGAAGAACAGATGATGATATGGGGTGCCTTTTCGAGATTTTATATCGAAACGAGTTTCGGCAACGTTGGCCACTCTGAGAGTCATCGAGTCGATTCGATTCGATTCCATTCGCACCGCAGGGTTGTAATGTAAGAAAAACTGAAAAGTACTACCACTACAACGGACAGAGAGACAAAAGGGGAGACGCTGAAATGAAAAACAAATAAAAAATCGACACCAACACACCCTATAACGAACGAATAAACAATAGTGCCACCCTTGGCCCTCGAAAATTTCACATACATATATACGATAAAGGGTGGGAGTAGTTCTCTCCACATCTGCGACCGGATTTGATGAGTTATTCGACGGCTAGGAAAGTTAGCAGGCTGTACAGTAGTCGCCTTAAAATGTTGTAATACTCTACTATACAACCTACTACCTCAACCAGACGCCGAAATATTCTTCTCTGTGCTGTCGTCGTCGTCGATTTGCTTCTTTCTTCTTTCTTCTTGGCGAAATACAGCGAGACATCCCTCACAACTGTACCTCGTATAACCGAGCTTGTGAAGGTAATGTCAATTCCTATGTCAAAATGGACACAAGTTCGGATCTACGGGTTGCAGTGATCGGGAAAAACCTAAATAGAAAAGAAAAAAAAAGTTTCTTGAAATAGGTCTTCAGTCTTCTTAAACGCAGTGATGTCTCCCCCTTGAACTTGGCCAGAAAAATGCATGTCATTTAATGATATTTTTTTTATTAACGGAATTAAGGAGGTACGAATATCATTTAAAAAATAAGTAAGGGTTGTTGGGAATCAGCCGTACCAAATATGCTACAATATGGCAAAGAATGACATTTAATTTAAACTATTTTTTAATTATTATGATATAATAAAATAAAATCATACACGATTCGTTTTTACCATTAGTTTTTAGTATAATAATTCAAGATACGCTTAACATATAGTCCAACATTGCATTTTATGCATCTGGCAGGGCACTATTCAAAGCCCACATCTTGTTCGGTTACTTTTGTTCTATAACCTAATGATGTTTACCATCATATCTTGCCTCAATCGTCAGTGAAGATAGCCTGCTTATATGTTTCTATAATAGCTGTTACAATACATATCCATTATTTCTGATAAGCAACCAAGCCTTTCAATGCAGTGTAAAATGAGGCATGTACCACTTCTTCCTACAGATTTATTCTGATCTGATCGATCTACTCCTCCCATATTTGATTGTATTGATGGATCAGTTGAGGTTGTGAAACAGTGTTTAATGGGTTTATTCCAATGGCATTCAAACAAACTAAAACCCTACTATTTAAAAAAATAAATACAATAACTACAAAACACATAAGCTACTATAAATAAAACCCTATTGTTATCATGCTACTTACATATTATTATGTCATCACTGACAGGGTAGTAGTAGAATATTTCTCTTTCGCCATTTTATTGTCAAGTAAGGGACACTTCCTAGATTTATTTTCTCTAATAGTTTCAGTGACTCGTATATTTATGTAATTATGACCAGAGGAAACCCCATAAAAAGAATTGTCTATGAAATTCAAAAAGTTTGTCAATATAGTCACTTGGGTATATTGAGTGAAAAAACGACTACTTGTGATTCTTAAGTATATAAATTGTTTCATTCAAAGTTTCATTTGAGATAGTATGAATCCATGTAAATTAAATCACTAGAAATAAATTAAACGCGATCGAATTATTGAATTGATTGAATAAAATATTCGGGTCTTGAAAAAAGATATATAAAAACATAACACGAACATCACAAAAAATTGTGACGCACGCCTGTTTTTAAGATAAGCGTTAAACGATAATAAAGCGTGGGCCTTTCCAACATTTTGTTTATTAATAACGAATTCTGTGAATTTCGGTTATAGTACACACGCCGATAAACATTTTATTCACATGTTTTTCGAAGGCGTAAAAGCATTTTTTTGTTGTTGAAAAGAAGCGTCTCGAAACAAAATAAAGACGCCTAAAGGACCGTGGATTTTGGAGCATCATCTGTGTTATTCAAATATACAAATTACTTCATTTTAAGATCGTCTATACGAATATTCATATACTAAAATCTAAAAAAACTCGAATCAATCGTGAAAATATTTTTTTAAATAAGTAATTTCTAGGAAATCATATTGGAATATATTTTTACCAGTGAAAATATAATTTATCTGGCAGGTGCTAGTAAAAATAAATTATTTCAATTTTACAATACGTAGTAATATATACATTTACATTCTCATCATTATTTATTTACATGCGATGTATAAATGTTGCAGTGAATGTGTGTTTTTATTTTTTAAATTATATTTTCACTAGTAGATACATAATTAGCATACAGATACATTAGCGAAAATATTATTTAACTGATTGAAATTATACGCTGCTCTAAAATGTTTATGAATTGCAATTTGACAGTTACGAAACGTTCATTTGCTGTTCAAACCCAAACCTAACCTAATGGAAGTTTATTATAGTTTGAGTCCAAAATACAAACTAAGCCAACAATATGCGGAATAAAACGTACAGATAGACGTCGCGTCTCGCATATTGCTCCATAGTTTGCCTGCACTTATTACACTATGTTTTAAAAATATGATAGCTATTCTTACAGATATTACTACGGACTGCTGATATGAAAGGATTGGTTCAAGTATATTCAAACTGAATTTTGGTCAATAGGAGGGCGCAAAAACAATTATCACTTCTCAGAAGTCAAAAATTCACGTCAAAAGCAATAAAATCGTGTCGGCGCCGTCGCAGTGGGAACGCTCGGTAACGATCGTTTCCACTGCGACGGCAACGGCACGATTTTATTGCTTTTGACGTGGATTTTTGACTTCTGTGAAGGGATAATTGTTTTTTGCGATCTCCTATTGGTCAAAATTCGGTTTATATGTACTTCATTCACTTATTGTAAGTCATAATATTGCTATAAAAAGTTCTAAATGAACGCTATATAACTAAGCATTTTCACTGCTTTTGTCGTGGATTTTTGACTTTTGAGAATGGTCAGAATTCAGTTTATAATATATATGCTTCATTCGATTCTCATTTATTGTAAGTCGTAATATGATTATAAACTGTCTTAATATGAACGCTAGATAACCGATTGTTACCACTGCGACGGCACGAATTCATTGCTTTTGGCGTAAATTACCCTTTGAGTTTGGCAAGAAACGAATTTTAATGAAATAGAAATATTAAAAAAATGACCATTGACTGGCTTATTTTTGTCTGAAATAACGTCCCTCTTTGTAAAAGCTGATTGGTTGAATCTGAAAATTAAAAAATAAAAATATATGAGAATATCGAATTTTTAACCCTTTGAAGTCCAGTTTTTTTTAATAGGTATTATAAAAATATATTTAATTGAATAACTCAATAATCATTAAATATATTAATAAAAGAAACTGTTTTTTCTGTATTATATTATATAAAATAACTTATATTTTGGCAGAATTAACTTTAGAAGGTAAATTATATATTTATAAAATATATTTGTTTAGATTTTATTTTTGTTACTATGACTTTAATGTTTTTTATTAAATTAAATTTTTATAATTGAATGAAATTTAATTGATATTAATTCAAGAAATGTACCAATATTTATATTATTATATTATAAAAGCTTATAAATTTAGAAAATAAGTCCAGACGTTATGGACATAGGAACTGCCAGTAAAAAAACAAATATCCAATAAGTGTGGACAAAGCACTCCAAATGATTAATATACTTAGCTCTTCTTCTCTAATGAGGCTCTCAAAATTCATCATGTGAAGTTGAAATCTGAAATAAAAATAAAAATAGATTAATAAAATAAATTTCGATCAAAAACTTCACTGTCAATATTGATCTATTGATCATAATCAACCCTCACAATATATTTTTTAATAAAACCATTCCATATTTCAAGTCAAATCCTATTTGGAAATTCACCGTCATGAATTATTAATGGGGCGAAGGCAATACTGGCAATGTTCATTATTTCATCGCCATATATTCCAATTTTAAATCAAATTGACACGTCAACCCCATCTCACAATTATGACATAATCGATCATTCGATAAACCGCAAATTTGACGGATTCGCCCCCGTGCCTGTGTTAATTCGCGATATTGCGTCTCTTTCGCTCTAAATGCTCTCTCAAAACAGTCGTCTCTTTCTGTCTGGTCGCATTCGCCAAATTCCCATCCATGTCTGACACGCGAAATAGATTTATATGGTGAAAAAGGCAAATGCGAACGCGAAGGGGTCGTTCATATGTCAATTTAATTTTTGCAAGTAAATCAAAAACGAGGGTTATGTATTTGAAATAAAATTCAATATATTTACTTCAGTGTCTTATAGTGCAACTGAGCATTTTAAAAACACATGGCGTTCAATCTTGGTATCAATTTTATTTTGAGCAAGGTCCTAAAGAGTAGTTATTGAACACGAAATAATCACCGGAAGACCTAGATTTAAGATAAAAGAAGTATATAAAATTTAATTTAACTATGATACATACTATGAACTTTCAAACTATACAACGTTAAACAATTTTTTTGCATAGCTACACTTTAAGACCTTGCTTAAAACCTAGCACTATTTTGGTTTACATTGAATGCATTCTAAACTTTGCTCATTTCAACTCTAAGTAAGAAGAAATTATATTATCTTTTAAGCCAATATTAAAAACAGTTGTGGCAAACTTTAAAAATAAATTAATTAAAATCTGATCTTGTTTCTCAAACTAAACTTCCATTTTATATATTGTTAATTAGTGATCAATCTTCTTAGATTAACTTTTATTTTTTTCTTTGACATATAAGTCTGTCTAATACCTTAAAGGACCTGGGTTCGAAACCCATGAGTGCTTTTTAAATTTCTATCGTGTCTGTATGATCGGATTTAGCGAATATTATATATAATTATAACTCCAATCGATTATCACAAATTAACTTTTCCTAGATTTTCCTAATCTCACAGATAAATAATTAAAACAAAGCTGAGCTAGACATTTATGTTTGTAAGGAGTAATAATAGTTAATAATCAATTAATCAACGGAAAATATACAATTAACACTAGAAAATTTTGCACTTAACAGCAAAATAATTTATTAAATTTGTTTTATTTAAATTAACGACTTCGTTATAAAACAGTCGCATTGAGTAAGTAGTTGTTTACCCCGTTGTAATGCATTGGGCTAACGCCTGTCATGTTGCAATGTAAGGTTAATAATACATAAATAATTTAAACCAAATAGTTCATTTGAGTATTATTATCATAATGATTTTTTTTACGATAGTTACATTTTTTAAATCGTTCCTAAAATCGCTTAAACTTGAAAAGTTGTAACGCAAAATTTAAAATTTTTGATTAATGCAATCAAATTATGTTTTAAACATTATATCAATGTTTTTAATTGATATTGAAATCATATTTTTAAATTAAATTCCAGGATCACAGCCATAATTTTTATCATATTTGAACATTTATTCCAAAATATCAATGACGCATATTTGCGTCATCGGCACTTAACGGTATTTTTACGCATAATGAAGCATAGTCGACCTGATTTTTTTATGAAAAATACGTATTTTTCAAAAATTAAATATTTCACAAATATTTTTTTTATGTTTTTTTAAAGTTAAATCATCATATTTAGTGTCTCCCAATTTTTTTGCGGTTTTTATTGCAATTTTATAGAAATATCACTTTCTTGTACAATGAATTTGTTTTAAAGCAGACATATTTTAAGAACTTAAGTTTAGTTTATAAATTATATCTGTAAGATTGCAAAATAATATTAAAAAAGATCGTCGCTATTATTTATATTGTTACTAATTCTACATTCACAAACAATATAGATGTGTTTTTTTTACATATAAATAGGTTGATGATTTCAGAATATATTGTACAATATGTAATATTGATCTATTTAATTTTTTATAATATTGAATGAAGTACGTCAATACTTTAAACGATATTTTTACAAATGACGCACATTTGCGTCATCGGCTCTTAACGATATTTTTTGTACAATTAGATCTTTGCCTCAAAATAAATTATTACTAATGAATTGTAGTTATGTTAATCATCTTCCAATGTTCAACGAACTTAATAGAAATTAATAATAATATTAACTAATTTCGCTCTTTACAATTTGCATGTTTCACCTGTACTTATTTACAAAAAAACGATTTACATAAACATAATCATAACTTTGATAGCAACGTCCACATATACATGCCACATATTTCCTCCACAAATTGCCTCCGAACAACTTTCATGCATAAATCACACTTTAGCAAAAAAAAAAGGCTTTAACATAAAGTAAACTTTACAGCAATTTTCAAGGAACACGTTTTTTCTCGCCATGGAACTGTGCAAATCGACACATTACAGTGTATCGCAAACGAACATAAACCTTAACTCGCATGACCAAAAGTCATTAAAGAACGATTGACAGTCGCAATGGAAACGCAACGCTTCTGAGAAACGATAACTTTGATTTAAAAATAATACTTTTATGTTTATTCTGAACAGCCCCGCGACAATTTCGAGACGAGCGAAACTGGTTTTGCATCGATGCAGCGCTTTCTTTCGAAATGTATTTCTTTTCAGCATCTCTCGCGGATGGGTTTTATTTTTAGACGGACTTATCATATCTGAGAGACAGTGGCTCTCAAAACTTGATATATAATGTTAAAAATAATATTTAATTTAAAAAATAATCGAGTCTCACACTTTGAGAGTCTGCGGTTAAAACTCGCATCGATTACTGTCGGACGTTCGCTTTCAGCTCATAAAATGCAACGGCGATCGCGAAAGTGATCAAGATCAAGTGATCGTTAATTCACGTTGTGTAGTGACGTGCGAATAAATAGTAACCGACCTGAAACGAATTACAATCGCGTATAATGTGCATTATTATTATTATTATTACACACGCATGGGTTTTATCCCATAAAATTTCACAAGCTATGTAGTTTTTTATATAGCTTAATAATAACAACTAAACAAATAGAATCTAGACGTGCCGGCGGATTTTTTTGCGCTAATCGCTCGTAATTTCGCATTTTGCGCTCTTAATCTCGAGCTTTTTTACCAGAATAATAGAAACAATACACACTGTCCGAATAGGGGGACGGTTGGACCCCAAAGTACTATTCCAAATTAATAAAACAAAACCTTGTACATGTATTTCTATAATTATAATACACATAAATAAATAAAACGTTGCAAAAATTGCAAAATAGTTGTAGAATTATGATTGATAGATTTAAATGATTGGATATTCAAAAAATATTGAAGATTAATGTTTTAGTATTTATATGTAAGTTAGAAAATAATATGTTACCAGAGTATTTTAAATGAAAAATGAATATTTACATAGATTTAATACTAGAAATAGAGACAATATAAGGATAGTTAGGTTTAAGAAAATGAGTACGGCCAGGGGAATAATGTACGGAGGTGTGAATTTGTATAATAATATTCTTAGAACAACACGCAAAAATAAAAATTAAGTGGGTTTCCTCAATGGAATAAAAAAAAACACTTTTCGTGCATTAAATAATAAATTATACAATAATATGAAGTGTTTCTTTATTTTCTCTTAATGTTTATAATATATTTTATATGTATGTTTCATTTAAATTTGTTTAGTATAAAAATGAGATATATAAGCTAAATAAATCAATAAAATAAATAATAAGTAAATCAGTAATTCCGATCTCCCAGACACGATAAAAATTCAAAAACATAATGGTTCATATGGGATTCGAACCCAAGTCTTTCGAGTTTTAATCAGCGACAGTACCACTAGTCTATCATGGTGGTAAATTTTCATATATATTCAAAATATACACAAAAATACTGATCTTAGCTCAATGTATGCATCGAAATTATTTTTTATTTTAGAATATAATTATTAGATAATTTGTATTTAATATTTTATGAATAATATATATTTTTATAACAGTACATAAAATAATACAGCAGTTCTTTCTTAGTATTTTTTTGTTTGTTTAAAAAGTATTTAAAATTAACTTTGACATGATCTTTCTTTAAAAAAACAGTTCTACTTGGTTAATTAAAAAATATAGTAGTATGAATATTACACAACCGAATTTTTGACTACACAATTGTGTAGTCAAAAATTGTAACAAATTGTGGAGGCAAAAAGGGAAAATTTGGGTTGTGTAGGAAACATATTATACTATTAAAAAAAGCCTTTTTCAATCACACTATTAGAACTTATTTTTTAAAAAAAACAACATGTCAAAGTTGATTTTGAATATATTTTTTTGCATAAATTGTTATTTTCTAAGGAAGCTTTTTAATTGACTCATAAATATATATTGAATTGAATTTTTTGTATATTTTATATATAAATAACAATTAAATGGATTGGCAAACTATGTTTATTTTATTTTTTATATTTGTATTATTAAAACGTAACCTTACAAACAATTTTTTAACATGAAAAATATTTTATATCTTGCAGACATAATTTATAAACAAAAGTTCTTAAAATATGTCTGCTTTAAAATAAATACTTTGTACATAAAAGTGATATTTCTACAAAATTTTATGCAATAATCTAAATAAAATGATTTTACTTACGAAATATAAAAATTTATTCGTGAAACTTCTTTAACTTTTTTCAAAAGGTACATATTTATATTAAGACTTATATGCCGACTATTTAAATACGTGTCATTATGCGTAAAAATATCGTTAAAAGCCGTTGACGCAAATATGCGTCATTGATAATATGGAATAGATGTTTAAATATGATAACAATAAAAAATATTGCAACGACCCTAGAATTTAATTTTTAAAAAATTATCAACAAAAACATTGTACTTTTTAACGTTAAATGTTTAAAACTTGCAATGAATGAATTGCAATCTTTAAATAATACAAGTACTTTATACTATTATAATTAAAATATGTTAATAAACACAGAAAGCTTCAACGTATTCTTGTATGAATTCCAGTGTCTATGCGTCTATATTTTTTTTGCTTTGATTTTTTTATGAACGATAAGGATGTCTGATAGAAAATAAATAGGTGTGCTCTTTTTCTAAAGAAAATGCAAAGAATTTAAGATATTTCCTTTGTACTTTATATAGCTGCATTCGGCAACGGTGCATCAGGCTGCCTTGAACCCGTCGTTTGCGGCCCATGGACCCATAGTCGAATCTGTCTTTTTGGCCCACGATTCGAGAATACAAACGGGGGCGTTAATCGCGAATGGACACAGCTCGAGAACGTTGCACTCTGCACACCGGTTAAATGCACCGGTCGTGTTGTGTTATTTATTATGCAAATTGGTTAAATACTGATCGCTCATAATCCACCAGAGACTAAATTGCACTAAAAGTATTATGACAATTTGAGCATCGTTATCTTGTGTAAATTAAGTACATCTAAACCGAATTTTGACCAATAGAAGAGCGCAAAAAACAATTATCACTTCTCAGAAGGCAAAAATCCACGTCAAAAGCAATAAAATCGTACCGGTGCCGTCACAATGGGAACGCTCGTTACCGAGCGTTCCCATTGCGACGGCACCGCCACGATTTTATTGCTTTTGACGTGAATTTTTGCCTTCTGAGAAGTGATAATTGTTTTTTGCACTCTCCTATTGACTAAAACTCGATTTAAATATACTTCATCCAATCCTTATTTATTAAAATTCAAAGTAAAATCGGTAAGGATAGCAATTGTATTTTTAAAACATAGTGCATATGTGCAGACGAACTATATATAAATTATATGTATTGTCTGGAGATAAAATATACTAGAGATTATTTGTAGGCTATAAATTGTTTATGTGATCAATTGCTAACGATTAATTGCTGGCGGTGAATTGCATAAATTTTTCGGACGCTAAATATCAGATTCATTACTTTTTGCTTTGTACGAAAGTGACGAGAAGTGAAAAAACATACAATGTAAATATAGTAGCGGTGACGGTACAAAAAATAAGTAACACCAATATCCTCAAGACAGAAACTACTATTGTAGAAACATTTTTTTATTATTATTTATAATATAGAACATTATAAATAATAATAATCTAAAGAAAAAAGCCATTTTTAGGCGAGATGGGCTTGTCAATAAATTTACTAATTATTATCCAGTTTGATGAGAGATTAACAAGAACAAAAATGTTTAATGCTTCTGGAGATAAATTTGAAGCTATAAATACTGTCGAATTATTTTGCAGGTTTAAATATAACTATATATAAACATTTGACAACTTTCAGTTGAATATTCTATTTCGTAAATATATAATACTTACGGCATAAAAATATGGATTGTAGCATCTATTATATATATTCAATTCAATTATACCAGAAACAAATTATTCAATCTTGGGGTTCAGTAAAGTTGTAACAACCAATAAAACAAAAACTGATAATAAAACTATTTATTATCAGTTTATTTACAGAAGTTGTATACAGAATTTTCGCGATGTCCAATTCTTTTACTCGTTTTTACCAAATACCATTTGGTAAAAAAAATGTTTTTTTTTATTCCAAATAACTATTTTTTAACATTTTTTATATGTACACTGAGTGTACATCACCGGAGCGCGAGCGTAAGCTTAACTAAAAATGCTTTGATATGTTTTATAATTTAATAATATTCCTAGGACAATTTGCAAAATAAAAAATAGCGGATTTCATTAATGTAATAAAGAAACACCTTTGTACATTAAGATCTAAATTATAATATTTTTTTTCTGCTGTTTTGTTGATTTTTGGTTTGTTGTATTATTTCAATTAGCTATTAGCTAAATAAATTTAATTAAATAATTAATTAACACATTATTTTATCTAAAATCATTTTAAAATCTTATTATTTTGCACAGAATTTTTTAAGCATGCAATTTAATTAAAGAAACGTTGAGATTAAATTAGCAGTGATTAATATTTTTACAAATTAGGGTTAATGATTATTTTTGTAATATTATTCGTGATGTACACTGAGTGTACATCACCGATACACACGGATTTTTGCACCGTAAAGACATTTTAGTCAAAGGATATCAGGGTTAAATTTGCAAGAACATTTTGAATATTATTAATTAATTTATGAACAGAGCATGCAGTATATTTTTTGTTTACTACCGATAGGTCGCGATTTTGTAACCTATTCTGCTTTATTTAATCCATCTCACACTCTTATTTATGAATTGAAACTGAGTTATATATACATAATATCCACTAGACAAAGTTATTTATTTATTGCTCTTTTAAAATTTTCAAAAATGGTTAAAAGACATAGAAAATAAGTAAAGTACACTTTTATAACCGAGATAAATATATAGTTTTAACTTTGCGCGTAATTTATAATCGAAAATGAATTTGTAAAAATAAAAATAATCTTTGAAACGTTCAAATTTATTTGCCTTAAATCTTTTATGACAAAAAAAATATTTGGAATTAACTTCAAAATAAAATAATTGATTTTGTTTTAGAATCTTCCCATAGTAAGATTTTTTATGTGACGTATTTTATTATTTACTAGCATTTTTCAAACCATTTTAACATATTGTATTTTATAAGAGAAAAATCAAGCCAATGTATTATGACGCGTGAGAATCATATTGTTGTATTTTATAAAATCAAGCAGTATGTCAACAGCTATACATAGATCTATTATTAATTAATTTATTATTTTGACAAACTGATGAATATATTATTTCACTAGTGAGTAACATCAGAGCGGATCTGAGTACCATTGATTAACTTTCATGCTGATAATATACCACAGGAATATATTGTTGAATAGTGTTTGTTACTAACTACGACTATGTATAAAATGTTAGATAAAAGAGAAGATACACAAATAAATGGCTTAATTAATGTTCTCGCCAATGTTCAGAGAGCGCGTTTGTTACGGAACGGATGTTTATATGGTAGAGTGAATGTGATAAAACGATGATTGCGAGTAATTACCGGAGATTATGTGTAATCCTGACACTCGTCATATTTACCGGTTATTTATTGCGCATAATCCGTTGACTCTCGTTAGTAACCGCTATAATAAAATGGCGAATTTTCGACAATACGCAAGACTATCTTAGAGTACATGGAATTAAGAGTATAAGTCATAAAAATATGATTTTGACTATACTTAAACAACTCGGCAACTGGCGTTCTAGATTATGTAAGAGTACACGTTTGAAAATATTAACAATGATTATACAAAATTTATAGTCGTAATATGTATATAATATACATATGTTACAGTTAAAATTAGAAAAATAAAACATAATCTGACCTCAAAAATTCCAAATCTGAGACGGAAGTCCACACCGTTCGAATCCGAGTCCACAAATGACACACATATCCAAAATCACAACACCCCACTCGTTTTTAATTCAAGTCGCCCTCACCCCCAGCATCCCTGGGAACAGTTATGTGATGATCTCATCTCACAATGATACCTGTTGGTGCACACACGAACGCTCTCGCGTAAAGATCGCGCAATAATAGACAGACTGCCTCTAAAAAAAAGCTATCTTCCCTATATTTTTTTATACAGCTCCCTTTCTTCTGATGGAAACAATGGATTTTTTATTAACATTTTTACCGTAAGCGGTAAAAAATATCGTCCTTTGTGCAACGCGCCTCCTTTTATGCAATTTGTGTGAATTTCTGCTAATCTAACGGTTTTGAATCCAGGAAAAAATAATTATTATTGTTATGGTATATATGAGGGAATATAAAAAATAAATAAAAAGCCGAACATAGAATAAAAACTACTCTAGTATTTTATATAAAATCTGTATCACCATTTTTTTTTGTTTTCATATATTTTTAATTATGTACCAAATTCATGTAACACGTTAAAGTTTAAAGCACTACAAAAACCATTTATAATAAAAATATTTCTGAATATTAACAAAAATATAATGTCATAAGCTGTGCGCCTCAATTCAACTACTTAAAAAATAAGAGATCTGGCTTAATGGCTTAACCTTTTAGAAAAATATTATTATTAATAAACACATTTAATGCATTTCGTCATTCAACTTCATAAAAAACACACCTTAACGAATTTATCTGACCTTTTAATTAAATATGTCACTAATACCATAGTAACTTTAAATCTATATCCAACATTGTATCGTTAGGTAATAAACATATTTTGAGTCCCTTTTTATTACATATGTTCCATCACCATCTGACAGCCTTCCTACGCACATTCATCAATCCCTAGTTTATATTAAAATTCAGTGGCTTTTATTATCTCTCATTTGCACATGACATTTTGACTGCAATTTTTAGGTCAACTTTGCTATTTTAAACTTTTATGTTACAAATGAAACTGAACAGCGACGTGCAGACGACCGATTACGTGCTACTGCAAAACAGGAGACTAAAAATACCATATATAGTGAAGTATTAAAATAAATTTGTAATAAAATAATAATAAAGAAATGTTTTCGTCCTAATTAAGTCACAATATCTAATGTGTCAAAGTAGTAATTAAGCAAAAACATACATTTTTAATTCATGTAAAATATAATTAATTTAAAATACATATAGAAATGAATAAGAACTTAAAAATATTTGACAGAATAGCTGTGAAATTTTATGACGCCGGAGTTAACCGTACAAGAGTTTTTGCTGCTCAAAATTCTGCTTTATAATTAAATTTTATAAGTTTTACTATTGCCCTAGATCTGTATTAACTGGATTGTTGTATTGCGTAAAAGCTAATAATTTAAGAGCAATTAACAAACAAAATAATTTTATTATTTTTATATACATAAATATGTATACATACGTTTCTTTGAGATTGTGATCATGGCAGGTCTATTGCTACTGAAATATCATATGTATATAAACATATTTTTAATTTAAAAAGTATTTATTTTTTTCTAAATATGTCTTAATTGTAAGTGATCCTAAATATATTTTTCCATAATTGAACAAATTTACTTTACTAAACAAAAACACAAGAGAAATCCTCACATTTACAACCAACTATTTGCTTAATACGTATAAAATTTATTTATGATCTTCTCGCTTGTTTTCAAGAAGCAATCACAATGGTTTCGTACTGTAAAGGGCCACCCGGTAAACGAGAGAAATTAATAATATGGCCATTAGTCAATCAACTCAATTTAGCCTCACGAGTCAATCTGAGACCAGAGATTCGCGTTATTCCTGAAACATTAACAGTGACTATTTTTACAACTTTATCACAGCACTGAATTTTATATGTATACTAGCTTTATTACTGGAATAAATTTACTTATTACTTGTTCATTATAATTAATTTTATTAATACTGTTATCAATTTATTTCAATAATTTAATACAAAATTTTTAGTCTCATGTTTTGAAGTAATGCAGTAGTATAATCGGTCATCTGCACGTCGCTGTTCAGCTCAACTTTTTACTTGAAATTTAAAAATAGCACAGTTGACCTAGAAATGGCAGACAAATTAATATGTGCAAATGATAATTAATAATTGTGCAATAAAATCACAATATATATAAAATAACTCTAGGCGACTGACTGAATAATATAATGATTATTATGCATAAGAATCATAATGTTGTATTTTATAGTGTGATACTAATATAAATATTTTGATAGTAGATCTGTAAATTGATTTTATGAATTAAAAATTGCTGTGAATATTTTTTTGAAAATTAATTTCATTCAGATTTTAACCATTTATATTAAATTCTTAACTCTCTTAAAACAATTATAAACTCACCGAGGTATTGTAATTGCTTTATAATGATCATTTTTTTAAACACTACCTTTGATTTTATACTTTGATTAGAAAAAAAATAATGACCCAATTCAAAAGATCCCCTTATGTGTATATTTATAAATAAATACATGCCTAAGGTAATAATAGTACCGCTCGGTGAGCACCTGGATAATACAAACATCTTTTTATGAAAATCGTGAGAATCGAGAGTTCATCTTTAAAAAAAGAGGAAGACACAAATTGTTCACGTTTTTTAGGATTCTCCCTAAAAAAAAGAACCCTCGTTTTGCATAGAAATGTAGTGCATATTTATGGCAATAAAATGAATATGAATAAATCAATTACAGCCCAAAGAGCGTGACGGTCAATTTAAGGGGTCTTTCGATGGTCAAGTTCTAAAAAAAATCAACAGGTTTATATGGCACATTATAATTATAATGTATACACACATGGTGACTCAATCGAACTTCTTCTCGGAATCGGCTCTCAAATTCTGAGAAAACATAACGGAAGATAAAAAAATCCTTATATGCGTGTTTCTAAAAAAAGAACACCACATATAAAAAAAAAGCATAAAAAGAAGCAGCAGAAACCTAAATTCTGGTCGTGCTATTTCAGCGGTCATCAAGCACAGTTACCTATTATTATATTTTTTTCTATGGCACCTTGCGAATATAAAGCCAACGCCCGCGGGGTTCAGAGGCTCGTAAATATTGGTCCGAGTGCCGTTAGTATTAAATTTTTCGCAAGCTTTGAACAGATGTTTGAACGTAAATATCGTATGCGGAAATCTAAACAGTGATTGTTTGTGTATATGATTAATACTCGGTGTTCCGGTCAGCGACGCATGTGTTTCGCGAATTGATTTTTTGCAGCAAATTTGGCAACACCTGAGGATGGCAAAAAAGAGGATCGACAAAAGGAAGATCGGCTGATCCCAGGTATAAAATATTTTCAAACTCACGAATCTGGAAGGCGAGTAAAAAATCGATTAAAATATATCGATGAAATTTGGTTTCAGAATCGATTAACGACAGGGTTACTAAATTAAACCATTTATCGGGTTAAAAAACCTTATTCACAATGTGTTGTAAAAAATATATAAGAACAGATATTTTTTAGATAAAATATATTTTATTTAATAATCTTTCAACGCAAATTTAATTTTTGAAAAAATATGAATAAGCATTAATTATTTTAAGAAAAAACCTTCCTTAACTGTGATGTACACCGAGTGTACATATCATTTTATATTTTAATATTTTTTTTTAATATTACATATTTTAATTAGTCATAAATTATTTTTTACAAAATAACAACGGTGTGAATTACTGATCAGCGACGGCGTTAAACGTAAAAAAAGAGTGAGCCTTTCCAACATTTTTCGTTCAATGAACGAATTCTGCTAATTTCGGTCATAGTGTATACGCCGATAAACATTCTATTCACAAATGATTTTCAAAGGCGTAAAATATTTTTTTTTTGAGAAGATACGTTTTCTCGCAATTCGAAACAAAATGAATGATCAATATCAGAGTTCTCAAAATACTTATATTCTGGTTTTAAAGTCAAAACATTTATTTTGTTTGAAGGTAATTTTGCGTACCTAATTTTATTAAATATGAATATTTATTAAATAAGAAGTTTACTTAAAAAAAATAACATAATTTTTCATGAATAAATTAAAACAATTATTATAAAAAATCTATCTTTTTTGACATCAAATCACGTAAGTTATATTAAATCATATTTTTCTGTCGTTTAAACAGTGTATAATCTTCTGGTTTATTTTATTTTATACACATATGCAACACATCAGCTCATATTTAAGCATGCACTCATAAATTATTACAATTGTGCTTGAACTGTCGGGTAAAATAAAATAAAAAAAATAATGGCTAGTGTAAAGGGAACGATTTCGAGCGCTGGCATTCTAGCCGCAGCGGTAAAGAATAAGGGACGTAATCGGGACTCTCTAGGGCAGTCTACAAATATCTTCTATATCTTCACTTTTTCTATCAAGATTCAAATTTATTTCCATCATGAGCTATGAAGCTTTAAAATTAACTGTCAAATATAGTTATGTAACATTGCGTAAAAAAATAATCTAATTATATTCAAATCCTGAACGGATTAGTAACTATAAATAAATTATATTTTTCCTTGGATAATACATATATAAAGTTAATGTACATCCTAGCAATTATTCAACTAAAAAATGGTGGTATCTTTAGTATGTAGACCATGTAAACGATGATAATGACATATTTATCATACTCTAAAATGTTTTATTTTTTTAATGGATTTTTTTTTGTTGCGTTCTGAAAATTTGATTTTTGCTTGATTTTTTGTTTTATTTTTGGTCAGCTTATTAACAAGCAAGCCTACAACACACAGGCATAGACAGGCAAGGCACAGATCGCTGAACTCGACAGCAATTTCGCAACAGAGCGCCAGGTTGCTGACTCGAAACGAGAACTCGATTGACTGCGAACTGTGTGTTTGTCTAGCAGCGCTAGCGGCCACAAAAAATCCTAACTGTACGCCGTATATTTATATTATAAACTTTTTGCACGTTGCTCAACGCCGTTTGTTACGCCATTTTACATCATGAGAGAAGCGGCAAAAAAGTGGCGCAAAAAATCGTTGCCAAACGTCTGGCGAATCTGGGTCAATATCATCTATAATAAACCGGTTATGTATTACGATTCCGTGCCGAAATAAGATAACGTGGTCACCTGTGGATCTATCCCATACGATCCACTAAAAAGCGATGGAAATTGTCCAAGAACGTCGATAAGGCTCGCTCGTGTTGTGTGCACCTGAACGAGATTGGAAAACTTGTCTGGCGAGCCAGACAATGGTGCAATGGAGGGCAATACCGGCGAGGCCGTCTTGCACAACGACCGTCTGGGGTCTGTCTGCTCGATGCTGGACTTTCGCCTTCCTTTCGACTCGAGCGCTCCCTCGGAAGAGAAACTCAAAGCGGGCAGTCAAATGGGCAGTCAGAGTACATGACAAATATGACATGATGAATTGGAGAAAGCTGAGATGTATGTCAATAATTAGAAAGCGATATACATAGACAGATATAATCGAGTCATATTATGGGTCAACAAAATTGTCCTATAAACTGTTCATTTTTCTCCAGTCTTCGGTCGTGTAACAACCCCAAATTTAAAACTAATGAATATAAAATACATGTTATATGAATTCAATAAGGAAGTAATACGCTTACATTGAATATGTGGTAAAACCACAATGTTTATTTCGGGAAATTGTCATTATAAGATAAGTCTCGCGTTAGACGTCACATCTATGGTTCTCAAGTATTCAAATATTCGAATATGTTCGTAATTTATTTAACCAATAAATGCAAACAAAGCAATTATTTGCTTATAAAATATTATTTAATTATTTATTTTTTAATAATTACTTTCATAATATTTAAAAAATTGAATTTTACTACTTTAATATCAGAAGTCTGTAGTAAGATTAATTAGGATAGCTATCATGTAATATAAATACAGACGAACAATGGAGCAATATGCGAGACGCGACGTCTGTCTGTGATGAGTTATCTTTTTTTATTTATTTTGGACTTGACCTAACGAAAGTTCTAAAACTATACTTTTAGAACTTTCATTAGGTTAGGTTTGGGTTTGAACAGCAAATGGATGTTTCTCAACTGTCAAATTTTAGTGCTGCACATTATTTCACTTTCTGTTAAATTATATTTAGCTAGTAGAACTATATATCTACTAGTGAAAATGTATTTGTACTTTACTAGTGAAAATATAGCTTCACTGAAAAATACACATTCACTGTAACATTTGTACATCGCATGTAAGTAAATGTATATATGTATACGTATGGAAGAGTTGAAATCATATAATTTTACTAGCACCTGCCAGATAAATTTTATTTTCACTAGTAAAAATATATATTTACCGGTGAAAATTGTATTCCGATATGATTTCACTGCAATGATTTATTTTGAAAAAATATTTTTGGAGTAGATTCGGGACTGTTTTTTTTTAGATTTTCTTTGAGGAATAACCAGATAATTTTTGGTTTAGAATCAGGGACGTATTTTCAGCTTTTCTAGTGGGAAAGGCAAAAGTTGGCCAGTCAGTGGTTGTTTTTTTTAATATTTCGAATTCATTAAATGATATGCATTTTTCTAGCCAAGTTCAAAGTGAGGGAGAGGGGACAAAATTCAAAGTTATACCATAGAATAAATCGGAGGTCTATTGCTACTTTACTATATGTACAATACAATATAGTTACTCTTTAAGACACCGCAAAAAAGAGTACTATATTGAATACAATCCGTTCTAAAATAATCTCAGATACTCTATTTTTGCTGAAAAGCTAGTGGAAAAAATAAATGCAATATTTACTTGACTGAATCAGGATTTTTTTTTAAATAAATAAAATAAAAAAACACGTAGAGCAAGGCAATGATTATAAGATTTCAATAGAGGTACTTCAAAAACAACATAGCAATAGTACCCTGTGTGCATACACATAACGGTACCTCCCTCCGGGCGACTGACTTATTACAGAACAGAAATTTAAAATCACGTGATTTTTTACTCTTTTTGAAAAATCACTTATCTATCTATGTATATATTGATAACATTGGACTCTCTCAAACTAAACAAATTTATTTGTGAAAAAACTGAGACAACATCGTTTATGGACTACTGTTATATAATATTTGGAAATACTTTTGCACTTTATAGATTATTGTGGTAGGTGGCTTTCAAAGTGTACATATACAAT
Organism: Plectrocnemia conspersa; assembly: GCF_051122295.1. Classification (NCBI taxonomy): domain Eukaryota; kingdom Metazoa; phylum Arthropoda; class Insecta; order Trichoptera; family Polycentropodidae; genus Plectrocnemia; species Plectrocnemia conspersa. Next base: position 2,332,039 of record NW_028277175.1, read on the forward strand.
TTTACTTTGTTAATCTATCAGACTGTCAATTTCTAATGGACATAAACTAATCTGACTCTATCCAATCACCCATAAACCAAAAGCTATGCCACACTAAAAGCATTTACGATAAAATCTACAATCGGCGCCACTCGAATGACCACAGTGATTCGCAGGTTTGGCACCAGGTCATTGATCACCGCCGTTCACCTTCACCCAGAACTATTCAGACAGATTGACAGTGTGCGTTGGCAATTGTAACCACCATCAACGTCTGCCTCTTACTTATTGTTGCCCAACGTCCTGCGTCTGGCCAGCGTCTAGCCGAAACGTTCCACGCATAGGCCATCATCATCATCACCGTCATCAGCATTTAAGCACCGTGGCAAATGTCGACAACGATTGCCAAATTGGCCAACTCTAACGACTTGGTAGACGCGCCTTTCGAATTACAAATTTCCCATAGATACTGTATAAAAGCGACGCCCTGCGATCGTCACGGTCGTTCAGTTACAATAAAATTGACCGGCGACCGAATGATAATGAAATGTCAACATTTCCGTTTGCCCTTTTCGAAAGAAGGACGGAGCAAAGCAGTGTTTTTAATTTACGCTTCGACCAATAGCTGCGAAGTAAATTTAAGCTATTAACTGTTAATTAGTCATAGATAAGAGAAATGTTTGTGTGTTTTACATTAGATCTGATATAAATGCTTAAAACTATTTGTTGATTTAATGACATGATGGAACGGTGTTTACAAAATATTATGATGATAATACAAAAGTTTTTCTTTTATCGTATAAATACACGTTTTGTGTTATAAATATCATTGCTTTGAGGTTTTTTAGATAATAATTTAGAAACGATGTTTTGTGGTAAGACTTGTTGATGGTTCCAAACAACAGTAAACCACAAAAATATATAGACCGTGGTAAGATTACTGCACTTGTTTATATACATAACCTATTAATGACAATAATTTAGCAATTAAAATAGAGACATAAAACTATAATAAATTCAGTCATGACCATAACAACTAATAACCAACGAATAAAATAATAATAAAAAAAACACTGTATATGCCGAAATTCCAGAATACACGCATATTTTTTTATTAAAATTGTGTAGCTGTGGACTCTCAGTGACCAGGGAAGTCATTTGGGGAGGAAGGCAAGTTGAATTTAGCCAGAAAATGTTATTTAATTAAGTACTATGAATCTTAATGAAAACAAAATATTAAAAAAACGACCACTGATTGGTCAACTTTTGTTCCCCCCCCCCTCTGAAAAATTGAAATGACGTATCTGTCAATGACGTATATTTAAACATTGTATTTTTTTATAGCAGTACGTATAATGTGTAATTTTTGAATATATAGTATATTATGAGCTATCAGTATAACAATTAATAGCAAACAAAATAGTAAAAAATACTGTAATATGCGAAATTTCATAAATTACTCATATTTTCGATTTGCAATGCTGAAAATGAAAATGCTACATTAAAAAAACTTCCATGTTAAATAATAGTAAAACAAATATAAATATTATTTTATTAATTTTATTTTATACTAGATGTCCAAATAAAATCCAGGCATTCTGTCTAATATTTTGCCCTACGCGCTCATAGGTTCACGTTTAGAGCTCATAATTTAGAGCTTTACGCTCGAAGCCTTGCTTTTTTGTTAGTGTATGAACTTTATGCATATAAATAAAACATAAATATATATTCTCAAAGTGCCGTCACATTAATCTTGTGGAAAGCAACTCCCTATGTAATAAAAACGGAGTACAACGTAGTGGTTATTTATTTTCCTTCTACGATTTAATAAGATTGAATTTTTGGTTATTTTTTTTGGAAATTAAATTATAGTGTCTAGCGACGATGCATTTTTATTGTTACATCGCGCTTAATGCTATGGCAACTTAATTAATCACCTCGGTTTTCATCCGTGAGATTAGTGTAAAACCAGACAAATCTAATATTAAGTGATAGATCGAAATTGTAATTATAAAATTTGAATGAAGCCATCTAAACCGAATTATGACCAATAGGAGAGCGCAAAAACAATTATCTCTTCTCAGAAGTAAAAATTCACGTCAAAAGCAATAAAATCGTGCCGTCGCCGTTGCAGTGGGAACGCTCGTTACCGAGCGTTCCCACTGCAACGGCCCCGACACGATTTTATTGCTTTTGACGTGAATTTTTGACTTCTGAGAAGAGATAATTGTTTTTGCGCCACCCTATTGACCAAAATTCGGTTTGAATATACTTTAACCAATACTCATACTAAAAGTCCATAGTAATGTCGATAAGGAAAGCTATCATATTTTTAAGAGATAGTCTAATATAAGTGCAGGCAAACTATGGAGTAACGTGTGAGACGTGACATCTGTCTGTCATCTGTCTCTTGAGCTTATTTTCCCTGAGAGATGAGTTGTCTTAGTTTGTATTTTGGACTTGACTTAATAAAAGCTCTAAAATTATAATTAGTTTCAGAACTTTCATTAGGCTAGGTTTGGGTTTGAACAGCAAATAACGTTTCGCAACTGTCAAATTATTTTAGAGCAGCATATAATTTCACTAGCGCCTATCATTTAAATTATATTTTCGCTAGTAAAAATATATATATACTGGAAAAATGCATTTGGACTTCACTAGTGAAAACATAACTTCACTGAAAAATACACGTTCACTGTAATATTTATACATAGCATGTATAATATTATGTAAATGCATATAAGTATGAAAAAGTTGAAATCATATTATTTTAATAGTACCAGCCAGATAAATTATATTTTCACTGCTAAAAATATATATCAAGCGGTGAAAATGTATTCCGATATAATGTCACTGAAATGACATTTTTTAAATTAATTTTTGGATATATTCGAGACTGTTTTTGTATATATTTTTTTTGGTATAACGCATTTCTAGTTTAGATTCAGAGACGTCATTTAACTTTTTTCAATGGGAAGGGGAGGCAAATGGTCGTTTTTTTAATATTTCGATTTCAATAAGATTTATAGTACTTCATTAACTCTTTGAGCAGTATCATCGTACATACAGTGGTCAATTTTTACTGTTTTGATGTACCCTAGATAGTTATATATTTACATATATTACTGAAGATATATTATATTTAAATAATATTTTTTTTTTAATTTTATATAATGTATTTGATTTCTATAGAAAATAATTTATATAAAGTAGAGTACAGAATAAGTGAACATAACAAAAAATATTGAGAGCTTCTGAATTGATATAAAAAAATACACAAAAGCCGAATAATATATAAAAAATATGTAAAATAAAATAACAATATTTAATAATACCTAGAAAAGTAGTAAAATAAATCAAAACAATAAAACGTTGATAATCACTGATTTTTTTATAAAAACGCAATAAAAAAGAATATAAATAATTATGGAAGAATACATAAAATTCACTCGCAGGTGTGTAATAACAAATTTATATTAGTTAACTCACTACTAAATGGGTTAAATGACATGTATTTTTCTGGACAAATTCAGGGGGGGGGCGAAAGGCTCCACGTGCTCCCCCCCCCTCCACAAATAACGTCCCTGTTGAAAAATACATCTTAATTAAACCCAAGACTTTCATACTAAGCATGACTTATATAATAAGAAACACATGAGAATCACATAAGAATCAATGACGGGCGTCGTGTTTCGTACATTTTTGAATATTATTATTAGCTTTTAAATATTTATGATTATATTAAATTATGTATTATAAACAAAATATGATTTTCGTGGATATTAAATATAGAAAATTCTCAGTTAATTTCATGTACTTTTTTTATGATACCCATTTATTATTTTGATTATGCACGATCATAAAAAAATGCGGATGACGCAATGCCAGTCAATCGACACTGATCACGAAAATCATATATTTCTCAGAAATGAAAACTATTTGATCTTTTCCGGCGTACGTTAAATATAGCTAGGAACATACAGCAAAAAATGATATTTTTACAAAGCTACATTGTAGTGTTACAATAAAAGTTAATTCCAATTTATCGTCAAAGAAACTAGATAAATCTAAGTCACAGCACATAGAGACACTATAAACAAAACGACGTTCCTTATGGGGAATAATAATTAGAAATCGCAAGTTTGGCAATCGGAACCATTACGAAACTCAGCTGACAGCGTTAACAGCGTCTTGTAATAATATAGTGACGTTCGAAAGTCACATGTGGCTACTATAGTACAACGTCACTACGAATTCGCAATGTGTCATTAAAATACAATTTTTTCCATTGCAAAACGTAAAGCGCCATTAGGCGAGCTTTTCTGACTCGAAAAAAGTTAAATAAGCTTTAAAAGGTATAACGTGAAAATGTCATAATTCTTATCAGATTCTAATCAGTTTTTCTTACATATTTTCAGTTTCGTGCGCTGAATCATTACTCAGTTCTAAATGAGAAAAGCAAAATTTAGCCGACACACATTTTGTGTTGTTCAATTATCGGCGTCAAAATATTGCACACTTGAATTCGCTACACTTTCGTGACCAATTTGCGACGGGGTTGCCTAGCTAGACGTAAATTTACGTAACACGTAATAGAGTACAATGACCGTTTGTCATTACAACCTGTGATGAAGGCTACATTAAATACCAAAGGCCTTGACAATATTATGCAAATTATTGGGGTCCGTACTCCCCCTCGTGCTTATTTCCTGTTTCTCCCGGAGAAAGAGGCTAAAAAGAAGCCATATGACAATAATTCTGAACACGCAAACCAATATTGCAATTAATTGCACGAACTTCCACATAAACTAAATAAAAAATACGTTAGAGAAGAATGAGTAATAAAAATATTTAGAATCAGTATTTTTTTATTTAAATCAACTATTTTATATAAATTAGTATCAACTTAATGAATTAAAAATAAGTCGCTGAAAAATTTCAATCATCCTAATTTAATTATTGTATTGTCATAAAACAAAGTTTTTTTTAGGAAAATATTAAATTTCTAGCTACGCGGACTAGAAAATTAAAATCTTATAAGGATCATTTGTACAATTGTATTATTATTAAAATTAAATTTATTTCAAAAATATTCAAAAAGTTTGCTCTGAACGGTTGAACATTTTTTATTATAGAAAATAAATAAAGAATTTTGTAAAAATACAAATTCTAAGATATAAGATGACTCTCGAAAAAGTTATAATCATATAGAACAGGGGTCGGCAAACTTATTTTGTCGAGATCGCCAGATCGTATATATTTTAGACTGCAAGCCAGGAAGCAAAATTAAAGTGTGAGCACTACTTTACATTGTATTTTAAATTCGTTATGAAATTCAATAATAGCGGCAAAGGCTAATCTTCAAAGCCAATTAGTATTTTAATTAATTTATGGGCGGATTTTTCGTTGAGAAAAATTTTAATCGCTCCTCTGAATTAAAAAAAATCATAAAAAAACTTTACCATAACTGACCCATTGCACACACAACAGCTTTCATTTATGATAAAAAAAAAAGTCATGGGACTGACGACGGTTAAGTTTACGGGAGCGAATAAAATTCACTACTGACACAACTGGTTCAATAAATCATGATATATTAAGATGTTTCCCGAGTATTTTTCTGAAACGAATTGAAAGTGAAATATGATTAAAAGATTTGAATGGTTAAAGGTCAATAAATATTGAAAATTAATGTTTTAGTATTTATATATAAGTTAATATTTTATCCGAGTATCTAATAAGAAATAAAGATGTGCATAGATTTAATACTAGAAATAGAGACCATTTAAGGATAGTTAGGTATAAGAAAACGAGTACGGACAGGTGAATTATGTATGGAGGTGTGAATTTGTATAATAATATTCCTAGGAAAATCCGCAAAAATGTAAAGTGTTTCATAAATAGTACAAAAAAAAACACCTTCGTGCATTAAGAAATAAATTATATTATTAGGTATAATTTATATTCTGTTTATGTATATATTATGTATTATATGTATGTTAGGAAAAAAATTGTTTAGTATAAAATAAATAAATAAATATATAATCCATGTCAGGCGTCGTGTTTCGTAAATTTTTGAATATCATAATTAAATAAAAATAACTAGATTAATTATGTACGGAGGTATGAATTTGTACAACAATACTCCTAGGACAATTTTTATTTTCTGTTTATGTTTATATAATGTATTACATGTATGATGAGTTAAAAAAAATGAGTGTAAAAATTAACTATATTAGCTAAATAAATTAATAAAATAAATAAAATATGCTCGTAACCCGATATTTTATTGTACTATATGTTTATGGATTTCGAAAGTCACTCGATCGTAGTTTGGGAATGACAAAAATGCTACCAAGTTATTTTTAGACTTAAGACCAGAATGTCGACTTCTTGTTTCGTCAATCTTAATTAACATAATGTTATAAATAGAATTCCGTATAGGGTTCTCATTAATTCGTAGATTTCCACTATTCGAATATTGAATAAAAAATTGATTTTTTTCAATATTAATTTATTTAACCAATTAGTGCAAAAAAATAATTAATTGCCTGTAAAATATTATTTAATTAAAAAAATAATTAAGAGTTAGCATTAATTATTTTAATTAATTAACTAGAAATAAATAAATCGCGAACGAATTATTGAAAGGCTTGAAATAACATCTTTGCGTCTTGAAAGAACAAATACAAAAATGTTACACGAACTTCACAAAAATTTACGACGCACCATTCACAACATTTTGTTTCGTTCAACGAACGAATTCTGCGAGTTTCGGTCATAGTAGATACAGTCAATAAGCTTTCTATTTACTAATGATTTTCGAATGCGTAAAAGCATTTTTTTTAAGAAGCCTCGTATTATCTCTCATTTCAAAACAAAATAAAGGCAAAACAAAGGATTTTTGTGTGGCACTAGTCATTCAGGTATATTGAGAGTGAAAACGACTACCTGTGTTGAAAAGATTTTTTTCAAATTTAATTTATTTTTTTACTAAATCTTCCGTCATAACCTGATAGGCGTAAAGCCAGTGCATTACAACGGGGTAAATCTGTACCAATTGAATAAGTCAATCAGATATAATGAATACCTACAAAGTAAGTATTAACCACCAGACTGAAAGTCTGGGAATCGGTGATATCTATATTAATAATTATAAATTATTATGTGTAATATAATTTATAACCAATAGATGTTACTGCAGCTGGGACCGGTTTTTTTAATAATAGCGCATTTTTTATAAATACAGATTCGAGTGCCGCTGCCGGGGTTCGAACCCGCAACCTCAGAGTAACTAGTCTGAGATGTTACGGACTACGCTATTCCGTTTTTATTTGAGATGGTATAAACAAATATTTTACGAATATTCGATCAATTATTCGAATTTTAATATTGTAAAAAATCGGGTGAATAATTCGATTCAGAACCCATACGGTCCGTTAGAACACTAATAATATCGATCTTCATCCGTAGCAATTATTTTATTGCGTTTTAATAATAATAGCTGTAATTATCAAGTCTTTGAAGTCTTCAAATCCTTCACAGCAATAAAATAAATGGCATTCGCGAGACCCGCTAATTTATAACATAAGTTATGGATAAAGCTCTAGTTTTGAGTGAATCGCTAATGGTCGATTCACTCACTCAGAAGAGAAAGAATCGACCGAATGTTCAGAGGATAGATAACAAATTTAAAATATATTGAAATGACACGATATTGCACTTTAGTTTGCTCCGTTCTATTCCGAGCACTAGACAGACATATCGCAAAGTTAAAACATTTCATTATGAAGAGTTGACAAGCGGTCAGTGATATGACGCGTCTGTGGGCGTTTCCACTACGATACCATATACAATCAAAATAACTACATTAAGTATGATTTAATACCTGAGTTCGGGAACTTTTCTACAAGAAATGGACTGCAAGGCCGTCACGTCACAGCCCGTGACGTCACGTGAACACCGTCGAGCCCTTCGTCACGTGGAGTGCTCGTTTTTGCGTTCGGCTAGGTCGGAGCTTTCGCGAACGTTTCGGCGTCACACTCGCATCGCTCGCTGGATGTCGTCGCCGGTGGAGCGCACGCTTGGAGCGTTCGGTCGATGCGTCGGACGAGGTGTGGTGGGAGGGGGTTCGCGTCTAGACGGCGCGGCCGTTGACCCCGCGCGAACGTCGCTCGCCAATTTCGTCTAGCCCGCGTCTGACGCAGCGGTTCCCAAAGCGAGGCGCGCCGATAACCTATTCAATATTCATCAATATTCAAAATGCATCGATTACATAACACACTAAACTCAAATAAAAATAAAAATATACATGACGAAGATTTCGAACAGATTAGGTATATTTAAATCATTGGGTTTACTCGATGACGTTATGGTTATAAGATAACAAATAAGAGGGATTGGGCTTTTAATAAATATATAAATAGAAAAGGCAAAGCAAGACATTAAAGATACAAAGAAACCCTTATTCAAATTTAAGTATTAATCAAGTGAAGGTTAAAGTAATATTATTTTTATATTTTTACGCGTTCGATTTATTAAGATATCTTTATCTATACTATAAAATGGAAAATATATGTTTGTCTGTATGACACAAGAACTGTAAGCAGTGGCGACCAGGCCTGCCGAGAGGGGAGAAATTCCCAGGGCCCAACTCTGGAGAAATCATAGCAAGAATATTTAAAAAAAAAAACAACGTCAAATATGAATCTGAACTAAGCTACAGTTGTTTGATATGTACCTATATACTGATGTATTTCAGGTATACGTTCCTTTAGTCCTTTTTTTATAGATATTATACAATAAATAAAAGGAGCGGAACATTGCCTTCAAAAGCACACATTTTATAGGTAGTACTTTCAGAAAAACATTATTATTCAAAGGGACAGATTGTAGTTTTTTGACGCGGCTCCGTAAGTACTAAAATTTGTTTAAAAATTATTGTTGTCTTTATTGCTTTTAGAACTTTTATATTAGACATAAGAGAAAATATTCAACGAATGTAAATCAGTAACAGAAAATTTAGGTATATTATTTATCCCGAAAATAGTTTTAAAACATGTCATTTCAGTATATTTTCACCAGTGGATATAAATTTTTATTAGTGAAAATATAAATTACCTGGCAGGTTCTAGTAAAATTATACGATTTCAACTTTTCTATATGTATTAATATATATATATTTACACACTTTTCATTATTTATTTACATCTGATGTATAAATGTTACAGCGAATGTGTAATTTTTGGTAAAGTTATATTTTCACTAGTACGTTTTCAACAGTATATATATTTCTACTTGCGAAAATATAATTTAACTAATAAGCGCTAACATGCTGCTTTAAAATGTCTATGAAACTCAATTTGACAGTTGCAAAACGTTCATTTGTTGTTCAATCTCAAACCTAACCTAATGAAAGTTCTGAAACTAATTATAGTTTTAGAAGTTTCATCAAGTCAAGTCCAAAATAAAAACTAAGCCAACTCTCAGGGGAAAATAAGCTGAAGAATAAGTACAGACAGACAACGCATCTCACATATTGCTTCACAGTTTGCCTGCATTTATAATAGATATTACATTATGTTTTAAGAATATGATAGCTCTCCTTATCGATATTTCTAATATAAGAGGGCTGATCAAAGTATTTTCAAACCGAATTTTGGTCTAAAGGTAGGGCGCAAAAACAATTATAACTTCCTAGAATTATTTAGAATATTTAATATTTTATTAATATTTTTATGGGTTCGGTAATTATTGCACAAACAAAAATTGCGTATAGCAAAAATTCTGATCGTAGATTATTAATATACACATAAATTTAATAAAATTTAATAGGATTTTAATTTTACAATATTTAAAAAAAAAATTACTGATGATTACGTAATTATTTTTAGAGGCCTATTGATAAATTATTAAGATCGGAATAATGTAGTCCGGAAGATCTAGATCTCTGGTAACAGTTCAGAGGTCACGGGTTCGTGTTACGGCAGCAGATTCGCATTTTTGTGCGATTTAACAGAGAATTATTTTAAGGAATACGTGTAATTAAATAAATAATTTGTTCCATAAAATGAATTGTTTGTGTAAAGTAAAACTTCAGAAAAAGATTCGTTGCATAGTTATTAATAAAGTGTTCACTGTTCTGAAAGTGTTACAACAAAACGTTAATATTTATATTTATAAATAAACATGAAACGACTAAAAAATTTTGAAACAAAGTTAGAATTTTATAATAAATAAGTGTTGTATTTTACAACAGGTTAATAATGAAAATAATTAAAAGTAAAAATTTCAAAACATTTACTAGCTTAGCAAAAAATAATTTAAAAAATGCCACAATCAATTGACCGAATACACAATATTTAGAATTTATTTTAAATGCATAACTTATAATTTTCAGTTTTAAACGGTTTAATTTCTAAAATAATTTATTTTCAAATATGTAGGTAAATTCTAATTAATAATTTGTTATACAGCTAGTAATTTATGTTAGTTGATTTGTAAGATAGTTGGCTTCTATTTTAGTGGTTTTATTTTTTAATTTATGAAATATTTAATTTTTACTTCGTTCATTATTCAAACACCTGTTAAATTATTATTTTGTTTTCAACTAATAAAACTTATCTGAAATCAAAAACTTGCAATTTTGACTTTTATTTATTTTTTTTATAAACTTTTTGTGAAACACAAACACTTTGTTCTTAATTTGTTTCAAAAACTTTCACTCGTTTTGAAATTAAACAATACATTTACACAAAAGATATTCATTTTTTATTTGAATTTATATTAATATATTATTTAATAAATAATATTAATTTATATGTACATATATAAATGTTGAAATTTTGTCGGGTAGCGTAATGTCGCGTTAAAATAATGTCGTTTAACGTTTTGTCTTCATTATGCCTGATTAGCCTACACAGTTGCTACAAATTTGCCCCGTTGTAACGCATTGGGCTTACGCCGGTCAAGTTACAACAGAAGAATACCAAAATAACATTCATAGGTCGGAAAGCGGTTATCGCAAATAATAAATAAACTTTTTATATAATATACATATTATTCTCAATGTTTAGAGAATTTTTAATATCTTATATGTACGACCTATTATGGTTTTGCTAATTAATCATCACGATATTAGGAAATGTACACCTAATATTTTAGTAATCGATCGAAATTATAATTATACAATAGTCACTAATTCTGATCTCCCAAACATGATAAAAATTGAAAAACAGCGTAGTAAACAAATGGGATTCGAACCCAAATCTTTCATATAATATTCATCAACTAATATCACTCGTCTATCATTAATTAGTAATTTAGCATTTTTAATGTCCGCAAAACATCTAATGCACGCAGTGGCGTAGCTATGGTGGGGCGGAGGGGGCGGGCGGCACTTGCTTGGGGGCGGCATATTCGCGATGGAATCGTCTAGTGTGGTTCTTAACCTTGAATATACTAAAATTCATGTAAATCTACGAATAGTAAGGGCTTAACAATAATCAATTTATTATTTTTAAAAATGCTGATTTTATGACTCTGCAAAAAAATGTATGGGGGGGGGGCGGCAATTTTAAGGATTGCCCCGGGCGGCACATACCCTAGCTACGCCACTGAATGCACGACACAAATATTATGTATGTAAATAATATCAATTAATAAATGCAATAAACTTTTACCTGAAAATATTTGAAAGTTTGGATTAGATTATATACATCTAGTTATTTAGAACATAATTGTTATTTTAACTATATTTTTTATACATGGTATTCAGTCAATTAGGATAATGTACGTTGTGCTATAAATAAATTGGAGAATCTATTGTTATATTTAAATTAAAATATTAAAAGTTAGAAAATCAAAAAATTCTAATATGCACGACACTGATATGTACAATGAAAATTAAAACCACACACAATTATATTTAAATTGAGAAAACTCTTTTATTATATTTTCATAAACAGAAAAAAGGTTATCTATGTTTTAAGCAGGGTCCTAAAGTGTAACCATTCATAATTAACATATAAACAGAAACAATAATAAAAATTAAGGCAAGATTCATGGCCGATAATCAGATTAGTTCTACTGCGCGAAAGTTTAATGGTACAACATACTGTATATGCAATTTACAGCGATAATGATGAAGAAATACATGTAATCTATCTAAAAATAATATTCTGGAATACGTTTTCAAAAAAATGTTCAGATTTATATGAATATGATAGATTAGGCTACTGGAAACTTATAAATGTTTTTAAAATGCATATATGAGCATTACTCGTATTATATATAAATAATAGTATAAATTTTCTTGAATATTAATTAAACATACAAAAGATAACGAGTTGAACTCAAAGGTTGATATGAAAATATCCTACTACTTAACAGAAGTTAAAATATATCATGAATCATTATTTCTGCAATACTAATGGGTAATGAGAAGCAAAACAAAGATTGCTGCGTTTATTTATATTTATATGTCGTCAATAAATACATGATATACAGCAAACATATTTATTATTACTGTTTTCGAATAAAAAAAGTATGTTCTCACGTTGATATATATTATACATCTATATATATGAATATAAAACCATATTGTATATCGTAAAAAGATTCCAGACAAAATACCGCGTATTTATGTTCTATAAATATAACTCGATGATAAGAGCTCCGTAGGGAACATTCAGACGACCTTCAAAACTGATAACGCCAATCGAAGCTAAAAACCGTATTAATGATTATAAATATAAAAACACATTGCCATTGTTCTTTTTATATAAAAATAAACCATGAATAGATTGAGAAGCCGCCAAAGGGTTGTACTTTTCGCAGACGTCTGGGGGCATCGAACCTTGCCCTGGTATGACCTGCGGGAAAGCGGAAAATCCTTTAGACTCAGACTAGGAAAACCCTACTAGGATTATAGTGTCAGTTAGCTTTTAATTTTTATTTATTTATTTTTATTCTTCAGATAGAAACAGTCAATGTGATTCACTAATGTGCGATTTTTATATACTAGCGGACGCCAACCTTTGACCCGAACTAAATATATAAATGTAATACAGTAGAAAGTATATTGTTATAAAAATAAACTGTAACGTCTACCGACAATTCTAGCAGTATGGGAATATATAATAAACTAAAATAAATTTACAAAAAAATATAATTTACTTTCAATATATTATTATTTCTATAAATAAAAATATAAAGATGGACAAAGAAGTACATTTAATAATCATATTAATTTTACATTAAAAAAATGTAATTTTGCTCAACCAGGTCAACACAATCAACAACCACTAAATAATTAGTGAGACTGAATCAAGGTCTGTAAATCAGTGATAGCTATTTTATTATATATAAAATGTTATTAAAAAGATGCCGCTTTTGAATTATGAGAATTCGGTCCAGAACAGTCTCTAGCCTAGGCTTTTTTATGATCGTCTGATTGCTTTATGGTTACGTTTTTATCACATTACATCTCTACTTCTTATCAATATGAACAGTAGGCTTTCGAGGCAAGACCGGTAAAGTTTGAGCAGCCTCGTTTGGGCGCGCTGTGTCGCTCTACGACTAGTTGAGCAACCCAACCTTACGCAACTCCCGCCAATATGGCGAACGTCTCGCGTCTGGCATAACAATATTTTTTTCGCAATCGCACACTGTGTCACGATGTCGATTTCGTCGACTGTTGTGACGGCAAAGACCGGACGTGACGATCCTTTTACGCGCGGCAACTGTAAACTTGGAAGAACAACCGTTCTAGTTCTACACATATAGCAAATCGGAGCAGATAGGCAAAAGCGAGAGATGTAACAGTAGTTCAACTACCATTGTCTGACGGGTACCGTTTTAAAAAATGACGACTTCGCGACCCGAGACGAGCGCTGCGAAGCGATTGATATTGAAATCGATGCAAAAAACTTCTATGGCCATCAAAAATAGATCCTCTACTTTTATTTTCCGGAAGCGCCTGCCTGTGATCTTTTGACATTTTACAACGTCGAAATTAGCATCGAATTATAATAACAACTATTTCAGAAATAGCATACAATAAAATTCCAAATTAAAGAAGTTATAATCGTAAAAGCAGAGCCCCTCAATTAGGCTACACCTTTTTTGGGCATTTTAATGGAGAAGGCGTCACATTCGGACCATTACTGATTTTATGGTTCATTTTAAATTTAAAACTTCGTGCTATCAGTGTTGTTTTTATTCTCATAATTGATACTGTAAGACCAAAAAGAGGAATTAGTAATTCATATTTTAATTTATTTAAAGGAAGGTATAAAAAAGTCTGACTCGTATAAAACCACTGAAAAACTACGTTTTCTAAATCTACAGAGCTAAATTAATTACACCAGATTATTTTATCTGTTAGCCCCAGAGACGTAATGGGGGGTAGGTGGGGGGGGGGGGTTCTCCCCCCCCTCCTTGAATTTTGCCAGTAAAATGCATGTACGTATTTTTTATATTTATTTATGTTGTTTTTTATTTATAATTTTATTGCATTGATGAGCCTGGCCAACTTTTGCCCCCTCCCCCCTCCTCTATTTTTTATGATATTTTTATCGCAAAAATATTTTTTAAATTGTAATTTTAGTGAAATCGTATTGGAATACATTTTCACCAGTAAATATATATATTTTTACTAGTAAAAATATAATTTGTCTGGCAAGTGCTAGTAACATATTTATATTTATTTAGATTAAATTACGACTATCGTGATCTAACAGTTTACCCCAATGCGCCACGATGGCCGAAAACAATCTACACATATAATCAAACAATAAAACATATTAATCATTACTTATTCACATGCGATTTTTTCAATTATATATGTATAACTATGAGTTATCACAAAACAGTAAAAGATCGACCACCGTACATGTACGGCGATACCTTTCTAACGGGCAATGAAATACTATAAATCATAATGAAACGAAATATTAAAAAACGACCAATGACTGACCAACTTTTGCCCCCCCCCCCCCTATGAAAAAATCTTAAATGACATCTCTGGTGAGCACATACAGGTATTTTAGATAAAACTCTCATATGCAATATTAAATAGACCATGCGAGAAGCATTCATCTCTCAAGTAAATAACATGTATGTATGTAAGCAACGTTTTCACAATCTTTTGTTACTGTTTTGAGTATTCAATAAAATTCAGAATTGTCTAGACGCAGTGAGAAGTATTATATGATACAAATACTCGAATGATTATTATCAAACAAATTTTTAGCCGTTGAATATTCAAATATTTATTTTAAAAGCTTAAATTTCATCACAATTTATGCAGGTATTATCATGTTCGATATTTTAATTGACTTGAAATAATTTCCGTAATGAGTTACTGTGTTTAAATCGTTTAATAACTAGCTTGCTTACAAAATAAATGTATTATTACTAGTCATGTAATATTATAAAAATATATTATATACGTGATACTTTTTAGCAATTTAATGAAATGAACGTGCTACAACTGGCATCATATATTGATTTCGATAGACAATATGTTTGCCATTTTTTTTATACAAAGGAGTGAACGATTTTTTTCAATCTAAAATGGTAAAACGGAACTAACAGTGCATTGCAGAGTGTGAGTCATGCTTTTGGCGAAACTGTGCCGAATAGTTTTTTTTCAGTCAGTGGGTCAAAGTTTCCTAGACTCTGTCTGGAACGGTAAGTTATCAACCCCGTCGTTGCCAAGGGGAGGCCAGTGACTCCAGGAGGTACTGCTGGCAACACGTCCAGACGATCGATACGATCGTCTGGGTTACAACAGGAAGACGGTAGATAGCTAGAGCATCTAGATAGAGCTACCTCTATCTCTCTCGGCTCCGATCAATCTCTCACCGCTGCAGAGGTAACATAGCACTTTAATTATGCCCAAAAAGTTGGCAACGGCTGAACAGCTGACGACTGAGTGTGTGACATTGAAATCGAGCGCACGTATGATAATTTCGCTCGCGCTGAAAGAAAAAAAACATGCATATTCACACAGCGCACACATGCCGACTATAAATAAAATAAATAATGCGTATAGGGTTGCAACAGATATTTTCTTTAAATTATGTGAAACGAGCGGTGCTTAATCGCACAGATTTTGTAACCAATTTGGGTGTTTTATCGTATATAAAATTCTCATAAATAAATGAGTGCCACGTAATGAATATATTATACAACGTCTTCCGGGGATAAGGCCTAATCAAAATTCAAAGCGACCTACCTCAAAACTCCCTTTATCTCGAAGTGAAAAGCTTGACCGTCGTAGGGGGAATGGAAAACGAAAGGGTTAAACAGTTGAATTGAATGAGATTCAGAAATCTGCTCCGAAGGTTTTAGAAGTCCTTGCACCTGACAACACTGTGCAATAAGGCTGAGGTCACTGACTGTCTGGAGAGAAATGGCGAAAACAGCGGGGCGAGGGGGAGGGGGATGTACGTACTCTCGGGGTCGCCAACATTTGGCGGAACGACTCGATGCGATGCCTTTGTGTTCGTATTTGTATGTCTGCCCGTTTTTTTTTTATTTGGTGTCTGCTACAATGTACTATTCAATTTTGCACAGTAATATTTTTTGACATATACATTTCGTGGGGAAAAATATATAACATAGTGACGAGAATCCTTATAAGCATTTTCCTTTCATTCTTATAGGAATTTTTCTTTTTTAAGATTCCAACTAGATTTGCTTATTATGACAGTAGGAACACAATTCGCAAGAAATGTTAAATATTAATACTCGATTTTTTAATATTTAAAAAAAATAAAATGATGATGTTATAATATATATTTTTAGTTTGTAATGCATTAAGTTAGTTGCGAATACAAAATAACATATATTATGAATGATTTTGAGCTTGGGTGAATTAATTAAGAATAAGTTATATTTTTAATGGACAATGAAAAATAACTTCTGTTCTTTATAAGGTTGTGCTCTATTATATGTCTAATAATAATTTAAATCTATTGCTATAAAAATCCTATTTGAATTAAAATAATTTATCAAGTTAAATAAATTAATTAAAATTTTATTTTAAAAAACTTTTCGCTATGTAGCAAATAATGTTTATACTAAAAATATATGAAACCAGATTGAGCAGCGTCATTCGCCATCTTTCTTTTAGTATAATTTAATTTAATTGGCACGGCGTTTTTTATAATTTAATATATAATTTAATTCAATTGACGCGTCGATAAATTGCTGGAGGTAAATTGCTGGCGATAAATTTTCCTATACTCAAGTTCTAAGTAGTGGGCAACTTACTCCTAAATACACAGCACGATAGACAAGTGGTAGAAGTCGCTGATTCGATGGGTTCAAATCTCATATGGACCTCAGTGTTTTTCTATTACTATCTTGTCTGGGAGATCGGATTTTGATCCTACTCTAATATCCGGTTTGTCCATACGTCACCGATGATGTAAAAGAGCAAGAGCAGCGAATCGTGACGATTCGCGCGTGGGAATCAGGCGGCGCATGCGCGAGCCGCGCGCGTCACGATCGCACCGTTAACGCCGGCCACGTGGTAGCACACATTCCCGCCACGTGACCCGCCTAGTGTCAAAGGTTGGCGGCCACTGGACCGCGCCGAGACAGGTTATCGAGCCAGTCTGGCGCGCACATGCACAAAGAGAGCGAACCGGCCGACGAATCGCACATGCATCGTTAATATCTGATGCCGCTGGTCTCTGTTATCGCCCGTCGTGCTACCGGTGTTACCTGACCGGTCGTTTGGCGAGCCGGCCGGCGAGAAACGGAAGGGCAACAGGGGTGGGAAGTTGCAGCAAAGTGGTCACATACTTATTTACTTGCAGACAAATTCTTAATTTTAATTAATTGGGAATATGATCTATTACATTTTTACGTAGATGGGTTTAAAAATGTTAAACTATTATTTATATTTTCTAAAAAAATTATGCGTTATAAATAAAATCAAAAGTAAGGTGACCAGACGTCCTTATTTGTCCTGCTTGTACAAAAAATTCTAAAAATACCTTTTTTCGAGTACCCGTAGTAATTTATCATCCTTAAAAACTTTTCTGAAATTTTCTAAGATACATTTTAAATATTTTTTTAGCTCTCCAAAAAAATTGTCCTAAAACAAAAAAATATGAGATACCTTTTGAACAAAAATTTCTGAAATGATATTTTTTTAGCTTTCGCAAAAATAGTGACCCTTTTATTTTTTAATGTCCTCCTTTGATATTTTCAAAATCTGGTCACCTAAATCAAAGAGCTTATTACAATAACATTTTCCTTAAACAGGTGCTGAGTTAAATTCATAAAAACTTATAAACAAGCTTAAAACTACTTTAAAGATCTCTGATCAATTAAAATTTCTAATTTTCTGAACAAACTTGAACGAAATTGTCTATATGCAGTAATAAATTCGAGCAATTAGTTTATAAATAGGTATAAAAAATATATAAAATGTGTTAATTTATCATCAAATTAAATACTTTTAAAGAAACAATAAAAAAATCGCGCGAAAGATTTATTTAGAACACAAACAACCGTATTTTTATATATATAAAATATATGCCATTTAATTAAATACTATGAATCTTAATAAAATTGCAATATTAGAGAACGCTGATTTTAAATTTAGGCGCTAGGATACATGTACGGATAATGACCAAATATCCAAATTAAAAAAAACGCATATAAAAACATAAAAAAACGAATCAACATAATTTTTAAATCAGTATGTTCAAATAAAAATGTAAAAAAAAAACATATTTTTCATGGTGGGGAGTATGTTCAAAAAATAAATTAGGTGTATAAATAAAAATATTCATTAATATTACGAATTACTTTGATTGACTGATGGGGGCATTTGCCTTCACTTGAATTTCTCATTTAATTAAAGATAATTAATCCTAATGAAATAAAATATATACAAGCTGAAATGATCTGCCTGATTCAAAACCATAAATTTGCGGGTTATCTCTCAAAAAAAATCTATAAAAAAAAAACAGTATCGAATCTATCCCGAAAATATTTTTTAAAACATGTCATTTCAGCTCATACCGTAATACATTTTTACCTGTAGATACACATTTTTAGCAGTGAAAAAATATTTTATCTGGCAGGTGCTAGTAAAAATATATAATTTCAATTTTTCCATACGTAGTAATATATGATATATGTAAGTATATTAGTCATTATTTATACACGTGCGATTTATAAGTGAAGTTATATATTTTCTAATGCTGTCCATATACGTTTTCGACAGTAGGTATAATTTAATTGATAGCGAAAATATAATTTAATTGATAGGCGCTAGTAAAATTATATGCTGCTCTAAAATGTCTATGAAACTCAAATTGACAGTTGCAAAACGTCCATATCCTGTTCAAACCCAAACCTAGCTCGATTTTTATTCAATCATTATAATATCATACGTGAGATTAGAAAAATCTCATTTGTATTATAATTATATAATACTCACTAATTCCCATTTTCTGATGGGACTGGTTCGGTGATTATTGCGCAAACGAAAATAGCGGAAACGAAAATTTTAAATAGCAAAAATTTTGATCATAGATAATCAATATACACATATATGTATATTTAAGAATACGTTTATATATATAAAAAAAATAATGTCTACATATGTATATATCAAATGTTAATATGATTTTAATTTAAAAATATCGCGGTTTATTAATATTTTACAATTATGTTAGTAATTTACATTAGTATGATTAAATTAATTTCCTACACATTTTTTTAATAAAAAATATAGGAAAATATAAAGCAGTTGGAATTTCAAGTATAATATATAATTGACAATCAAGCAATCATCTATATTCAAAATTTTCGCTCTGTGTAATTTTAGTGTTTGCGCAATAATCCGGTCACCAAAAAAAATTCGCTATACACCGCCGAAAAAGAGAAGAAGACCCGAGAAAGATTTATTCATATCAAAACACAACAGTATTTTTTATAGATATAAGATATTCTCTATGAGGTGAAATAGCTCATTTTTAAAGAATTTAATGTATAACCTAGCTCGATTTTTAATTATTCATCACGATATTTACCGTGAGATTTAAACAATCTAGGTAAATCTAATTTGTATTATAATTACATAATACTCACTATTCCGATCTTCCAGACACGGTAGTTGACATTGCACATTGAACTGTTTAATGTAAGCTACGAGGAGCTGGTCCGGTTAGTATCATTTCATTTTGATATTTCATGATTTATTGTTTTTTCTATGTATTATTTTTATTATATTTTTTTATTGTGTGCTAAAATAATAATACGTCTTGTTTTTTTACCATAATATAAAATAATTTTAAAAACAGAATTTTGTTATTACTTCTTAGAAGTTGAAAAATTTACGCCAAAAGCAATAAAATCGTTATATCACCGTCTCGAATTTTTATTTTTCGTAGAAAAAATATATTTGTTGAATTATTTAGTATAAAAGTATATGAAGTTTTTTTTTTATTTTGAAACAATATAGTAATTTTGTTAAATAATTTAATAATTTTGTTAAATAATTTAAACTTGAAAATCGTATACAGAAAATCAAACGATAGATCATAACAAATTAATTGAATACTAAAAAAATCACAGCGCAGTCTAATATATACAAGTTTTAATACAAAAATTCATCTGCCTTCGTCTTAATTTAGGAACAACATATAGTTATAAGATATGATAATCATATACAGAAAACCAAATTATATATCATAAACCTTACTTCACAAACAAAAAACAACGAAAATAAAATTAAAAAAAAATACTGCGCGGCCTAATAAACCAAAGATTATTCAGCCATTTTTATATAGAAGCAACTTCTAGTTTTAAAACATGAAAATCACATGTATTTATATATTATAACATATTTATTTCTAATAAATTTTAAATTTAATATTAAATAATAAAATATCGATGCAATGTAATAAGACGAGAATAAATATTAAAATCATGCATTAAAAAAAATAATTCCTCATCTTTATGTATGTATATACAATTAGTTGGTTTAATTTATAAAACATAAAATAAATCGAAGCTCATAATTATAACTTTAAATATTATGGGAATTGTAGGATTTCTAAATAGAAAGCCACATAGCGAGAATTTTTTTCTATATATTAAAATTATACAAAATATAAGCAATGGATCGGAAGCTATCAACAATAACTAATAGCCCCATTTAGGAATCTCTCAAAAATATCTACTACGCGGTCATTTACATATAGATTATATAATATAATATTCCTAAAAGACCTGGGTTTGAATCATGTGTGAACCTTAGTGTTTCTTAGTATCAATCGTGTCTGGAAGAGCAAAATTAGTGATTATTTATATAATTATTATTCCAGTTTATTATCACAGAGTAATTTTATAAATTTTATTTTTAATTTATTTTCATGGATGAATAATTAAAATAAAATCGAAATATTACAGTGATATACATTGGTTGTTTATTAAAATATATGTAACTGTTTTTATTCACGTGTCTCAATATTTACTTGTTGTTGATTGTGTTTACATGGTTGTAGCGCAATGTTGCAGCAGAAGATTTACTATAAAATAAATCTATATCAACATTTAATTTAAATTGCACCGATGAAAATTTTCACGCTACGCTGCCGTTTAAAAGATAGTTTTAGTAAAATCGTGTTTGCTGTTCGCAGCGTATTTAGCATATTCCTAACAAATTTAAATTTATAGATTTATTTGAGTATCCAAAATGTGTCGCTATGCGACCAAGTAAATATATTATATATTATATTTATTACTACACTTGGAAGGTATTTATCAATAAAATAGCTCATATGCCTTATTAAGTATCCTAATATAATAAAGTACTCTTTATAAAATAAAATATGCACTGATTTTACTACATATTAATTTATTAAAGTAGACGACCAACGTCCGATCGTTGGAATTGATTGATCGATCGATTTTTAATCATTGATCGCGCCTAATAATAATAATATCAGCATTGACAATAAATTTTATTTCAGAACAATCGCGTTGACCTTACTTCTACCATAAAAATTCGATCGTACATAAATTTTCTAAGACAGCTTCTGAAAGCGTCGATCGGTCTGCTTTGAATTTATAAGGACTCATTTTTGGGTCATAAACACGAAGCAGTCGCCATTTTAGGTATTCGGAAATGATCAATCACCCTGTCGCGTCTGCGAGAAAAGAGAATAAATAAACATCGAGACGAACTGTCGAGACAGGTGAGGCGAGACAGGTACGGTCGAGATCTACTGCGACCTCTGTCGTCTGTGACCTTACGATTTCACACACAGAGAACAATCGAATACGATAATGCGAAATGACCTGAAATGATAACAAAAAAATGACCCAAAGCATAAGCTTAAACGCGACGTCGCTGCTTTGCACGAGATTATATTTTTCTTTGAAGTATCAATGTTTATTAAACGTGGAGTACAAGGCGTATGTTTTAGATAAGCTTTCGATGATAATCGTTTTAGCAACGATTGCATTCTTTATCAGAATAAATTTCACGGTCGAGGTGCAAACTTTTTTTATGGTTGCTAAATATATCGAGTCTGGTTTGGATGTTGATTTAGTTAGATTTCTTAAATAAATATAAATATTTTTAGATATGTATGGTAGTTTGAAACGGTTGCATACTTATCGCAAAAATGAGGTATTTAAAATGCCTGCCTAAATTTTAACTGATAATTTTACAAAAGTGAGAATTTGATGAAATACATTAAAACAGTTAATTGATTTTTATGTGAACTTCTGAGAAGTAATAATACTTTTTCCACTGACACCTCTTTATTAAAAGAGAACAATTTAAATAAGCAAAATATAAAATAATTATTAAATAAATTGATTTTTTGTTCATTACTATTGGACAGATTAAGTGCAAGCGAGCGAGCATTGGTCAGAATAGTGAACAATTCATGAATAACTCTCCTTTTCCTAAGAAAAAATCCGCAGATGCACCTTACATAAATGCACAAAATATTTATTTTAATGCATATATCTCTTAAAATAATTTACTACTTAATCGCAATATTAATAAAATATATATTTTTCAATTCTTTAATTTTCAATTCAATTTTATTGATTTCGAATTTAATTTTTAATTTTTGTAAAGTGACAATTGATTTTTGGACTCAAATTAAAACAAACGTTATATTAATATATTTCATTCAATTTTCAATTCTCAGGACGGTGACGTTACGATTTTATTGCTTTGAAAATTTCACTGACGAAAATTTTGTGCTTGTGAAGTGATAGAGACTTTCGCTTTTATATCGTCCAATTCTCGCGATGATTTTATTTCTTTTGGCGTAAATTTTTAACTTCTGTGAAGTAATAATAAAATTCTGTTTTATATTTATTTTATATACTATAACCCGTGCTGGCTATGTAACTATCGTAAGCCCGATGTGTTACCCCGTTGTAACGCATTGGGCTTACGCTTGTCGGGTTACAATAAATAAATAATAAAAAATCCTAACTTTTAAATAGCAAATTGAACGTATGTAAATATACAATTTATAATCATAAACGCATTGACCCATCATAATGAAATTTTGAATAGTTACTCTTTAGGACCCTGCTTTTCTGGATCAAGTTTTTTTCGAACCTTGAAAATGTTTAATTACCAACACTATATAAATAATATTATATATTGTATATAGTCCTATACGCGTTGATTGATCTTAATACACTTTTGCATAGTTACTCTTTAGGACTACTAAAAACATAGGCTATTCTTTTTTATTGACTGGACCAAATTTTGAATATATTAGGAATTAAACGTTATACATTATATTTGTTTCGTGCGTTAATGTTTTGTGAATCTCGAAAATGTTGAATTACCAACACGATAGACGAGTGATATAAATCACTGACTATTAACCTGAGAGATTTGGGCTTGAATCGCATATGGATGTTAGTGTTTTATAATTTCTATTGTCTATGAGATCATGATAAATTTATTAGAAATAAAAATGAATAATATTCATATACCAGTACGACAGACGAATGGTATAAGTCGCTGAGTATTAATATGAAGATCTGGGTTTGAATCCCATATGGACCTTGGTGTTTTATAATTTTTATCGTGTCAGTGAGATAGAAATAGGTGATTAGTATATAATTACAATTCCGACCGATCATTACAGTTTAGATTTATCTAGATTTAGTGATGATTAATTAAAATCGAGCTTGATGACAGAATAATAAATGACGCATATTTGCGTCAACGGCTCTTAACGATAATTCGGCCTGTAAAGTGTTATAATATATAGCGTATTTCTAGCGATTGATCTCTTGTTAGAAAAGACTTAGTTTTAAAATATTTTGTTAAATTTCAACTTTTTTATGTACAGCAACGTTATGATTTTATTGCTTTTGATGTAATTTTTTTACTATTGCAAAGTGATAATTGATTATATTCGTAGTCGTTAAATAGTGCGGGTGCCGTCTTAGTGTAAATGATCGATCAATCTTGTTTTAAATACATTTTTTTCTTCACATTTACATAGAAAAAAATAGTGCTTCCCATTTAATGGAATATTATACAACGAAGGGCCGACAATGGCGCACTAATTGGTTTTTGAAATATAATTGTAATAAAATGTTTTAAAAATTTATCGTTCATTTCATTTGTATTTCTCGGAAAGAAAATAAAAACATAAAATTCGTACTGTCAACCTTTGGCCTTCAATAAGAACTCAGTTAATTGCTCGTTCGCCAATATATCATTGTCCAGTTTTAATTTACGACACCACTATACTTTTATATATAATCAAACAATAAAAATCCAAATGGTGCATATATTTATTTATCTCTTAATTTCTCGATTAGAAACAAAACCAGAGAATTATGTAAGTTAATGCAAAAGTAAAAAATCTCGATTCATCAAGTTCGACTGAAATAGTTAAATCTCGTCTTTTTTTTGTTTGATGTGATAAAAATGTTGTTGACCTCATCATAAGAGCTACATTTCATCCTTGAATTTTAAACGCAATCCTTTCAGGCTTCATGTATAATACATATATATTAACTAAAATTATACAAAACGCAGGGGTGGCGAATTTTTTATCGATTTTTTTAAATTAGCGAATTGAATTTGTAACAACACAAAAACGACCGAGTTCCGGGTTGAAAGACTCGCGTTACGCAAAAAATTCGCCATCGCCAAAGTTTTTTTTATTTTTAATATACATATAAAAGATAAACTCACCATTTTGTCTCTGGCTTCTTGTACTCCAAAACCGTATAATAAATAAATAAAACACAAACAAAAAACAGGTGGTGGGTGGGGGGGGTTGTTTGAGGCACTTGGTCTGTTTGAACTGAACACTCACTGGTGGTTTTTGAAGCACTCTCGTGTTATGGGAGGGAAAAAAGAAAGTATTGTTGTCGAAAGGGTTCGTCCGCGGTGTCGATGTCGAACGCGCGCCGGTTGGAGACTGTCTGATTTTGGAGCTGGAGCTGTGCGAGTGGCGGGACAGGGGCGCTCAACCATCGCGCGTGAGAGCCGAAGCGGTCCAGGTCGGGACAAGTCTGGAATCGATAGCATCGAGACAACCTCCGCGCAGTCTCCTTTCGGCTTGTCTCGGACTCTGCTTTCCTGTTTGTATCTGCGGACAATTTCAAATATCAGCGTTGGATAAAGAGCTTATGGTATACACTTACATATCAAAATTTTTTAACGTACAAGAAAAACAACGTTAAATAAATCCATCAAATCTTACTATTTATAATAAAATCAGTAACCAAATCTTATTAGTTAATATCAATAGCACTAAACGATTATACATAATTATAGAGGTCCCCTTTTTCGAATGTTAAAAACGCGCCACAAAATTGATTAGAGATTTTCATATTATGTATTTAAAAAATATGTATTTCAGACATTAGTCACGTACTGGTAGTAAATTGTTTTAAAATAGCGAGTATTTATAATAATGAATTTATGTTTTATGGAATATAAGGCGGAGTCAGAATAGCTAAAAATCGACTAAATCAGATTCCTTTTTTAAAAAAGACTATTTTCATCATCAAATGTGTCATTACATATGTATTTATTTTATTATATATGGTAGACTTGGAGAAGTAGATATAATTTGAACGGAGTCAGAGTCGTAAAAAATCAGCCGACTCGTTTAATTTTTTTTTATTATTTTATGTTTTAATCTATTAATAATATATGTATTATATATAATATATCCATATAACGATTTAGCAGGGGTTTTGAAGTCTGAGACAAAAGTTTTGAATGTTAAAATGATTTTATTAGTTTTATAATATACATAAAAACATGTTAACAACACTTCTTATGAAAACCAAAATACCATTTACGGTAAGACTGTTCATTTCATAGTTAATGTTTAAACATGTTTGAAAATTGGATATTTATTAAAAATATTAAATAATTTTTTTTTTGATATAAACTAGTTTTCTTGGACATATAAAATATATCATTACATTATAATCATCCTCAGGATAAAAAATCTATATTGTTATCATTTTAAATAATTAAAAATAAATATAATAGTCTATAGTAAAAATTAAAAGCCGGTAACTGGTATGAGGAATCGTTTTAATTTTAGCTAGACGGCACAGTGGGTTCAAGACTGTACATAGCTGCCCTCAGGGTATACCTTTGTACATGTATTAAATTATATGAAACGAACGACAATGGCAGGTCAGTGGTTCACGGTCATTTTATATATAATACATAAAAATAAAATTGAATTAAAATTTAAAGAATAAGTTAGCTTTTGTTATTAAAACGTGGAATTTAAAAACCAAAAGAGTTTTACATGCGTAGTCATTGTTTAAAAAATATTTGTACTGCCCCATTAACTTAATGACTTGATACATTTCGAACAAATTACCTGCAGCGCTCGAGGCACAGTTTTATTCAAATTTTGAAATAGCACGTTCTAAAAGTAACTATTAAAAAGTTTGTAAATTACTGTGAAACACGATTTTTTTCGCCGTTTCTTAATTGAATGTGCTTTAATAAATCTTTATCTAGTCATCAACGAGTGGGAAGCGCCGGATGGGTCAGCCTATCTCAGCGTTTCTCAAATCGTTTCTTACATAGCTTTTATTTTGTTTGCTATATATATTATACACAACATATTATTTATTGCCTAATTTTGAAATATAAAAATAAATAATATATATTTTTTCGATAAGATCAATTAACGAACGTTACACAACTATTTATACGTAACCCTTTGTAGGATGTAATTAAAAATTATTTGGTACACACATATTTATTACGTGCACGCACGCAACATAACCTCTGTAAAAAAGACTTGTTTCAAGCTATATAATAACATGCAATTCAGCAAATCATTTAAAATTTTATATAACTTGCGCGTAAAGCAACACATCATAGTAATTTAATTTATTACTGCTCGAACACAAGCATTTATTTATGAAGAAGTTACAGAAAACACATGACGAGTAACTGCTTAGTTATTTTTTTTATTTTTTTCTTCACAAATTTGCAATTCTGTATTTTTATTGTTTTACATTTACTGTGCAATACATATATAATACATATGTTGTCACATCAAATATATACATAAATATTTGAAAAAAAAGACAGGCGATTTTGCAGAAAGTTAACAATACACATTTTATTGTTAACAATAAATTGTAGACTTCACTTACAATTTATTTTTTTAAATTGGATAGAAGCGTTGAATTTAATTAATAATAATTATTAATGTACTATTTTATTTAAATCTAAATGTAAAAATAAATAAATAAATAGTGTATATCAGTATTTAAATTACCTCAAATAAAGAAAAAAATGTAAGCTCAAAGAAATAAATTAACAGAAGCAGACATCGAATTTTAAAATAAGACAAATCTGTTATTTGAATGTCAATACATAACCGTAAAGGCTTTCACTATTGTAGCTGAAGAAGCAATAACAATTCCGTTTGTTACATATAATATATTTAAGACTGAAATACTGAAATCAGTTGAAGATATAATCTAAATTGTTTTAAGAATAAAACGTCCATTAGTAATGATTATATTTATTTAAAAGTGAATATTTTCTTTTAATGTATAAAAAATATAATACGATTTTTAGTTCTACCTCTGAATGCAAAAAAATATATTTAGGGGTAATAACTAATTATTGAAATATTCAGTAGATACGATTATAATATTAATTTGCTTATAGAACTTTTAAGATATTGTAATTAGATTTTTAGCTCAACATTTCTATTAAGTATGTATTCAAAAAGGTATAGAAGTTTAGCTGAATATTAATATTTTTTCTAAAGTAACAAAATGACATTAAATAATAATAAAAACTACACTCCATTTGACATTTTCATATAAATACAAGTAACATATATTTATTTTTACAGAAAAATTTTAATTTTTTTTTATGAATCATTATCTATTGTGCGCTAGTCAAAGTTTTATCTCTTAAACTTGCAATTTAAAGCAAGTTTTACATTTTATTTTTTTCTAAGATTTTTATTTGACAGATGGTCACGCAAATTACAACCATAAAATTTGAAATCTTTTGTGAATACCGCTACCGAACAATTTATCATTATTCACTTAAAAAAAGTTTATGTCGAATTTGCGACATGTCATTTTGCAATAGTTAGTATTTCATAATAAGAAACCCACCTAAAAAGTCGTGATAATAAACATAAATATTTAATTTTGCGACGCAGCTTTTTTTCTTTATTTTTTGCTAGGATATTTTTTTACTAACCGCCATTTTAAAACAAAATAACTGATCAAGCTGCGTAACTAATTTAGTTAAGATATTCACATAGTATATTTGAAAAATCCAATTTCTTATATTTTTAAATACCGCTACCAAACAATTTTACAATATTAAATTTTTGCTAAGCTAACAAATTATCAAATTGATAATACTTTATATTTTAATTGATGTTTTTGTAAAAACAAAATATTTCATTATATTCCGAATAAGTACCAGAAGGCAAGAAATGAAATCATCTTATATTATTATATTTTCAAAATTCCTATTTGACAGACAGTCATGCAAATTTCACACCTTTAAATTGAAATATCGCTATCGATAAATTTAGCAGATAATATTAAAATTAATCATTCAACCTTATCGTTACAGATATACTGTTTTGAAGACAAGATTTTACCCGAATCAAAACAATTTGAGATAATTTATCCCTATATATATATATAATACACAACAATAAATTGATTATTTATTTCTAGCCAATTTTTAATCAATCTGATTTTTTTTAAACAATAAAAACTTACTGTATGACGAAATTTAAATAAATTTTTTTCAAATGCAGAATATTTATTGACATTTTAAAAACTAAAATACAATCTAAAAACAATATCAAAATTCTTCTCTGACAAATGGTCATGCAAATATTATACCTTAAAATTTAAAATCTTTTGTGAATACAACTACCGATTATTTGCCATATAATCAATCTAAAATAGCGGATTAATATAGAGTTTATGAACAAATCTAAATTTTTCATCGCACATAATCGTTACAATTAAACTGATCTGAAAACAAGCTTTTACTAAAATCGAATCTTTTGTTACTATAATAATAATTATTGCAAAGTTATAATAATAATGTTTTATATTTAGACGGAAACATTTTAATTTTAAAATCCATATTTTACAGAAGTTCGTGAAATTTAAAACAATAAAATTTTAAATGTTTTATGAATACCGCTATCGATTAATATATTACGTTTTACGATTTTTTTCATTTAACACAAAATAGGTATTAGCATTTTAGTGGCAATTTACCTTTTTATTAAAAAAACTTATAAATTAATAATACCTATGTCATATTTTTACTGATTTGTCAGTGTTGAAATATTATAAAATTTATAAAGTAAAGAAAATAGCATATTAATTATTAGATTTTAATATACACATATTTTAAATATTTATTTATAGATATTTTTGTATCAAAATATAATCTAAGGAATATGAGTTCTAGAAGAGCAAAAGGCAAATCAAGTTATATTTTATAAATTTCAGCAATACCTCTTTGACAGATTATTAAACTTACGGTAATGTTATATTTAAGTAATTAATCATGTAAAATAATTATTATGAAATTTTCATATAAAATATTAAAATAAATTCTTTAAGCAATTATATTTTTAAATTTTCAGAATTTCTATTTAACAGATGGTTAAGAGAATTTCAAAATTTAAAATTAAAAATCTTTAATGTATCATCAACTGAAGATAGCATATTACAAATCCAAATTATTTTTGTCTTTGTTTGTTGTAAGTATATTTTATATTTTTGCAAAAATATATTATACGATTTTATATAGATATACTTGTATTAAAATATAAAAATAAAATCATTGACCCTAATTTTATTTTAAAATAAAATTCACGAGAGATAAAGCGAATCGTATTTTTAATTTTGAAAATTCTAATTTGACAGATAATAAAGTTGAAAATTTTCATGAATACTACTATAGGTAATTCACTACCAATTGAAGATTAGATGAAATTTTCATTAGGTATCGATCGAAACATAACCTCACCCCCGCCATTTTGTTGGTCACGCATTTTCTCCTCTCGTCCCCTTACAGTACGTAGCTCGATCGATCTACTTCACTTTTGGCGGGACGCGACGTGGCCTCACGTGTTCGACGACGCGCGTGACGTAACCGCAATCGAGAAATGCACTTACCGGCGTTCGCGAGCGCGCCCCACGGTTTGACAACGCAAGGGAAGCGATTCCAGCCGGCCGGCGATCGCAGACTATTTCGACTCGCGGACGAAATGCACTCTCGTGGTGCGGTCGTCTCGCTTACTCCGCCCCGATTGGTCGATCTCTATTTCCGTCTCGCTCGCTCTATCCCTCCCTCGATTCGGGCCTTACCGCTCGGAGCGCGCCGGTCGATTCAGCTGCCGTCTCTCTTTATCGTATGCGCGCGCAATTGCCGTCTCTCTCGTTTTCGGTCGTGGGCGGGCCGACGCCCGGTTCGGGTCGGTTCGGCGGAAAAAAGAGGCGACCGAGAGACTTTCTATGGTTTGAAAATTTTAGCGGTGTGAAACCTGAAAACGGGGAGTTATGTAACGCAGCGTCGGAAAGAACGACGATGGTTCGTCACAATATCAATATACCCCCTTTGCGTTGCATTGCACGGCCTTGAGGCGAGTCGAATAATTTTGCATAAGGTTGCCTTTGAAAGTGCTGAAAGGATCGGATGAAAATTCTTCATGATTTTTCATACACCCAAAAAAATAACGAGACAATCAAAGACATATATAAGTCCTATTAATAAATATTTTTATTTAAAAAAATAATCTCTTAAATCAGGGCTCAACAACCCGCAGTCGCAATTTATTTTAAATAAATTTACAGTATCACAAAAAAAATGTATTGCGCAGCCAAACTATTTTTTGAATAGATTACGAGTTTATTTAGTACATAGTAAAGTAAATTATTCAAAAAAATCGCGCTAAACAGCTAAAATTATTGCAGCCGCCATTTTGAAACAATATAACGGATCATAGACTATTAAAAAAAAGTTTCATGACGAATTTGAGTCAAGAGTCATTTTCCAGTAATTAGTATTTCTTAAGAAATCAACAAGTCGCGATAATAAATAATAACATTTTATTTATTAATATTTTTTAAGAATATAAACCTTCCACAAATTTTGCTCTGCTCTGCACAGCTTCTTGATTTCTTTACTTTTTTCGCTAGGATTTTTTTAACGAATTTTACATATCTAGCTATCATTTTGGAACAAGATAACGGACCAAGCTAACTAGCTTGAAATATTTACAAGGTATATTAAAAAAAAAGATGTCGAATTTGAATGAGTCTTTTTGCAATACTTAATATATCTTAAGAAATACACCTAAAATTTTGCTATAATAAATAAAAATATTGTATTTAATCTTCAAGACATTTTAAAGATTATTAACCTTTCATAAGTTTTGCTCTACGCGGCTTTTTGTTTTCTTTACTTTTTTTGCTAGTATTTTTTTTAATAAAATTACAATTTATGTTTTTTACTACCCGCCATATTGAAACAACAACGGACTTTGTTAAGATATTTCCCAGGTCTATTTAAAAAAAAGTTGCATGTCGAATTGCGTTATAAGTCCCTTTAAAATAGTTGATATTTCTTAAGAAATCCAACTAAAAAGTCGCGATAAATAATAAAAATATTTTATTTAATCTTGAAGTAATTTTAAAGAATCTCACATAAATTTTGCTCCGCGATTTTTTGGCTTTTTGTTTTCTTCGCTAAGAGTTTTCTATATTTTTTTTTACTAGGTGCTATTTTAAAACAAAATATTTGATAAAATTAGCTAATTAACTTAATGCAAATATTTAGTCTATTTAAAAATAATTCCATGACGAATTTGAGTTATGAGTCATTTTGCAATAGTTAATATTTCTTAAGAAATCCACCTAAAAAGTCTCGAAAAATAATAATATTTTTTTTTTTTAATATATTTTAGAAAATATTAGAATATAAACAGAAATTTTGCTTTGCATGATTTTTGTTCTTTTTTTGTCACTAGTAATTTTCTAAAAGAGTTTATCATAAGAGTATATATGCGTGACCGATTTATTTTTGTTTTTTACTAGCCGCCATTTTGAAACAAAATAACTGATCAACTTATTTAAGATACTTACAAAGTATATTTAAAAAAATTACAGCACCAAAGATAAATCTTTTACAAATTTTGCTCTGCCCGGAAAATATTACTAAAACATTAACATATTCTGATTTTTTTTGAATAAATAAAAATTGAATACAAAAATACCCAAAATATCGCGTTTATGAGTAAATATAAAAAGGGCTATTAAAACCAGTTTTTGATAAAATCTAATTTTTTAACTAAATAAAAATCGCAGAAAAAAAAATTAAAAAAAATATACATAAATATTTGCAAAAACTGTAATTGTAAGTTATTTTTTATTTATATATTGCAAATTGATTAGGAAAGTGTGACGCTGCATTTAGAAGCGCATGCAATTTTATTAACACTTGCGGACACGAGAATCTTCATTTCGCGATCCTAATCGGTTAAAAACGGGAGACGAGGACAACACGTTTTTTTGTACTGCAATGTTAAAATTCCGTTCTATGCTATCTGTTCTTGTAAATATTGACTATTTAGGGCAGGGATCTACTTTACCGCTTCAAGACAAGTAAATTTATACTTAAAATACAAATATATATAAAAATACATTACATATACTTTATGAAACTTAGAAGAGTAACATCTAAATTTTCATTTAATTTATATGAAAGTCAGCATTGCTGTTATTAGCTCACTTAATTTAATTAATAGAGCATTAATTAAGACATCTCATCGACAGCGATACACACTCCATATATATTTATAAATAACCCATCATGGACGCTTTGGTTCAACGCCATCCATGGCAGAGTCAACACACCATCCCAGTTCAACCTTGTTACCAGGGCTGTGGAGTCGTTAAAAAAAAACACGACTCCGACTCCGACTCCGATTCCGATATTTACCAACAACACGACTCCACTCCGACTCCGACTCCGACTTCGACTCCGACTCAAAAAAGTTTAATTTTATCAAGTATTTTTGGTGTTTTTCTACACGTTTAATATTCATACGCTATACACATTCATTATTACGCAATTAAAAAATCATAAATTTCATAATTTAAAAAAATTCTCGGAGTCGCTCATTTTTTACGACTCCGACTCCGACTCCAACTCCGGCCAAAACACCACGACTCCACGACTCCAACTCCGACTCCGACTCCGACTCCACAGCCCTGCTTGTTACTATGTCTATATTTATTTTTACTCATCTCCGGCTTCAATCAGCTTCCGACTCGATTGATTCTGTGCCTACGCAAATAACTGCCCACAAAGTTCCATGAGTTTCGCACTGACCCACAAACGCTACAACGGCCAACGAGCACCACCGTCCAAAAAGAGGTATAAATATTATACTTTCATAGGTAAACATTTGCTCTAGTCAAAGCCTAGAGCTAAACATCTTCTACTAATATCTACTATATAGAAATTTGTTAAATAGCTATGTATAAATTTAAGCAAACTGTTTAACACCAGTAAGTGTAAAAACATAAGAACAAATCTCGAAATGTCTTTGAAGATACTCTGTGTGAATTGGCTGTTAATTAATAGGTAAAAAATATTTTGAAATGAATTCTAAATTCTGCACTCGAAATGCAAAATATGAGATTTAACTTAAAATTGTCATTTGCCTTAACCCCGTGATACTGGTTTCTCTACTTTAAATTTAATTAAAATGAACTTATTGTGCAAATTTCAGTATTCATTACATACACAACTCAACTACGAGTTATTAAGTTATGCAGAAAATCAGGTTCACCTGCCACATTACGTTTTATAATAATTAAATATATAATATTTTAATATATCAAGACTTATTACCTTTTTATTAATACATGTATTTATAAGAAGAACATGGCCTATATCGACAAGTTTTCATATTTTTATTGGAAATCAATTATTAATAATTTCGAATAAAAAAGTTACCTTTTATAAATTTTTTCACTACGCCGCAAAATAATTACACAAACTTACACAAACTAAATGCACAAGAAGCATTTTTTGTTTTACTTGTTTGAACATACCCCCCTCTATAAAAAATATCACTTTCAAAATAAAATTCTCCTTTTTATATAAAAATACTAGCTCAACCTTATATTTATTGTGCGTTTTTTATTATATATATTCCATAAATGAAAACATTAAAGTATGTTTATTAGTGAAGCGAAATATATTTTGGATAATATAAGCCAAAAAGTTTCATTAACTGAAATTTCTT
Source organism: Plectrocnemia conspersa (assembly GCF_051122295.1). NCBI lineage: Eukaryota > Metazoa > Arthropoda > Insecta > Trichoptera > Polycentropodidae > Plectrocnemia > Plectrocnemia conspersa. The sequence goes on from NW_028277175.1 coordinate 2,366,865, forward strand.
TTAATACGATTTTTTTATGATGGGATGCATGTTTGCAGAGGTAAAACTTAAAACGTCTTTTGTGTTATGAGTTTAGGGTTGGATTACGTTTAGCTTGCGGGTTGTATAAGGCACGCAAAATCATTTGATGTAGCCCTGCCAAAGCAACTGATGTTGTTGGGGTAGCAACATCATTACTACCAACTAGCATCACACGCCTCACCAAAGAGAAGCAGTACCATTTAATTAACTCCGCATTAGAGGAGCTAATTAAATGTTTTACTATAAATAAAAGGCTCATTTTAACAATATATATGCGCTCTCCTATTGCTCAAAATTTGGTTTAGATATGCTTCATTCGATTCTCACTTATTATAAGTAATAGTATTGTTATAAAGTCTCAATATGAACACTAGATAACCGAGTGTTTCCAATGCGACGGCGACGGCACGATTTTAATTCTTTTGTATCCTAAACAGGGACCCCCTTGAATTTGGCCAGAAAATGTCATTTTATGAACATTTTATGCCTGGCCAACTTTTGCCTCCGCCCCTGGACAAAGCTTAAATGACGTATCTGATTTAATACTTTGAATTTATTAAATAAAAAACGCGTTGCGTAATAAAACACACATTGTCTTATAAACGTTCATTAATAAAAATCAAAAATTGCGTTCCTAATTATGTATTAATTATAGTCTCTGACTAAAATACTGGTCCACCACACAAGCAAATATATTTCAATGAAAACGCAAATAACAAAAACATAAATTTCAAATAAGAATGCCTAAATAAAAATTGTAAAAAAAAATTTTCATGGTGGGGAGTATGTTCGAAAAAGTGAAATTTTATTAAGTTCATAAATCAAAATATTCAGAAAATGTTACGAATTACTTTGATTGTCTTTTATACGTTTTCCTACAATATATATATGCGAATCAACATTTGAATATGTACAAAAATAATGTGATTTATTCATTTTTACTAATAAGGGATGTGGGTTTTGTTTTAATAGCTGAAACACATGGTAGTATATCTGAATATATTGACTATTTAATCATTACGACCTTCACGTTCGTCGCGCTTTCTAAAATAAAAAGGCAACTCCAGGTGGATCCACCGATCATTCAATCAATCTTTGACAAAATCCGCGAGGGGCACAAAGCACACAGACACACGCGCACCTACCATACAGCATTAAGCGTCCGTGAAATCTCAAAACTGGATATCATTATGAAATTCAATTGACATGCGGCCCGCGGATCCTGCAGCGGACTCTGACTGCAGAAACCAGTTCTCCGCATCTGACGATCATATCCGATTCAAAAGCTCCCGACGCTCGCGCGAATAACACCTGTACACCCCGTGACTTCATGTGTTCCATACAGAAGAATTTAGCGAACGGCCTTGGACGGACGGACACACGCACACACATGCGTCTCGGTAAAAAAAAAAGCAAAAATTACATAATAATTCAGAAGCCGTAAAGGTGTCGGTGACAAGGTCAGCTTTTTATTAACCGGAGGGGGTGTGCGCTGGCCGAGCCACCCTTCGCTTTTGCCGCCCCTGCTTCTGCATGTTTGTTTTCTACCCGGTCGCTTATCTATTTAGAAATCTCGCAACCCCACCGGCTACCATTGATGACGTAAGACTCGAACCACCCGATGGGAGTGTACTGAAAATCAATAACACGACGGAAGCTCGGTCGCCATTAGCAGAGTTCGTACATTACTTACTACATGCATATGCATTTATATTCGAGCTATTCAATTATATCTGCGCATGTGTAACTTAGTAATGAGACATATGGATATTAATTATAATATGCTAATTTTATTTTTAAGAATTTTAGGGGCAGATTGCGTGCTACCGGTTAATATTTAAATATATTTGCAAGCGAGCTGTTTGCATTACTATGCAGAACAACTGTGCTAAATTATGTTCAGTCTATTATATGAAACACTTCAACTCTTATCTGAAAAGAAGAAAAGCTGTTTACATCTCCACTATTCAATTTATCAAGGAACAAAAACGATCGAACGGTATCTTAGGCTCTGACATATTGAAATTTTCATAGCTTATTGTGTCTGGATTTTATAGGCTAACGTAACGTGCCAAGGATACTAACAAAATTATTCGAGTAGTTTTATTGGATTTCAAGAGAGCTTTCGAAACAGTAGACATAATAATAATGTTGAAGAAATTAGAGAATATAGGTATAAGTAAAATAGTGTTAAGATAGTTTAATAATTATTTAAAAAAGAGAAAGCATAAAATTAAAATAAAATATGCTTTTTCCAAAGAGCAAATAATTTCTCACGGTGTACCGCATGTGTCCAAATTAGGACCATTGCTGTTTATATTATATATTAATGATATAATAAAGACTATAAGAAAATCTAAAATATATCTGTTTGCGGACGACACTTAAATTTAGTGTATAGGTGATAATGTTAAAGAAGTTGTAGATAATTTAAATAACGAATTAAGTATAATAGAAATATGGTTAAAAAATAATGTATTTAAACTGAGAATAAGAATGAGAATAAAAAAGTTAGAACACAACTAAATGTATGTTTACTAATTAAAAATATATGTTAGATAATAAGTATATTATCTAAGATAAAAATTATGTTAAGAATAAATACGAAAAAATATTATAATCAACTTCAATTATATTGCAAAAATATTATATATGCTTAATAAATTAAATAAGACGGTGTGGTAAAAATTACAAATTAGGGCAATGAGAGTAGTTTTAAATAAAAATTGATTTAATGGTTGTAGAAGTATGATTGATAAATTAGAATGGTTAAATATTCTAGATGAATGTTTTAGTATCTATATATATAAGTTAGAATATAATATGTTACCAGAGTATTTTAATAAATATTTATTAAGAAATAAATATGTACATATATTTAATACTAGATATAGAGACAATTTAAGGATAGTTAGGTATAAGAAAACGAGTACGGCCAGGGGAATAATGTACAGAAATGTAAACTTGTATAATAATATTCCTAGGACAATCCGAAAAAAACAAATAAAGAAACACCTTCGTGCATTAGGAAATAAATTATAATATCAAGTTTTTTTTATTTACATATGTTGAGTTCAAATTTGTTTAGTATAAAATAAATAAATAAGTAAAGAATCCATATCGGGCGCCGTGTTTCGTACATTTTTTAATATTATAATTATATTTTTATCCGGCTTAGCCAGATACATTGCATAATTCAACAGTTGACCTATGTTTTACAAACTATTGTCAAGTATTGTATTATAATATAAAATTGTTTATGAGAAAAGCATTTATCTCTTAAAACAATACCTGAAATTTTTGGTCCATTATTTTGTTAATTGAGTAAAATTAATGTGCTGCAACTGGCATCATATTTCATTGACTTGTTATTTTTTTAACCCTTTGGATGCCGGGCATTTTTGGAAAAATGTTCCAGAACTGCCGGGACTTTTTATTAAATAATTAAAAAGTCAAAATGTGTATTTTAGTTTGTAAACATACGGTCGTACGTGCGACGCTGTCTGCAGCGAACTAGACCTAATTAATGATGAATATGCGATTGTGTGTTATTTTAGTTCGTATTTACGCTGTAATAAGAGTCATTATCGCATGACGTATTAAAAATTACGAGATAACAATGGTATATAATATGGTATTTATTTTTAAAATGTAAATAAAACTTTTCGTAAATTAATAAAATATGATATTTTTAAATAATGGTAGAAGTAAAAATACCCTACAGACGGTTAAATTTATATATATATATATATATATATATATATATATTTATATACATACATATATATATATATATATATATATATATATATATATATATATATATATATATATATATATAAATATATATATATATATATAAATATATATATATATTTATATATATATATATATATATATATATATATATATATATACATATACATCTATATATATACACATATATATATATATATATATATATATATATATATATATATATATATATATATATATATATATATATATACATACATACATACATATACATATATATATATATATATATATATATATATATATATATATATATATAAATATATATATATATATATATATATATATATATATATATATATATATATATATATATATTTATATATAAATATATATATATATACATATACATCTATACATATACATCTATATATATATATATATATATATATATATATATATATATATATATATATATATATATATATATAAATAAAAATAATAATGAAATTTAAATAAAATAATGATTATAATATATTTATAACATATATTTGAAAAAATGTTATATACCCCTGAAGCAATTACCCTACAGACGGTTGAAAATGTATTGGATACTTCGATTTCGGAGCCGTCGGATCCGGCAGTTCTCGCTAGTGTAGCCAAAGCCGATATATCGGATTTCGGTAGCCAAAGGGTTAATAATAGCACATAAACGGCAGTAATATCAAGTTAGTTTTAATGATTTACTTCAGCAGTAAATAATTGAAAGTAATTACACTATACGCAATTAACTCCTCGCGTGCTTCAATTTATTTACTAACCATGTCAACACTTTTGATGATATATGTACATACATAAGCACTCGTATATATAAATATCTAAGCGAGCATGCAAGTGTGCACAACAAAGCACATTCAACAGACACAACCAGCTCGTTGTGCCTATCGCGACATTCGATATTTCGCACTTCCGCGTCTCACTCAACCCCAGTCTCCCCTTGTCGTCCACTAGGGACGAAGAGCGTCAAAGTGTACGTCCCCCAAAACAGTAAACATTAACAGTGACTCTCATACGTTCACGTGTCAAGAGTTGAGAACGCTATGGAGGTATGGAGGAAGTGGATCGATTACACAGGAGGGAGAAGGTATGGTTATCTATGTATTGTATATTATACTCATATGTGTGTATAGTTAATCCCTCACTCGAGTCAAATCCTCTTCACATACATATTATTTAAATATAATTTAAATACAACCTTACTCGTATATTTATATGCTATGCGAAGGTCGTGTATTAGGTATATATTATATAGTCATTAAACTATTAATTTGAATAGACATCCACGTGGCAGGTGAATTGAGAAAATAATTATTGTTAAATAATACATCCGGCTTTTCTAAATGCAAAATTGTACTATGTAAAATAAAGACGCGTAGGCGTAACGATGGGCGGTAAAGTTCATCTCCGTTATCGTACGATGTTATTAATAGATTATATAAATTAAAATACATACATACTTTTTCAGATAACGAAGAACAGCATAATATATTTAATTTAGAAATAAGAGTATAAAATAAAAGCTTCACTAAACTATAAATAGTCTTCGATTTCCGGAAACATGTAATTATCATATAAATTAATAAATATAATTAAAATTCAGGATTTTAACTATAACTTCAAGGATTTAAATCAAGAAAAGAACTTTTTTCGAAAACAAGTTTATAGCAAAGAATATTAATGGTTTCATGGTTTTCGAAAACAATCTAATAATAATATTCTAAAACGTACGAAACACGACGTCCGACATTGATTTTTATCTTATCATTGATATCATATTTTATAGCAAAAAAGTTCAATAATAAAATGATTTTTAGCGAGCTATATAATTTAATTTAATATTTTATATAAAAAAAATTGTAATTTCTTGATATGATTTCTGATTTCTAAAGTTCACTTATAAGTAATGAATAATTTTTATTTTAGTCTAATAATGAGTTGTGAGTTACACTAGCAAAAAAGCAAAGCGCGATATTACGAGTGCGAAGCGTGTTTGTTAATATTTTGGATCTAAAATTCACTGCTAGCAATTTACCGCCGCGTCAATTGATCGCATAAACAATTTACAGCCTACAAATGATCGCTAGCACATTTTACCGTCTAGAAGTATTAATGTATTTATAAAAACTCGCTTATTCATTGGTTGATTGACGGTGTGGGAAGTCTACAAAGTTAAATTATTAAATCAAGATAAATTTTAAGAAGTTTTAATTATATGCTGTTCTAAATGTCTATGAAACTCAATTTTACAGATGCGAAACGTCCATTTTCTGTCCAAAACTAAACCTAGCCTAAATGAATTAATCTAACGGAAGTTCGAAAATTATAATTAGTTTTAGAACTCCCATTGAATGAATGAAGTTTAGGTTTGAACAGCAAATGGACGTTTCGCAACAAGCAAATTGTGTTTCATAGACATTTTAGAGCATTATACATTTTCACTAATGCCTATCCTTTAGAACTCTGATTAAGTTAAGTTAAGGTTTATATAATAAATGGATTTTCGCAACTAGCAAATTGTGTTTCATAGACATTTTAGAGCATCATAAATTTTCACTAGCGCCTATCCTTCACTAGTACACATATATACATCTACTAGTGCCAGATAAATTATATTTCTACTGGTAAAAATATATATTTACCGGTGAAAATGTATACACATATAATTACATAATTCGCAACTATTACAGTGAAGTTACATTTTCAATCGTATGAATATAATTTTACTAACTACGCCAGTTAAAATGTGTCAATTAATTTATAATTTAGTAAAAATAACACCTATAGAAAAACCTTATTTTCAATTTAAAATGACCAATAAATTTATATTAATTATACATATTGCCTGGCGATAAAATATGCTATGTGTTATAAATTGTTTATGTGATCAATGGAAACGGCGGTAAACTGCTAGCATTTAATTGCTGGCGGTGAATTTTCCGGACCCCCCGATGAATCAGAGACTGAGGTAAGATCTCAAACTTTTGAATCGCTGATTGATGCTTTAGTAAATCTGGTCATTTTAATGTTAGTCTCATGTTTCAGATGGTTCGGTGATTATTGCGCAAACGAAAATTCAAAATTCAAAGCATAACTTCTGATTGTCAAATATATTTTACATAAAATTGCAACTGCTTAATATTTTTCTGTAATTATTATTATAATTGTAAAATGTTTTTAAAACATGATATTTTAAAATTAATATACACATATACATAGTATGTGTATATTAATAATCTACGATGGGATTTTTTGTTGTTTGAAATTTTTGCTGTGCGTAATTTTCATTTGCGCAATAATCACCGAGCCATCAGACACGTAAGATACTAAGATTAAGATGATCAGATTTCCTAAAGCATCAATCCGATTCAAAGTTTATTGGAGACAGACATACAAAAAGTGTGAAGTCAGTTTCAAAAAATTTGATACGCAGCCAATTTTAATTTAAAAATTACGTTTTATTTTAGTAAAATAAAAATATATGTTTTAAATATTGCCAGTTAAAAAATTTCATGCTGCATGGCTAAAACTAAAATAATTTTAATAAATTTCTTCAAACCTATGAAAAAATAAGTTCCCGAAGAACATACTATTGTAAAATGGTAACTTTAATTCAGAATTGCATCATTGCTTACATCGTTAGAAGTAGCGCAGTTCACCTGTGTAAATGTTGACTCTATATAAAAAAATGAATGCTAAATATCCGGACTTTTAAGGAAGTCAAGACTTTTCGTTTATTGATCTGCTTGTTTGTAAATAAATTGGTTAATGAAAAGCAAAATGTTTAATGGCAATTTCTAACCATTTTATTTCAACCAATTTATGGCAATTTAAACGTCCATATAAATACGTTAATTAGACATTAAAATAGCAAATTATGTAACTAAATTGACTTTTATTTTAGACATGCCAGTGGCTGTGAACTCGCACTTCATCATATAATTAAAATATAGTTTTTAAGAACCTAAAATATATTGCCTCGCGGCTAAATAGCTCGTGATAATATTAAAAAAAATGAGTTTTTTTCAGAATAAAATTTTCAAAAACAAAAATATTTTTGCACTTGTAATATAGATGACCTCAAAATCAGTACCAGAAACTTTAAGAACATATAATATCATGGGTTGGTTACGCTCTTTCTCCAAAAGCTTGCGAATAATTCTTTGATCAAAGGAAATATATTGAAATATATGGAAATATATTTTTATTAAAAGACCGCAAATGAGCAAAAATACCTCATGCGGCCTTAATGCCGCAGGCTCCTGACCTAACCTAATACCTAACATAATTTTTATAAAAATCATAAAAGTTTTACATAAAAATTTGCATTTCTAACAAAGAGCACTTAATTAAAAATCATGCATTACAAGTGAAATCAAAAACACGTACTATATCTAAATAAATATTTTGTAAGCATTCTTTTAAATTAGTAGGTAAAACTACTAATTACATAACTATTATACATATAAATTGAATTTTAAAAACTTTTAAAGACTATATGTTTAGTGCAAATACAAAAAAAATATTGCAATGCTCCATTTTGATTGCTCAATGTTATAAAAATTACAGAACAGTTATGAAATCAGTAATAAACAAAGATAAATATATTAGTTGTAAAAGTATGCTTTAAGGTTTTATGTTAAATAAAGATTATTTTTTATATTTTTTTGTCTGATACGAAATACAGATGTATTACTACAAATCGCAATAAGTTCAGCGTAGAAAGATGTAAAAAATATAAGTAAGAATATTATTGTTTTGTAAAAATTTTGTTTTTTATGCACTACCATGATCAAAAATAATATATAGTATTATTTTTTCAACACACAAAAAATATAATAAAAAGAATATATAGAAAGAAAAAAACAAAAAAGAAATCATAAACAATTAATATGAAATGATACGAACTGGAGCTCCTCGTAGCTGTCATTAAAAATATCAATTAGTAATGCAAGCGTATTAAGGATCCGGATGGCGACAGCCATAGGAGAGTGCTGGCCCTAACGATCATCAAAAGAGGACGCGATCGTGATTTTTAAATTCCTCAAGAATAGTTTGATTGTTATAATAAATATTTATACAATATTTTTTTTAATTTGATTTAATGTGAATAATTTCCATAGAACATAATAGCAATAAATAGAGCAGTACAAAATAAATGAGCACTTTTTAATGGTTTGAAAAATGCTTAGCCACATACTACTTTCTGCAAGAACTCAACGAATCGTATCCCAACGCTCCTAAAAGAAGAGTGCTGGTAGGTATACAAGAACAGATAATAACTAAATATCCTTTTATAAAGGTATCTTAAGAACCTATTTTGAACTCTTTCTAATAAAATGAAGTATTTGATTATTCGAGGATTTCAAATTAGAGATATTGATTCAAGAATACTACGAACTAAAATGTGATAGAGCGAATAACTGACGGATCGTCAAAGTGAAACGTGTTCCTCGTAACAAAGCCAAGAATCTTAAAAGATTTATCGCAGCCGTCGCATTCGAAGCTACAATTGCTCTCAAAATGAATGACATTTTAAGAGGAAGTTTCTCCAGCCAAAATGTTCTTACCGAGAAGGGAGAAAATGACACAGTAGTGCACTTTCCGATACTAAAGGGCAAAAGCCCATCTCCATAGAGAATATCAACCACTGTGTAGAGTGAACGAGTCCGCAACAGATCGAATGCATTTATGAAATTTCAAATCATCTGCATACACAAGAAAACTCCAATTCGTAACTGCCGTATTTAAATCATTAATTAATAACGTGAAGAGTAGAGACCTTTGAAGAACAACCGAAGGTTGAAATACTCTTTCGACAATCAGTCTATAGATCTCTTAAATAGCTCGAACATAGCATCTGAACACAGGGACGTCATTTCAGCTTTTTCCAGATGGGGAGGGGGGGCAAAAGTTGGCTGGTCAGTGATCGTTTTTTATTCAGATTTTCATATCGTTAAGATTCATTGTATTTCATTAAATGACATGTGTTTTTCTTGCCACGTCATCCACGTCAAAATTCTAGCTATCCTTATCGGACTTGTTTAAACTCAAACCTAACGAAAGTTTATTATAGTTTTAGAACTTTCATTAGATGAAGTCCAAAATACAAACTAAGCCATCGCATCTCGCAGGAAAAAAAGGTACAGACAGACGTCTCGCAAATTGCTCCATAGTTCGTCTGCACCTGTCACCTATGAAAGCTATCCTTACCAATTTTACTACGGACTTCTGATGTCAAATTATTATCAAACCGAATTTTGATCAATAGGAGGGCGCAAAAACAATTATCCCTTCTCAGAAGTAAAAAATTCACGTCAAAAGCAATAAAATCGTGATGGTGCGGTAGCAGTGGGAACGCTCAGTAACGAGTTTCAACATTAATTATTACTGTTGAGACACGAAAATGAAATCTCCCTGATTTGTAATGTGTGTGATGGTTTAAATGAAAAACTGTATTTATTATATTTTTGCCTTTTTGGAAACTGCAGATCATCAATCTTTTAAAACACATCTCGTCCACTAAACAAAAACAAAAACCACAAAGAACACGAAAGACTAATTAACAAACTTTCGAGAGTCACGTAATATGAAAATCTCTAATAAATTTTGTGCCGCATTTTATCATTCGAAAAAGAGGACTTCCAAAATTATCGTTCCTCTGAACATTTTGGTTGATTAGGAAATACAATAAATGTAAGCAAATCATGAAAGAGTTCTGATATTATCAATGAACATGCTGACAACATTAGTCAGGACTATCTCAAGATTTATTGCATCATTAATAAAATTTCTCTATGATTTGTCGCAATTTCTCTAAGCAAGGAAACGGAGAAAACTTGACGAATATAGAATGAAGCATACCTTTTTGTAATTTATTAAATAAAAATGAAAATTACTGTCGTATTTTATTATATATATTTTAAGTACAGTATTATATATTTTTAAAGATGCGTGATAATTTTTTATAACGGACTTGGACCGAATCTGAACTCCACCCCTATCAATGGAATTAAAATTTTAATATAAATTATTACTGTTGAGACCAGAAAATAAAATCTTTCCGATCTGCAATGTGTGTGTTGGTTTAAAAACTATTTTTATTATATTTTTTTTTTGAAATTGCAGATCATTAATCTTTAATAACACCCTGCACACGATTTACAGAATTTCGTCCACGAATCAAAAACAAAAAACACGCAAGAATAATTAACGAACTTCCGAGAGTCGCGTAATATGAAAATCTCTAATAATTTTTTGTCGCTTTTTTATCATTTGAAAAAGAGGACCTCCAAAATTATGTTGTGCCTGGGGCGGGGCCTTCCAAGTGCTTAATCCGCCACTGATAAAAGTGTATTTATTCAAGTTATACTTCATGTTTCATATTTAAATATATACTTGATAGATATTATACAGAAAACCAGGAAAATAGGTTCAAGAAAGAGTTAATATTTAATATTATTTTTTATATTAGCGTTAATACGTTGGAGGTTGTAGAAATACGAATGATATTATATCAAATTGTTTGTACCCAAGTGCTTAATCCGCCACTGAATGGGCGGGACGAAATTATCTTATAATTAAGTATTAGCTCATATAAATTAAATAATAAACCATATCAGTTTCACATAGAAATTTACATTTCTAACAAAGACTACTAAATTAAAAATCATGCATTAAAAAACACATTTTTTAATTATTTTATTTAAATAGTATGTGAAACTACTTATTAAAAACTATTTTAAAACTAACGTAAATATGTAATAAAAAATTTAAAAAATACGAAACATGTTCAGGGTGAATACAAAAGCATATATACTCGTATATGTTTTAGGGGGATCAGATTAATAAACAAAAATATACTAATTAGTTGTAAAATATGCTTTAATAAATATATTTTTTAAATAAATTTGTATAATGATTTATTTCTAGAGATATCTTAAATTTTAAAGTAGATAGGTATAACAAAGGATATGGGAATATTGTACGGTGATCGGAATAATATATAATAGTGTTCCTGATTTTGTGTTAAATTTTAAATGAATGTTTTATTATAATATTTTATTATTAACTATTAGCTAATATTAATTTTGTATGTTTTATAAAGAAATCTGCATTTCTTACAAAGACTACTAAATTAAAAATCATGCGTAACTATTTATTGAAAAATTATTTTAACCTTATTAGTGCCAAACGAAATTAGGCGGTGTATGCTAAGAATGCCAAGCAGACTTTCGCAAATATGGATGATTGTATAAATATATTTAAAAAAATATTTCTGGAAATTTAATATTTTTGCCTGAATTTTTTATTTATTATAGGAACAAAATTAAATCCAGTTTATACAAGGAAGTACACAAAAAGTACATAAAAAAATTATTTAATAATTTTACAAAGGAATGTAATACTAGAAACGGACACCCGCGTCCTAGCGGCATTCATGTCGTCTTTCGTAAGCGGACCCCGGCGTCCTCACGGTATTCAAATGGTTAAGACCAACATAAATACATAATAAAAAATGGAAAAAATACGAAACATGTTCAGGGTAAATACAAAAACATATATATAATATTTGTAATATTATACTCAAATGCTACAAAAAATTTAGAAGAGTGCGATCAGAGTAGTAATAAACAAAAATATATTAATGGGTTGTAAAAATATGTTTAAATTAATATATTTTTAAAATAAATTTGAGTAAAAAATACAGATTTATTCCTAGAAATGGCATTAATTTTAGAGTAGTTAGATATAACAAAGGCTGTTAGGTAGACCTAACAAAGGAAGTGGGAATAATATATAATAGTATTCCTGATTTTGTGTTAAATTTTATATGAATGTTTTTAAATAATAATTATGTATGTTTTATACAGAAATTTGCATTTCTAACAAAGGCTACTAAATAAAATATATATATATAACTAAAATTTTTTTTTCATTGAAATGTTAGAAATTATTATTTACTCACCATTGCCCCCGAATTGTGTGATGAAGTATTTTCGGATTGAAGCATTCGATTCTTGGTTGACGTCTCGTGTATTAACTTATGCGCGATAGTGAGATAACTAAAAAATGAAGAAATATATTTAGAAATAATTTTCTTTGTACTTTATTTATTTCAATAATTTTTAAGGCGTGATAACACAAAAATATGAATAGTAAATTTCATATACCTATATTCCACGACACTCTTGACAACAAAATGATTTTTCTAGTATGTGATAAGTAGCTTCATATTCAGACGCGCTGAAAACGCGTCATCCCACGACCGAAGAGAATGCGAACTAAGCCGACAGCGCAGTTTTCACAGAGCGCCAGTGCGCAACCCAGTTTTGGAAGCCGCGCTCTCCTTCCGCCTCCGCCTCGACGACGAATCGATAGAGCGACCGGCACGCCGGGTGGGAGAGGGCACTTCCGCGTGCGTGATAGGAGAGCTGCGGTGCGTAGGGCGTCGAGGGCCGATCAATAGAGAAATAGAACGGCGGGCGGGAGGGCGCGCCCTACAGGGCCAAGGGCCAATCGCCGAAGCCCGCAGGCGCATAGACGAACGCGGAAGTAACCTATCCGAGAGCTCGCCCGGGTCTAGGCGCGGACACCGAGCCCTCCTCCCTACCACCTCTGCTCCCTACTAGCGCACGGCGATATGTCCATATGTATATGTAGATACAACACATTTTTTCAACCCAGCCACCATTTTCATGATATCATATTCAATAGTTGGGAATTAGTGCTTTCAGTATTGATTTTAAATTAAGTGATCATAATATTTTTGTAATTAAATATTGTTTTAATAAATAAATTGTTTTATGTCACGTACGATCCTTTGTCAATGTAGATCTCTACCTAAATATTACACTGGCCAATATTTTAATTTTTTTTTTGTAACAGTTCTTGATGCATTATGCAGCGGTAAATTCAAATTCGAAATCAAAAAAATTACCACGTCAAATTTTTCAGTTAAAGATAGGTACATATATTTTATAAATATATCTGTAGATTTATTTTTTTTATTTTTGCATCAATCATGTTTTTTGTTTGCACCATTTTTTTACACTGGTATAACACTGCTGTTAACTGATAGAAACCTCGTAGTTGATTGTCAGTTTTAGTGAAAAAGTGCACTTAGAACCCCTTAAAATAATACGTAAAAGCAGTAAAATGTTCAAGGATAACTCAAGACATTGCAAGGTCGCGGATGACAGTTGTTCTTACATATGTGGAACATAAATATCCGTCAAACAAAGAAATAATATAACTCCATAGATTAAAACTGCATATTTTCACTACTTCGGATGCCATATTGGCGATCAAGACAAATCATGGGCTCTCCATGTTTGCTGCACACCTTGTAAGGTAAACCTAAATTAGTGGTTACATGGAAAAGGAAGAACGATGTCATTTTTGTTTCAATGGTGTGGAGGGAACCAAAAGATCATGAAACAGATTGCTACTTCTGATTCTCAAGTAAAATTAAGCATTACATTTCGTATCCAAACCTGCCAAAAGACCAGTTTTACATAATTCTGACATACCAGTGCCTACTCCACCATCCAATATAGAATATATTATTTTTCATGAAGAACCTATTGCTTCTACCTGGAGGAAACTGTCATCATCGAGCGATGAAAGTTATGACGACGAAAAGAAACCACATTTAATTCAACGATCTGGTAATGGACCTTAAATTATCAAAGCAACAAGCTGAACTGCTCGGCTCATGACTGAAACAATGGAATTTACAGAAAAACAAATGAAAACTTAACTGTTTATTTCGATATGATGGATGGCGTTTGTTATTGCAAGGATATACGTGAATTATTCCAAGATATGAACTAAGATTATGATCCAGGAGATTGGCGTCTGTTCATATTATAGATTCATCTAAAAGCAGTTTTGCTCCACAATAATAATAAACAACTAAACTCATGCAGTCAATATGAAAGAAACCTACGACAGTTTGTCCCTTCTGATGAATTTGATAAAATACAATGATTTCCAATGGAATATTTGTGGACACTTGAAAGTTCTTGCCTTACTGCTAGATTTGCAAGGAGGATTTATGAGATAGCAGGGCAACACATGAACATTATAAAATAATAACATGGCCCCAGAGTGCCTGGGAAAGACAATATTAAAATTAAGCCACTTATAAATTCAGAGAAAGTTTTTTTACCACCTTTACACATAAAGCTTGGTCTCATGAAAAATTTTGTGAAAGTGTTCGACAAAATTTCAGAAGCAACGTTGAAAGAAGGTATTTTTGTTGGGCCACAAATACGCGAAATAT
The DNA here is from genome assembly GCF_051122295.1 of Plectrocnemia conspersa. NCBI lineage: Eukaryota > Metazoa > Arthropoda > Insecta > Trichoptera > Polycentropodidae > Plectrocnemia > Plectrocnemia conspersa. Next base: position 2,381,986 of record NW_028277175.1, read on the forward strand.
TACAAGACAAAGAGTTCGAAAACCACCTCACTAATGTTCAGTTAGCTGCCTTGAAGTCATTCAGAGCTGTAGTGGAAGGCTTTTTATGTTATAATAAAGACCCTAACTATACTGATTTAGTGAAACAGCTATTAGGCTATTAGCAAAAAATGGGTGCAAGAATGTCACTTAAGATAAATTTTCTCCATTCGCATCTTGACTTTTTTCCGGAAAATCTGGAGTCAGTAAGCGGCCAATCGGTTGAGAGATTCCATCAAGATATGGCTATTATAGAACCGTTTTCAAGGGAAATGAATGCTAGTATGATGGCAGATTACTGCTGGTTCTTGCAAAGAGGTACTGACGAAATAGAATATAAGTGAATAAAATATAGCATTTTTAATTCTTTTTTTAATTGATGTTTATCTTTATACATTTGTGATCATTTTTAATATAAACTACTACTTTTACTCCATATTATCACAACTTTCATTATACCCTTAGACAAAGACATTCCTGGGTACCAATCACCGGTACGTGTTTAATGTGGGTGGGGTCCATACAAACAATAATTTTACAATTACATCATGGTAACCATATAGACTGAATATGTATACTCAACTTAGTCCAAATCAGTCATCAAAATCTTAGTTACAAAATCTTCCATTTGCGGTTCCATTTTCCTTTAAATTTGCAAATCGGTAAATACAAAAGAGATGATTATATATTCACTATTTTTGGCTTCTAATTGATTGCCTCATCTTATTCTTATTTTTTTTATTGAAATATATAATATATGCATGTGCAAAACATATAGTTTTCCCAGAAATTTGTTTTAGCCTTGCATGAATTCCTAAAATAACCCAAAATAAGGAATAACACCTTATTTCAAGAACAAACTCAAATACCTGTTACCTGATATCAGTACATTTCATAAAGTAAATTATGGAATATTTGCAAAGCGAATCAATGAAATGTATGTTTGTGTATTATATGATGGAGAAGAAAATAACTTCAGTTTCTATAAAATGATTTACATTCTATTTTTTTTTTGCAACTAGCGGTATTTTATTAAGTCAGTTAAAATTGTATATATTGTTCAATAATATTTTTCTGTAACTATATAATATAATATATTTATTAAATATTACATAGTGGTAC